>NC_091489.1:32663921-32974316 GCF_947461875.1 Haliaeetus albicilla
TCCAATGGGCACCAGATCATAATCCCTCCCACGAAATGAAAAAATCTGATGCCCCTATGATCTGCTGCTCCTCAATACCAAGAGACAAGCAAATGAGACTGGGTAAAACAAATTATTTTCCCACTACTCCAAGACTGGCCAGTGTAAGGGTACATGGGTATCAATGCTTAGATAAGAAAGCCTGAAATGGCAACAGGCACTGAAGTGAGAAGGAAGTGGTTACGCAGAACCTGTGCTACTGTGCAATGCTCTTATTTTCTTACAGAAAGTCCAGTGTAGTTTTGTACATCCCTTACCACATGTTGGCAATTTTTATGCTTTTATGATTACTTATCAGCCACGTGTTTTGCAGCACTTGCATCTCTCTAAATTGAGATATGATGCTAGTTTTATTTAAGTGTACTACAAGAGACAGGGCATATATCAAACATGCAGATGACAATCATACATGGCTCCCCCAAGCTGAAAGAGAAAAGAAATTTAAGAGGTAAGAGTGACCACAAATTTAGCCTGCCATCTTACACAGAATTTTTATGTTCATCAGGTACCAGTTTATTAATTTGGCAAAGACTGCCTATTAAGATGCAAAAGGTTAAGTCAAAAGGTTAAGTGTCTTTTGTACACAAACTGACACATGTCCTCACAGGCAAACGGGAACATCTGATTAGGAGAGGGACCTGACTAAGCTCTGGCAGCCAGGGGAGCTTACCCATCCAATGACACAACCCAGTTTCCAACTCCATGTTTTATTTATTTCACTACCATGTTTCCTCAAAAGAGGCAATGCTTATGGAGTGAAAGACAAACACTTATAGGAAAAAAGATGTCAAATGTCTCTTTCGCAAAGAAAATTCAAGGGCAACCTCCCCCTGCGTTTCACATCCATGGGAATCACTTGGCAGCTCTCCTCCCATTTCTGCCTATGGTGTGACTGGTTCGGATGTCGGCTGGACACAACAGCATGTCCACAGAATTCAGTGCCAGTTGGGATGGAGAAGTGGGTGGGTCAACCTATAATACTATCGCAGAGAAACTCAGGAATCAAAGGGATTTAAGAAGTCTTTGAATAGGATTTTAGGACAAAGCTTATGAAACCAGGGGGTCCAGGACCTAGTAAATCTCTCCCAGCTCTACCTTCCTGTGCAAGCACAGGTCAAGCACAATGAATCCTGAAGCAGCCATAAATGGAAAGTCCAGTGACTACAAGTTGAGTATGTCTAATACTGCCAGCAAGAAGAAATGGGCTCTCTCAGTGAGATTAACATCACTCGTTACAGAAGACCAGCACAGGATGCCTTAACTTAAAGCATGAGGGGAAAAGCTTAAGATATCCCTGGCTATCTGTACATTAGCAAGCAGTGAGGATGCTTGGAGCAGATCTGTAGTGCAGAGACCTTGCTGCTGCTGAAAACCTGACGTTCAATTCTTATCATCTCAGGGATGAGGAGGGAGTCTGCTTTAGCACTGTAGATGAACACTCACTAATGGTGGAAGCACATTAGGTATGCACCTGGAGCACAATTCCTAATTTAGTTTCATCCCATTCGCATATGCCAAGCCTGCTCTGCAACGCGAAACGGGAGATCTGCTTCAAAGCACACTCCTAAAGCACTAGCATGCACAAATCTTCTGTTGGCATGAAAGGAGCTAGCGAAGCATACCTGTGCGGCACAGGCTGCTGGCTGCAGAAATAATGCAGTCGGACATACAATAGGAGCACTCTGGAGAACAACAGACTGAGCAGTGAACCAAGGCACTGATAAAAAGCTGAGCAGTATTCAACACTGAGAAGGTGTCTTAGCCAAGAACCAGTGACACCTGACACCTGGAGTTACAACAAGTTCCCTTACCCAGACATAGAAGAAATGTGTGCCAGCTATAAAAAATAGCCTGTTGCAAGTGTTAATGTTTAAGGGTGACTGTGGTAGCGGGAACTGATGTGTGCATACAGGCATAGCCACCTTGGTTTACAGATATGAACAAACAAATGCATGAATGCACAGGCAAAGTAAAAGACCCCCCTGAACCAGTGACAGTAGTAGTTATGCATTCAGCTATGTTTTACTTGCACTTTACAAAAAGAGCTGAATATAGAGTAAACAGCAAATACAAACCATAATCTGGCAGCTCATGCAGTAGCAGGTTATTTTATGTAACATGTCAAAAACATGACAAAATTACATATTTCTGTTTTCTTTACTTTCTAAGACCACTTACCTCCCCGTGTCTCAAATTAATTCATAACAACGTTTTGCCTTGGGCTACAGGACCAGGAGGGAGAAGAGTCTCCCTCGAGCACCTACCAAAGTCCTCCAGTCCTTGGCTTGGAGACACACATGCAGCTCTGGCCCTTCCTGGCTCCTTGTGTGATGGGCAGCACAGTGCTTCTGGAGAATGGGACAGCTTCAACACATAGCTCTTCCCTAAAGCATAACCTAGCTCCTAAAAGCCTAACGGGCTTTTGACACCTGTCTGCAATCTTGACAAACAGCAAACCATTAACATGCCACAATTCTGGATGGTTAGGAGACTTGCATTTTTATTAAGATATGTAAAAGATTGGTGAAAGGGCACTACAGCATTCCTAAAATGACACAGCACAAATAACTATCCGAAGTGCTGCTTATGTTGAAGAATGTCTCTCAAATCTCAATAGACTCAATAACTACCCAGAGATACAGTTGTCACACTGCTAGGAAGATTATTCAAGACTAGAGTGAACTCACAAATATCCCCATAATTTAAGGAGGAAAAAAACAGGTACCTGATTTATGTGTCTGGAACAGAGCAACACCGAGTCCCCTGTATTACGAAAGTTATTGCACAACTTCAGGCCAATTACTAAGACAAAACTCCAATAATACATTTGTACTGTATGACCATCGAAGGTCAAGGTATGCAGGAACTGTTTTATCACTTTATCTTTGTAGTTCACTGGCAGAAATTCGAGGCAATTCCAAGTGGGGATGGTGAGGGGGTGGAAAGGGAAGATGAGAGGGTCAATGGCACCACCAGCTCTTCACACTCCTAAGAGAAAGGTAAGTCTGGGAGCTGGAAGCCCCAGTGCGGACATTTCTGGCGTCCCAGCCAAAGCCTGGCTGACACAGGAACACTGTGCACAGCAGGCCCTAACATGTCCATTCACTGCTAATAATGATTGTGTCCTTAATACACAATATTAATTTTCCTCTTCTGTTAGCTAAAACTTCTAACTCTTTGATATCTCCGTTGTCATTGAGGGTTCCTAAGAGTTCATGGAGCTGAACTGGCTGATTTCCTAAGAAAGCTGTACACAGACGTGGGTACCTTACTTGTCTCTAGAGGCATCTCAGCTCAGTAATTAGGCTGCCACCTTTCACTTCCTTCTGGTTCCAAACAATGCATGTGCAGGCTTGCTCTGAAGCACACCAGACATTTAACCACACACAAAGGGATTTCTTCCTTCCCAAAGAAAAAGAAGTCAGCTTTGTGAATTTCCTTGAAAAAACCCACCAGCGTAATTACCAACCGTTAGTAGCACATCCTCCCCCCACCAAAGGTTGAACACTAACATAACTTAAAAGTGTTTGCTGAGCCTTTTTTGCTTGGTAAAAATATCTGACAAGAGTGGGAAAAAAACCCTCAACAACATAAGCAGCATGGAGTCCTTTTGCTGCATAATACATTTCTTATTTTGGTAATAATGAACAGAAAGTTGGGCGCTTTCTAAAGCAGTTTGTTCCAGATTGCTAGCTCCCACTGTACAAAAATAATGACCCCTTCCCCACCCCATCTAAACAGTAGCACGCAATCCCGGCAGCACAATATCCCATTGTAGCGCTCTGAATGCCGTATTGGCAGAGGAACTGGTGCGAAGGAGGGAGCACAATCGCCTCTTTGCCCTCCTACTGCTGCCAGTGCCAGTTCAGGGCAACATGACTCACAGCCGCTGCCAATGTGTTGATCTGAGGGAACGAAGGAGGAGGCCACGCTAAGATAAATGCATGGACGAATGCCATGCTCCTGCCTCGCCTCCTTTTAGCTACTAGAGGAACCTGGGAGAGGAAGTCTCTTCTGATGGAGATAAACCGCAGACACACACGGCTGAGCAGGACAGTCGGCTTCAGCAGCATTGCATTCTCTGTTTAGAGGCACATCTGGGCTCAGCTGCTTTAAAGAATAACAGATCTCCTTCTTATGATCCTGGAGTATAAAACAGAATCTTGTTTTGCACACAGAGAAAAAGCTCATGATTTTTAACCTGTATTTCAGCTCTCCCTGCTTTTTTGCCCTCTATCACACTTTCCTGTCCTCTGCCCTCCTGCATTTATGAGGCGAGTAGATGGACGGGTTTAAAAGTCTCCCACAATCCACACTGAGCAACTGTGATGCCACCCTGAAGGTTCACAAATAGGCTGAAGCCACCTTGTGAAAACAGAGTGCACACTGTACAGGAATGGAGAGACATAGGAACCCAAAGCAAAATTACATATATACCCAATTCCTCTGTTCCATTAGTAACACATCCTACCGCTGAGGATGCAATTAAAAAAGCAACCTCTGTGCTCAGGTAAAGCAAATGAACCGACAAACAGCATTCGTACTTCTAAATGCCTCAGCCACTTCCAAGGCTTCCCACCTAGGACAACATGCTCGGCAAGCCTCCATGATATGGAAGGCAGAATCCCATCACTAGGAGGGTCTCATTGCACAGCTTGCTGGGTGAAGGCAAGAGAAAACACTGAGGCCGACTGGTGCACAGGGTGCTACAGGCCTTGCAGGTGGCCTACCACATTCCTACATGGATTACAGCCCCGTGACTATTGCAGCTGCTCTTCCCCCAACTCCTACTTGCTGTCCTTGCATGTAAAGCCCAAGCTGGTATTTCACCATCCCTTTTTTGTTTCCCATGACTCTCCTGATGCCACAAGCTGGCGACGGCAAGGCTCTTAGCCGATCACTTCCTGCAAGACTTGGTTGACGGTTCTGCTTTGTTTATGGCTCTGTTCAGTTTAGCCACATAACTATGTCCATTTGCAGTGCAGAAATTAATTCCAAGAATAAAGTGACTTACATTCATTGAGGCTGTTTGTACAGAATTTGACAATGTTGTACTCCATCCAGATAGGACTCTGTGTCCATGTTTGCGGCAAGGCTGGATGGACTTATGACAATGATGAGATAAGTATGTAAACTGAGATGTACCCACCTCCGCCTCCACCACATGACCAGGAGCACACAGAAGGCTGGTGATGAGAAACCACTAGTTTCCTTAGGTACCACAGGAAAACCTTTCATGGCTCACCACAGAATTACAACCATATTTAAAAAAGGGGGTGATGGTGGAGGTTTCTGTTTGCCTGTGGGTTTGTTTATAAATTAGGATGATGTTATATTTTCCAGGACAATGGAGATCATCTGATACCCATGAAGGTACAAAGACACTTGCCATGATACAGATGGATGATGACTTGAATACACAAACTGTGTTGCAACATTAAACAGGTTTTGTACCTGACAAAGAGCACATTCCAATTTTTCTAGAATTCTTCTTAGAAACTACTGGGAGGTTTTCACTCCAAAAGAACTATGACAATTTATTCCTATAGTCTTGTATCAAATGGCACAATTCTGATTATTTAAGTTGGATTCAGGATAACACAGTACATAGTCTTAAAGTTGTCAATGTGTACACCACAACCACACTTCTGGATAGGCAAAGCAGTGGTTACATATAACCCAAGTAAGGCAATGATACAAAGAAGGAAACTAAAATGCTGGCGTGAACTTTATCTGCAGTCATGGAATCCAACGGCACAGGCTTTTGCTGGTACACCAATTGAAGAGCAATTTTAGGTACTTGGAAGCCCCAACTCAGGCACAGTGTGAAAGCTTTTTTTTTTTTTAAAAAAAGTCACAAGCTTATAACTTACCATCTCTTTACATTTATTTTGGAATATTTGCCCATTAAACGCTAACCTATTGCCCACACAGCTGACCCTGAGGTACCTCATGGAAAATTTAATATTGTTCTTCAAGAATTAGGTCAAAATCTGATATTTTGACCTCTGTGCACTACTACTGAGCAGTATGAGCAAAAGTCAGTATAGCCTGAGGTTTTCATGATAGGGTCAGCACCTCTTTACTGTAAAATATTCCAACTGACCCCGAGGGGATTCAAGCTATTATTGGATATTCCTTCTCTCAGACAAACTGTCTCCCCTCCCACTGATAGCAGTGTATAATATTTCCATCAGCATAAAAACATTCCCCAATTTAAAAAGAAGATGTCCTTGTCACTCACAATCAGCAAGTGTCATCACCGAGATGTATCTTGTCCTCTGACAAACACAGCAACTGTTTCTGTATTGAAGTGGCAAGTAAAACCTGTATCTGGTGCTGACTTTAGTTAGAAAAGTTTTTGGGTTTTGTAAAAAAAAAAAAAAAAAAATTAAAAAAAAAAATCTAATTTTCAAAATCACCCAAGTAACACTAAAGCTGTGTCCTGCTGACTGTCAATAGCAACTAAATTGTTAGGAGATGACACAAAGATAAAATTGTTGAAGAAGCAGAAAAGAACAGAAAGATTTCACAGATTGGATGTGGCTATTTGCAATTTTTCATAACACATGTAAAAAAGCAATAGTGACTGCACAGTACTATGCACAGCACATTCTCAAAAAAAATCAAAAAATCTAGAGGGAATACGCACATTGCTTTTGCTACATGAAATGAAAACCAGTTGTGCTGACCTGAGCTCTGGACCTGGTTATATTTCAACTAATAGGTACTGCTAGACTGAAGGAGAGCTGACAGCTTTCCTTTCCCAGAACCTCTGGGACCACCAAATTCATATATTCAGGTTAAATATGTCTTGCAAGGCTACACTGAAAAATGTGGTTTTCTCTGCTCATTTTTCCATCTGCCAGAGAGCAGGAGATAGATAGCAAACTGGATTGTAAAGCTGCACCACCGATAACCAACTCACTTTACTCATTCCTCCCCAGAAGAGTAATATTGTTTAGTTTTCCAAAATCTTGATTTATTCCTTCCAGCAATCTAGATGGGAATTAATTGGGAGAAAATACAAGAGCTGTCCAAACAGAAGCCTGACACAAGAGCTACTACCTGAAAAGTGAAGCTAGACTGAGAGCTGGAAAAGGTCACATCTTTTTTTTTTCCACAGGCAATTAACCATCAGAATGACTTATTCAGGGATTCAATCCATTCTTCAAGTAGAACGACCAAATAACTTTCTCAATTTAATATTAATAGGCAATTTTGCTATAGAGTTAATGCAGCTTGAAAGCAATTTCCAAATACCTTTCCCACCTCAACTGTGGATTTGGCTCAGAAATCATGGGATGGATTTCCACATCTCCTCCTGGGCAAGATACCTGAGCAACCAGGCTCCTTGTCTGTACAGACGCACCACCGAGGCATTCGCAAGAGCTGAACACCTTGTCATGCCACAAAACCTGGGCTGACCCGGTGAACCAGAACCGATGTGTTCAATAGCACCCTGGAGAAAGAGAGCTCTCCTGGAGCAGTTAAAGTAGACATTACAACTGAATGGCATGAACCTCCTAGGTTATAAAGCTCAATAATGTATTTTAGAGGGTAGAAATTGTCAATATCTTTTCTTTTTCCTCTATACTTCTGTTTACAAAACTACTGGGAAATAGTTTTTTTTTTACGTCCTCTTCTCACAAAACCTATGGCGTATAACGAAGTGATATGACTAAACCATTAGAAGAACCATGAAGTAATATATAGTCATAAATAGCACTGAGTCACAAAGTGCTAGTATTTCTCAAATATCCCTTCCAGCAACATGCAATATAAAAAATTAAAAAACAAACAAAGAAACACACCCCCCCCTCCCCCCCCCCCCCCCAATGAACAAAAAAACCACCAAACCCAAATCTTCAATGCCACTGCTAGCAGCTGCAGGTCAGCTCACCAATCTGAATTCAGTGTATTGAATTCAGTGTCGCTTCTAGTAGTTTGGAGACAGCTACCAGAAAAGGCAGAAGGACTAGAGGAGAAAAGGAGCGAACAGCTAAATGAGGCACATACTTGGTGCTCGCAACAATAACATCACCAGCTCCAACCACTTCACGTGGCTGACGACTTTGTGCTATTGCATGAAGACAACTTACTGCTTGGAAGCATGACAAATAAAAATAAAAAACGATACTATGAATAAAGGCAATTTAAATATACATTTATTTTAAAAATAAAAGAAAGCCTCAATTGCTCTGTTTTTCAGAAAACATCTTACTGAAATAGTACCATAAGCTTCACAAAAATTACATGAAGACAAAAACGGCTCTTCTTTCTCTTGCTATCAGTGAAACAGAGAAAAAATGGCTAGGGAAAAAAAAAAATCATTTAACAAGTGTTCAGCTCCAATAGAAAGCACCACTGCTTTTAAGTTTTGAAAGAAAGCCAACCAGTTCACTTAGTATTTTCTAGTAAGAGGCATTTACCCACATCAGCTATACCAGCCTTTTGTTTAGTACAGAATTATTGCCTGTATGTCTTGAAAATTGAGCCTGTCATACCAATATTTTTTTTAAACAAAAGCCCACACCTACTTAATAAATGCAACCATCTCAGAGATGATCATAACCTTGCAAAGGGCAATCAGACACAGGAATGTGGTCATTTTACAAAGCACTGAATCAAATGCACACACATCTAGCTTCTCCCCCCTTCCCTCCACCAACAGCACCTTAACATCACTGAAATACATATGGAGCAAAACTCAATCAGCTCAAATACAGGTATCAACATTTCACTCAGACGCCAGCAATTTCATATGGCACAGCAGTTTCACAGATAGAAGTAAAGAATATATATAGCATATCTTCAGCTAGCCACAGGGGGCCCTCCAAAGCTGTGGCTTAGTTTTACACCTGATCTCGAAACAGGAAAGATTATTTGAACACGAAGGTACAAAGACACTTGCCATGATACAGATGGATGATGACTTGAATACAGCTAGTCATATTAAGCATGTGACAATACATATAAACACACACATGTATTTGCATATTCATTTTTTTCATATGGAGATAAAATATTGTCTGGTATAGGAAGAGAATATAAAGACAAGACTGCAACTGAGTTCACTTATTAATATTTTGGAGATGATTATCAAAGTACAAGCAAATACTTCTTGTTCAGAGAGGCCGATAAAAATCAGTGGAGAGCACTGATGGCACCTATCAATTATGCAGCCATTACCAGGCATGTTTTACTTTACTTTTATTAACTTTACCTTTGTAGGAGCTTTGGTATAGCACATTTTACAGAATGGTGAAAAGAATTTTCTACACCAAAATAACAAAAAGGAGAAACAACCAAAAAGAACCCCAGCACCAGCTAATGAGTTGTGCTCTATGCTGAATACAACTGGAGTTTTCTGTTTGCTTCTGCTTCTTCACACAGATACATTATTCCTTAGGTTTATTAACCAGAGGGAAGAAGACACTTTCTTCTACTGCTATTTTATATTTAATCATCTATTTTCAAGCACTCCTTGAAGTTCTCAGGTACCTCAAGGTAATGGAGTTTAGGCCCTGTAATGTCTTAACTACATGACACTAAGTGTTTTTGACAAGCTCTGTTATAATTACGTTTATATGTTTTGTTCTAATGCTTGTGTTTGCTGAAGTCTTTGATGGGAGATTGAATTACCTTCGCCCTAAAATCCTGTAATAAATAAAAGAAAACAGAAATGTAGTGTAAATTTGTGTCCAAATCTGCTTACAAAAGAGAATTAGCTCAGGCCTTTGCCCAGCCAAGCGCTTAATCATGTGCATAATTTTTATTACGTCAGTATTCCCACTGATGTCAATGAACAATTGAAGCTATGATCGTCAAGTTATATACATGCCTGAATGCTTTCCTGGATCGGGGCCTAAGAGAATTCACAACACATTGCAGTGACTCAGGACAGACAGTCCAGGGAAAGTCTCTGGGGATGGATGTCAGGAGAAAGCTTAGCACACAGCCTGACGCTCCCTTACAAATAATAAGAAGTCCTGCATAATAAAACAGATGACAAACTTGAAGTACATTTGTAGCATAAAAACCAGCGTTATACTGGCCTGAGTCAATGAAGTACCATCCAAAATTCAGGCAATTAATAGATGATTAGAGTAGTGCCAGTTAATTAAATAAAACCGTGACAAATACAGAACTTGTGTTCTTTATTGCATTTCTGCATAGCCAAATGCTACCTTATCATGTTTTATATAGTCCAGGGGAACACACTGGTATCTCTAATTCCCAAAGTAACTTGTGCCTTTCTGGTACGGCCTCACTGCTTAGAGAAAAGCTCACTTGGATGAGCAGCAAATGAAGATGTCTGGGGCATCTCAAGGTAACAGGCTAATTTGTGTGAAGGACTTTCAGGTCACTGGGCACTTGCCTACAGAAAAAAAGTGGCTCCTGTTGACTCTCCTGAAGTCTCCATGTGCTAGTCAGAAACTAACCTTTGTAAAAAACACCATTGAGATTGCATCCTGAATCTGGAGATGAGGAAACCAAAATGACTTGGGAGAGTTTTCATGAAAAGCTTTCACACTGATAAAGTTTTAGTTTTATGTAGCAGAGACCAGACTGAGAGCTTCTGGAAAGGAAAGACATTTTTATCTGTGTTATGGAGTTGAAAGCAGGCTTAGGCAGCCAGAGAAAAGGATTTAATTATCGCTTCGTCAACCACATCCTGTCTACAGCAAGTGCTGCCTACTTTGATGACTGCAGTTGCTGCCACTTGTTCTCTCCTAGCAAACAGGAGGGGAAGATAAGGTGTGTTTGGATTCTTTTTGCTGGAGAGGATATTGTTTTTCTTCTGCTTGTTTTATAAACTCCAGCTCTGCTACATCTCTTGGCCATTATTCAGCGAAGTGAAAACACAAATAAATATTTCCTGCTTCTGCATAAATCAGTGATTGCAATGTCATAATAATTTGTATTGTTCTTCACCAAATTCCCTTTAACTTGCAGTCTATAGTATGTGAGTGCATACACACTGTATTTATACATTAGATATACTATTTACATACACATATATAGAATTTGCAATATTGTGCATGTAGCCTCTAGATATTTCTCAGAATTAATGCTCTCTGACATCCTTTTTAAAAAAACCCCAAATTTTAACAGTAAGTCATTATTACTAGTACAAAGAAAAAAATTACAACTTTAATTTCAGAGACATGCTTAAACTCATCTTGGTACCACTAATTTTTTTATTCTGACCAGTACCTAAACTTGTATCTACATGAGAAATTGGTGGGTTTTCTCCAGTTTTCAATATCTTGTTCTACATTTAGCTTCTGCAGAACAAACACATGAAAGTTTTGTGTAACTGTTTGCAAATGCCAATCCTTGCTTTGAATATAAAGCATGAAAAATCTTCTGCTTGGTACCCAGCTTCATCTGTCTTGTACCATTATTCTTCGCTTGATGACAGTAGCAGCTTCAGACCTTCGCGAGACCAGCAGACTGTAAGAAACCCTTCCCAAGCTTCATGCTTAATAAAATAAACCCAAAGCATCACAACACGCAGCACAGTCCCTGCAGAACAAATGCTTTAGTCTTTTCATGCCAGTGGTTTCTGGTTCATACATAGTAAAACTACATTAAAAAAAAAAAAGTATATATGGTGGGTCACCAAAACATCAGGCACAGACAGACATCTTGACAGTTGAAACTTTTATTGATATTCAACGAGGATGAGCATAGGATTTTATTTTTTTTTCCCTCTTTCCATAGAAATGTTTCACACAAAGGACAAATTTAACAAAGGTAACTATATTAAGAACTGAACCTATATTAAGTCATGATCCTTCACCAAGCAATTGCAATATATAGAGATACATTTGGTTCAGGAGATCCCTTTTTATTACTCTTCTGCTTGGTTTTAAACTTTCTTCATACACTTCATGAATAACAGTTAAGAAATATTAAGTACTCCCTGGTGATGTTGAGCGGTAAGGAGCATAGAAATCTTTCACAAGAGCCTGTTTTTACACTTTTTTTCACCCTGGTGTGAAAACTTCTGGTGAATTTTTGATTGTATGGCTGTTTCAGCCCTCTTTTGAAACAGACTGCTTACCTTTGAGGTTCAACTTTAATAACTTTTAAGTGATTAATTGTCAGCTAGCCACAGATCAAGCATCTCTATTCAAGTTCCAACTTCTTTTACAAAGCCCGACGGAAGAAACCTCTCTGTGCTGCCTGTCCAACATTATTCCCGAGAGGACCACGAAACAGCTCTTCTTCTGAGACTTAATCCTACATCAACTAATGACAAAGAAAAGGCTTACAGAGATCAGAGGGTTTGAAGTTAGTCTGTAATAGCAACCAAAAGTCACTTTCTCGCTCTTCCATGAGCACCATCAGAGTGCAGAATGTAAACCTGTATGTCAAAGCAAAACCAGCAGAGGAACAGCAGTCAGAAAATAGTCCCAACTGCTTAAAAAGCTGTTTGTATTAATTTTTATGTGGAACTGACATAGCTGCAGACATTTTTCCCTTGTATGCCTTCATTAAAAAAGACACATTTTGAGCTGTTTTACAAAGACAGGATTCTTAAATCTCCTGAGGCCAAATGGAGGTACTTAGCTAAATGGTTAAATATGCAAAGTGCTGGAAAAACAGCAGTTCTCACTGATATTTTGTTCTGAACTCATAACATTAATCCTAGAGTAATAGATCTGTGATTTAAAGTGCCCATAATCTTTACATTCTGCTCAGTTTCAAAAATGTGAATTCCAGACAAGTAATTCTGATGCTTTTTAAACCGTATCTTAAGTTCCTAAAATGGCATTTTCTAATTTGAAGCATCTATCTTTAAAAACTGAGACCGTAACTGCATAAGTATAATTCACACATATATTTAAGGACACAACATTTCATAATGCTAAAATAAAATGTTTTATAATTATCTGCTATATATCAGATAAGATGCCTCACACATTTGCCCTTTGCACCAAAAAGCCAGAAAAAGACCCCAAAGACGTTTAAAGATGGTACACGAACACTTTTATAGTGGTATCAATCCTACAGAAAAAATCCCTGCCAAAGTCACAAGATGCATGACCTTAAATCTGTCAACTGTGGAAGAAAAAAAAAAAATCATTTACTTGTCTAAACTTCAACTTTGTAATATGTATACAAGCATTGCCATTGGTGCTGCCTGGGACATCCGAAGACTATTAAGTCTTACCATCCTTTTAATGATTTTTTTTTTTTTTTTTTTTTTAATGCCAAAGAGCCTGTGTTAGACTACTGGAAGCCAAAAAGAGACATGATTCATCCTCCGCCATGCCTCCAAAATAATAGTAAATAAGGAATCCGATGTTTTCTTTCTCTCAATTTCATCAGAAAGTTGAAAGTTAAGCATTCTCTAAAACACAAAATAGGGCAAAGTAAATACAAATCTCAACTGTCCAGTTTTTGCCGCAACCTGATCAAAGGCCCACGTAACTGAAATTATTTAGATCGTGACAATTTAAAAGCCAGTGAAAGCTTGGTATTACTAATTGCTTGCACTGCAGCAAGTGTCTCTACTATTTGCAGGAAGCTTATGTAGCTGCTTTTAAATGTTAGGCAAGACTGTCAAACAAACTTGTTGCTGCATTTGCCATCTTTATGTTTGGTGGAACCACCTCGGTGGGATTTCTAGTGCATGCCAGCAGGGCTACTGCTCAGTCAGGAAAGGAAGAACACGTCTCCTTTGCCATTGCCACCAAACTTAATATAGTAAGACCCAGGCACCGCAACATAGTACTTTCTATTCCTTGAATTCAATGTTAAGGGACGTTTCAAGGGGCACTCTGACGAGACCACAGTATTTTAACAAGATTCCTGCATCACAGTACTGACTAAACTGTGCACTTGCTGACAACCTACAGACCTTGGCCAAAACTGTCAGAAATGAGTGGTGCCTGAGTTACTCCCACCTTTCACATTCTCATTCTGACATATCAAGCGTGCTTCACTATGCAAGGTAAAAGCACTGTCTAAAAATTTGCTTTTGATGCGTCCTACGAGGAAAGAAAATCCAACCACCATTAAAAACAGAGGCCCAGAAAAGCATTAACAGTTGTCCCCATCTCCACAGAGCTCGTTTTCGAGCATACAACCTGAAAGGAGAGGAGTTAAACATAAACCCAAATGTTTTTCAAGGACTTTTTGTGTTTTTCAATGCCCATTCAACTTCCAGACTCCTTTGCTGGTCAATGAGGCTGGTGAAGAGTGCACTTCTTCAAACCAAGCCATGTGGGTTCCTTCTGGTGCAGTCTGCAACGTACAGGATCACCTCATGTTGATGCCAGAAGTGAGGAGCGAACTACAGACTACCCAGAAGGTATAAAACGTCTAAAATACACTCAGCCCTTCTCATTTCTAAACAAAGACTTCCACTTTTTGTCTCTTCTCTCCAGACTCGAACATTTTACTTAGGAAATGACAGGACGGTACAAATAATTTGTTTCCAGTTCTTGAATCGTCTTGCCCTGAGGCTACTTATATTAATAGACTTCCCTGGGTTTAATTAGTATTTTCTCTAACCCCAGTTGATCATTAAAATTTCATTTAATCTGATCACTAAAGTACATATTTTAAGTCCAGTCCAGATGAAGGAATTGCAAGTGTACAATTACCACTGAGCGGATGAGCCACTAAATTTAACTAAGACCAGGGCATTTTTCACTCCTAAATTTAATTTCAGTATCTCAACTCCATTAGTGTGGATTGCAGAATCTTCCTCCTCATTTAACTGACAGCAACAATAAATTACAAGCTCTTATTTTGTATATCGGAGACCCTAATTCTCAATTCCTGTCACTCGGCAGTCACAGGTGGCTCTTCCCTACACAAAACTCAAGTCTCTGCCTATCTTTGAGCCTCACTGGTAGGTAACAGCAGACAGCTCGGTACAGACATAGCTTCATGCTAGCAATATGTTATTTTGTCAATAAAGCCACTTTACCAAAAGAAACAAACTTCTGCCAGTAAAAGAGCTGTTTTGCTTCTATGGTTGTGTTTGTAATAGGGCTTTTACTACCAAAGTTCTTCTAGCAAAACCTCCAGAAGTGCATCAGTCTTGAAGTAGTTGAACTTCTCATATGGCTTCTGATGAGCCGTGCTTTCAGTTGAGTTATTGGGCTGACAGCTATGGAGGCCCAAGGGGGAATTTCTACAGGCCCAGAGCTCTCAGCAAACAACTCCACAGCTCCTTTACCATGCCCACAGGGATGTATTAACTTCATTTTGGAGAACTGTTATATGAAGGCGTGAGCATGTCCACTTTCCTGTTTATATGAAGTGCAGCTGCTTGTGGAGACTCGCAGTGGAGTCATAAATCCTGCAATTCCCAGCAGGTGGGAATAATGGTATGGCAAGAAGCAATACTGTAGTTAAAGTCCTGATAACATGGCAAACACAGATTAAACCAATTCTTTTGGAGGAAATGACAGCATAAGCACATATATACATTCAACCAACAACAGCAAAAGCAAAGCCTAAATTTTCTGTGTATGTTAAAACCAAAATCAAGCGACAAAACCAACTGCATCGTCACTGTTTTATAACATAATCCTATACTTTACACAGACCTAGATAAAGCCCCAGAAACGTGCTTGCTACACAAAACTGAGAATATTTTTACAATACAACTGCACAAATCCCACAGAGTTGTAGACACACCTATATAAAATGTAAATTCACATGAGAGAGCTTTCCTCCTTCTAAGAGCTCATACTTACAAGGCTGTAAAGGAGTGCAGCATCAGAAATGCTTTGGGTAGACCCTTTCCATTGGACAAATTTGGCTATAATGACATAAACCAGCCACAGCTAATCCTGTCATTGGCTGCACCCAGAGAATTAGCCTGAACTCCATTGTCTTCTTCAGATGTGTAGCTCCATTAGACCAAATCCTCATTTCAACAGGAACCCTTCAAAGTTAACAGCACTGTGGCTACTCGCAGGAACTGGGCTTTGTATACTGCCTGTGTATGTACAATTATCTCGCAGGTGTAAATGCACACAAGCTCACACAAAGACCTTTTACCTCCTGAAGACAAGTAATTAAATCCATCACATTTAATAAAACCCACTTATAACAAGCTGTGGAGTGGAGGTCATAACTGGAGCTTCCTTCTTCCTGCAGCAGATTTCTCTACCAAACGCCACGTTTGGTACTTTTGCTACAAACATTGGCGATATCCCTACTCCCTATACAGTACAGTACCTTGTAGCTTTAACACTGAAGTGCTAGCTTCCCAATTTACCTATGGGCTGATTTATGAGCAGCTGCTATAGGACAAACTTTAAACTCTTAGACCTCTACCCCAATACGGAACCAAATAAAAAAAAAAACCTTAGCAACTGCTCTGTACGAGGCATTTATTGGAAAAGTTCAAGTGCTCATTCATGTTTGTTTCTTTGTATAAGGTCAATTCCACTAAAAAAAAAACCACCAAAAAAACCCTCTTTCATTTAACTGGCAGTTCTGTCTGCATGACCATTTATAACGTACTGTCCTGGTCTGTTTAAATCAACTATTTTTTTGGTTGTGCCTAAATACTACCTCTAGTACTGTGTTACAAAGCTACTTCTTGAAAAACAGGCTTTTCCTTGATTTCTTAATGAACTCTGATCTTGCCTAATACGATTAGCCTATGAGGACTCAACTCCATGTGACATGCAATCACTGACATAAAATTAAGACAGTACCATTTTCCAGTGGAAGATTTTCTAATCTTGAAGTGAAAAAGCTTCTTATAGATTAATGAAGGTTCTTCATTGCTGACGCTGCTTACAGTATCTTCTATTCAACTTCTGTTGTTAGAATTGTTCAATAGTTATTCTCATGTGGTAGTGGCCATCTATTTCTATGTTATTATCTGTTATCTCCACTTCAAAAGAAATCACAGTGCTGGATACAAAGCCTGACACTGGATAACTTATAGAACCATTACTTCCTCTCCTTATGTCTCATTTCCTTACAATGCATGAAATACAGCCAACATCTCTGTGATAAAAGGAATTTACTCACTCTGCTGCTTGTGACTACTAAGAGACTGATTTTGCATGGTGCTGAGCGCTCCCTGTCTAGGTGTAGAATGACTTCAACTCCCACTTCTTGATTTAGTTTAGATGGAAACTTTATTCTGATGCTAGGTTAAATCTTGAATAATCACTGCTAGGTACTAAATCTTGTGTAACTCAGATGTTTACGAGGCCTGGTTTACATACATTTGTGCTAGCAGTCTTTAGGTTAAACTGAGAACACATAAAATTGAAATAATTGTTTGTATTTCCAAGAGTTTACTTTAATTGTGCTATATTTTAATAATCTGCTTACAGCCTGTCTGGTTTTGTTCATCTGGAAGAAAGCAGCTTCCATGAGTAAGATAATTCAATTCAAAAAAATACATTCCCTGTAGATGTCTCCAATATGTAAAATATTTTGGTCACTGATGTTTTTCAAAAAGGCTGTGCTTCTCTTTCTACACTGAAGCCATAACACTATCCCTTAGAGGAAAAGTTTACTTGATGTATTGAACAGCTTTGGATTTTATTCTTTTAAATATTTTGTTGCAGATCTGAATTGCTCTGGCCATTTTTGTTTGTACAAATCTTTCCCACCAGTCATGTTCTGGTTTTTGTTAAATATTTTTGACAAGCAGAATTCTCGTAGCTGGCATAGGGGCTCAGAAACAAAACGAAGCGGATTTGTAAGTATTCATGTTATCTAAAGTCAGTAGCTTAGCTGCTTATCCGAATTTCCATTATAAACTTTGGGTTCCCTGTAAACCTTAGGGAAGATCTTTTCATTAAACCACCAACCATTAAAATGAAAATTCAGTAAAGAAAAAAAACCAGTGTTTTGAAATTAAATTTAAAAAAAAAAAAAAAAAAAAAAGAAGCTCTTACTCAACCTATTAGTACTTTAGGAACTAGATTTCCAGATACAATTAAAGGCAACTAAACTCCAAAGCTCCAGAACGACACTCCCAACGACAACAGACTGTGGCAGAAGAAAAATCAAGGATGAAATCAGAGCTCTGTTGAAACTGCTGATGCTTTGCATGCCTTTTGCTTTTAAAACACACAAACAGTAACTGCACTAAGAGAAATTATGCAGCTTATGATTCAACAGCATGTATGTGAGAAGGGAATCAAGCAGCTGCATTTTCCATATTCTGTAACAGCTAATCAAAAGCAGAGCGCTGGTATCATTTCCAGAAGAAACTACTGTTTCATCCTCCCTCTCTGTAAATCAAATCTTCACATGTAGTCCTTCAGAGCCCACCCACTTCTTGACAACCTAATCAGGTTTTCAGATTTGAGCACCAGGCAATTTCTACTCTTGTCAAGGAATATAACCTTATGACATGCCCTCTACAGTCTACTCCATTGCTGTTATTTCCTGCACAATTAGCATTTGGTTGTGCATCCCTTCATGAGTAGAGAGCCCCTGTTTAATTAACAGCATCCTCAGTCAGAGATTACCCAGTGATACAAAAGGGAAATGCCTCCATGGACATTTGAAAAGAGAGAAGCATTTGCAGAAAGATCTCTCCCCATTTAATACCTTGCCTGTAACTCTATACCTGGGGCAGGGTATATTTAGCCACTGTTCCATTCAGAGTTTTTGAAACATCTCTTTCTAACTTGCTCCCAGGTACAGTCTCAGCATCTTGTCTTAAATATTACAGGTCAACTCAAATAGCTTATTAAAAATACACTGTCATTTTCCATAAATAAGGAAGGGCGTCTTGACTGACAAGGAAGGGTAGTGTTGACACAAATGCTCGAGTCAAGCTGCTTGAAGAAGGAACTTGTCCTATACCTGTACGGAGACCTCTGCAAAGGAAAGGAGGTTGAAGACAGAGGATCAAATAAGCTGAAGGCGGAGAGGAAAATGAACACAAAAGTGCTGCACACAGAACCTTTAAAGGCTGATGATTTCAAGAGTTTTCTGTTCTGTTGATAACTGATCTCCAGTCTGTTTCTCTCACTCAACTTCCGTTCCAAAAAATATATTTGAGCTCTGCCTCTTTTTAGCCTTCTTTTTTTTAAGCAGAAAAAACAGCATCCCAGCATGAATACCATTTCCCAATAAGGAACTAAGTAACAAGCAAAGCACAATTAGGAAAGACACGCTATCAGGACATTTTACATTCTTGATAAAGTGACATATAAACTTTATGCAAAGTTCATTTCATCCGTGCCATAGCATGAACCACTGCATCATTTACTTATCTTCAGCTGCTGCAAATCCTCAGAGCCGGAGGATGGAACTAGAACAGCATTAACTCCAGTGTTTCTGTGTCAGGCGTTGTCTTAGGAAGCTGCCTTTCTGCAGGTACTCTTTCCAAGATGTCTTTATTTGATGTTAAACAATTAAGAACGGAAAGTCAAGGAGTCATGCAAACAAGCAGCAGTAATTCAGTGGCAGCAGATGTGTATCTTTCTTCAATTATCAGACACATATATAGCAAGAAAGATTATTCAGAGTCACAGCTATGCCTTTTGCATAGCTTTAGAAACCTTCAGCTTTCCCGTTTCGTATTTCTTGGGCTTTGACAGTTAACAACAATCTCTCTTTCTCCAAGAAAATATATCTGGTGATTCAGAGGTGCACAATTAGACTGAAATATTCCAGGTTAGGGAATTAAAATAAAATAGCATGTGTTTCAAACGTGATAAGGTTGTCCGGATTTTCCTCCCAGATTTATGGAAACAGATGAAACGTTACATAAATTCCTCACTGATAATTGAGGTTAAAGTCTACTGCAGGTCATCAATTTAGAACATTTTATTATTCTGACCTAAAAGATTTACTTATCTGCTTACAAGCAGTCTCTTCCATAACTTACAGTTGTTGGAGAAAAGAATAAATTAGAGCTTATTTTTTAAAAATAAGATTCATAAAATTGAAGAAATGCAAATTTGGAAAGGACTTGAAAGGTCAGCAATGAAGTGTAATGGAGAAGAAATACTTCAGTAAAATAAATACGTATGCTGTTGTAAATACTGTTTCTACTTCTCAATGCTTCACTCCAATTTTAGATACCCACACTATCCCTGCTTCACTGTAAAAAAGCAAACAGATATTGAGGGCAGTGTCTGATTTAGTTACTGGAAAATTGCATTAGGCACAGATCCCAAAATAATAACTATTCTGCTCCTTGGCTTCTAAACAAAACATACACACTTGTGAATGCTCTCTACACCATGCCTGCTAGCCTGCAGTTTATTATAAGGCACAGCAAAAAGACTACGTTGATAGTACTGCAGATAACATATCTTGATCTTTCACTTTAAGTCACCTCTTTCATCACTGAAATAGTGTCAGTAAATAGTCATACAGCTACAGAAGTAAAAATGGTTCAGCCTTTAAATATATTAAGAAAAACACAAAAATATTTGGAATTAGATTGTAATACTTTGTAGGAAAAGATCGCACTAGTAGGAGGTCGCATGATTTGTTTATATACGTCTTCCTACCTAGCTGGTGCTTTAACTGCGTAACGTGCTAAAAAAGGTTAATGGACAGTTAGTGGTCATGCCTGCTGCGTAATTCAGACAACAGGATGACATGAGGTTTTTCATTAATAGAAACATGGGGGCCAGCTTTCTAGGATTAGACAAATTGGATTTTATTTCTCAAACATGAAGTGCACTGTCAAACGTAATTTCTTCTTCCAAGAAACATGTCATAGATAAAGGAACAGACTTGTAAATAGATTATAAACTGTATTTAAACTGGTTATAGGTTAATGCATGATCCTAACCAAAGACATGTAGTGGTGCGGGCTGCATATCATTGAACAGAGCTCCTGTTTTAGAGTGATTTCACACGTTATTTTCAAAAAGCAAGACCAACTACAAAGAAACTTTCTAAAAGAAATAGAGAAATGTACTAAAAATGCAACCAGACTAAGTATAAATACTTCAGCGGGTTGGGTGTAGGTAAATAGACTGACATTGACAGAAATCCATAATTAAAGGTGCTTCCATGTGGCACTTCAAAACACTTCAAAGTAGAAACTGTTTTGATTCTAGCTATGAGTAAGTAAATATAGTTGTAGAAAGAACAGAGAAACAAATACATCAACGCAACAAAATTGTACCAGCATTATTAATTGCTGCTTAGTGGACTTTTTCCCGGCTTAGCTGTTTCCCAATAAAAACTAAATAACTGCTAAGATTGCACAAGGTGTGCTTTGCCTCCGCATCTTCACCAGGCTTTGCCAGATGCTATTTGGAGAAGCCATCTCTCCCACTTCCCATCCTCTGCTCCCTACCCAGCCCGGCGGGCTCCCTAGTGCTCCGTGCCAACACGCATGCTCCCGTGGCTGCACAGCAAAAGCAGCCAGGGAAATGATCCAACAGCAGTGACCCTAAGGGGGAAAAGGCACATCTGGTTTTCAGCTCTGAGAGTTCCCTAGCGAAGGGTATCCCTTGGTGTGCAAATGCTTCTGATACCACAAGCGAGTCCTGGCATAAGACGGAGAACGCGTGGCCAGAACGAGTGGGCTAAGGTAGTGCTTTCAGTGCTGTGGGGCTGGTGCCAGCTTACAATGTCCTGAATGTGAGTTTAGACCTCTGCCCTTCTTCATGGGTCTCCATAGCTAGCTGGTACTTGCAGGGACTGTAAAGCATTTCAAGAGAAGAAAAGTAATGTTTACCTAAAGGTTCATCCTGACAGTACAACCAGTCTTTCTGTTTTAAAGGAAACATGGGCTCCACCTTCCCCAATACAGCACTCGGAGCTCACTCTTGGGCCTCCCTGACACCCAATGTTTGCATCAGGCCCTGCTACCGCTGTTGTCACGTTTCACCTCCCCTGGCTGCGTTGGTCTTTGGTTGCCTCTCCAAGATAATTGCAGGCTGATGCAATTCATTCCTACCAGACAAGGCCTGTGGTCACCACCCATCTCTTCTGTTCAGGAGAAAAAGTCACTTGTAACAGAAGACAGGCACTTCAAAAAAATAAACAAAAACATTTCCCACATTTCTAAAGGAGTATATTTTAGACAGTACAGTTCATGTTTTGTAACAGGATTCCTACCAAATTTATATATTAAAAAAAAAAAAACACAGAAAAAGATTTTTCTAATTTGAAAAAAACCTCTGCTTTAATATAAAACTCTCTCTAGTCTAGCAAAAACATGATTTCCACTGGTATCAACTATTTCAAAGGAGCAAATAAACAGAAATACTTGCAACAGATTTAAATTAATGAGTGTAAATAGCTATCACTTCTAAAATACAGAATTTTTCCTCCAAGTCTCCCTTGTGGTGATGTTTGCTAAAAAAGCTCACCAGAATGTTTTTGTTCACTTCCTTCACTCCAGTCTCATGCTTAAGAAACAGAATTCATTCGTTTCTTAAAATGCAACTTTTAATTAAGCTCCTAATGTATATATACAAAGAAATCAGAACAGACACATCAAATTATGCTGAAAACCAAACAGAAACAGCTGAATTAACAAGACTGGCTCGGCTGTGTGTGCCCAGCCTAAGCTCTGCCCTCCCATCCAAGGGTTTGCAAAAGAATTTAAACCCAGAGCCAGCTGCTGCCCACATCACTCATCTCTGCATTTCAAGAAAGCTTTTCAAACACAAGAAGCCATCGCATTTCTTTCACAGCCATAGTTTCAAATATTAGCTCTTTTGTTCTTACTTTGTATATTATTTTCTCTTAGACACATACAACATGACAAGTCAGCCCATTTTTTTGCAACATGACGACCCTTCTTTTTGTTATACCCGCTAACCAGCAGCAAGAGCAACTTTGGAGAGAGCGATCCTGGATGTGCAGAGCCCACTCAAGTTGGCTTTTCAAGCCAAGAATTTATTACTTAAAGCAAAATTAAAAGCAAGCCAATCAACTCCCTCTGGGTGACGGGAATTTTAAAAAACACTGCCACACATCTCAAAAATAAATAAGACTGAAATACAGCTTCCCCCCCCCCCCCCCCCCCATCTTTCCTTTGGTGATTGCCTGTTCATTTCCTGGAGATATTTCTAAGTCCTCTACTTCCTAAAACCAGACAAAATCAATCCCCCCACCAACTGCAATCATACACTGATGTGAGAGCAAAGAACCAAAGGCAGCAAAGGAAGCCTTATGCTTGTTGCCTATGCTCACAGTCCCAGAAAGAAAAGCATTTCCTTCTTTATTTCACTTGGGCGTGGGCTCACTCTGCCATCAAGGAAACTAGAAAACTCGTGACATACCAATAAGCATCCTATAAATAGATTTTGGATTTACCCAAGAGCTCTGATTTGTGGCAATTGATATAAATAAGCTCTAGCTTTAAAGCCTGTGACAAACAACACTCTAAGCCTACTTGGTTGTAGAAACAACTGCCTCTGTGGCACAAGCGAACATGAAATCCACTCCCGTGCTCCCGCTGTCCAAAACTGGGCACATGGATTTCAATGAGAGCTTTGGCCATGTGCCCTTTGCTTTTTTTGTGCATGCTACTAAAACCACAGAACCTATATTAACACAAATACCGTGGTCCTTGACCCTTGGTGTTGCAATTCTCAAGCATAATCGCATAAAGGCACAGAAAAACATGCATTTCTTAGCTTTGCTATTTCCAGCCCCCTTATTTTCAGCAGGTAGAACAAGCATACAAAAGTCACCTGGCCAGCTGCAACTACATATTATGCAATTCAATTCTGTTGTCCCAGGAGCAATCAACAATGTGCACCCAAGGGGAGAAAGAAAAATATCCATCTGCATCTACAGCAGAGTCCACTATTTTTATGCAAATAATAGCATTCTCTCCTCATCTTTTTCCCTGGTTTATAAGCAGGTTAGAATTATAAGTCTCTCTCATATTTAACTGCAACTGAAATAACTTTGTATCAAACAGTTTTATATCACATTTGACATTAGCTCCAAAAGTGAAGGAAAATGCAATTTTTTCTTATACTCTAAATAATCCCATAAATAGTTTTGAATTTATCATCAGGATATAAACTGCATGACTAACAGGCGCAGTTACTACTCATGGGAAAACTTCTGACAACACTTTTACATTCTCATCACTCATCTTAATTCTGGGCTACTTAATATAGAAATCTCTGTAAACAACGCTTTGTCTCCCAGTTGTCCAGTTCTGGGATCACACCTTTCCTGGATGTGCAAAACAAATACTTGGTTATTACAGGTTTTCTTCCAGGAAGACTTCTGAAGCATATGTTAAGCGCTTTGATGAATCGGGCTCTGTAAGCAGACAGGATAGCAATACATTTCCTTTAAATGGGATGTGCGTGTTTTAGCCATCTAAACCCAGCTCAGACAATTCTGTGTCTATGCTTGTCGGTTCTCACTATGAAGCAAGTTCACAGTGGATGCTGTATGTAAGAGGAATCTCAAATAAGGGTGAACAAACTGATACAGGAATGCTAGAGAGGTGCTCATGTTAGTGCTCCCTGACTCTTGTGGAGTTGCACAAACTCTTCAGTTTGCTTTCTCAGTGCTGGAACAAAGGTAATTATTCAGATTATCTGTTCAGTTATTCCAAATATTCAAACAGTTTACAAATACAAAATTTCCTAAAGCCAGAGTTGAGGCATCCACAGTGCCAGCAGCAGGCACCAGATCTGGGGGCAGGGGAGAGGGAAGCTCACAAACCCATCTCCTACAAGCATAAGATCTCCTTTTGGTCCACACACAGAGACAGAGGCCTCTGGAGAACAACTCGTGGCTCCTCCATCAGGGTGGCACAGCCCACAACATGAGCACCACCACCTCCACCGCACCTTCTCTTCTCCGGGCAGCACTACCAGCTGTGGGAGTCTCTTTTATAAATGCCCTTTTTCCATATTGCCAAGAATAGCATCGTTGTAAAGAGCATAAAACTGTCTGAGGGTAACTGGGTTTTGCAAGATGGCAGGAAGCTAACAGAGATTGTATAACATTTGTTTACAGCTTGGTAAGTTTTACCTTGGCATTTTTAATTTGCCCAAAGAAGTTTTCAATTAAAGTAGAAAACACGGCAACCCCCTTTCAAATACATGGGTATTTAAATGCTCTTAATCAAGCTAGTATCTGATACCTAAAAAAAACCCCCAGTAATGCGTTTCTTTTAATTACATAATTTCCAAGTGTCATATGCAAAAAGTTAAATTTGCAGTATCAAGTGATTATGCTTCCAGAGCACAAATCACTTTAAATATAAACCAAAAGGAAAAGCCAAGCATCATCAAAATAGGACCAGACCTGAGCACAGCTTTCAAATTCTCCTTTTTTATTATGTAAGTAACAGTTAAATAAGCCCACTTCTCCTCCCACCATATGCAAGTCTCCTGACTCTAGCACGATGAAAAAGTGTAAAAAAAAAAATGAGTTCCCTCAACTGAAATACTGCCACGATATGCTAGATCATATTCAATGTTGCCTACAACAATTTACAGCAGCAATAGTTCCTTTGAAACATGCGGAAGTGTCACCACTTTGACTACAGTGGGAAACAGGATGCAACAATTAACGTGTCAATTACGATGACTTGCAACCAAAGAAAAAATCTCACCCCTTTAATAAAATGAATGGTCACCATCTGCAAGGGCTTGATGTTCTCATAGGGCCCAGGAGGAGTGAAAAACTTATTTTAACTTAAACTACTCTAGTGCATACTAGTGTAACTCTAATAGTGCCACTTCTAAAGTAAAGATGTTTGGTTCAAACTGCTGACAAGCAAAATATAGGCATAGACCATGAGAACAAAAGCTGACCTGTAGCCACTGACCAAAGCAGGAGTGAATTTCTACACCATCAACAGCCTCAGCTCCCAAAGCACCCCAGTGCCTAGGGTCACCACAGCAGACCACTCTGAAGGACAATACGAAAGCAACTCCAAAATCAATTCTCCTCTTCTTTCAGCTAAATCAGACCTCTGCAGCAGTTCTGAAAATGTTGTTCCTGCACTGACTTGTAAAACACACACCCTGAGACATAAACTACCTCCTCTCCTCCCCTTCCTCCGGCCACACACCCTTCAACAACTTGCACATTTACCCTGGTAGCAGCAGTCCATGCCTGTGAAGAAAGACTTCACCACTGTTAAAAACAAATAGATATAAATATTTCTGGAGAAAATGGTGATATTCTCTCCTACAAAACCAGAGCGTTGTCTGAGGTGCACGTAAACACAAAGAAAGAAAGGAGGAAAGATTGCCAGGCTGCAGCTCAGGGCTTACTTCTGGGCATAGGAGCAGCAGCCTGGGCAGACCCCTGGAGCCTGTTTTGGGAGGAAGGGCAGAAAGGCATCTTTGTCCTTATCAAGGGAAAACACAGCAAATTGGACTAACTAGGTTAGCTGAAATTAGCTTTCCTTCTCAAATTGCCAGATGACCATTTTGCGGTTTAGAGGTTTTTTTACCAAAAATATACTGCAGAGAACTAGTCCGTGTTGGTTTTGTTCTTTAACATGATAAAGGGAGCCTGGGTCTCGGCAAAAGCCAAAGCAAAACTCCCACTGCCCTTGGGAGGGCTGGGATCTGCTGTCACAGCTCTATCAGCAATCCCAAATCACACTAGTTTCTTCTCTTTGTCTCAACACACAGGTAATCATTCAAGCAGGCTGCTTTAGTTTACCTGAATTTGGTTTTGTTGTTCTCTTTAAACATTTTAACGACATGCAAATTGCTACCGTTATTTCTGAGATGAATGTGATTGCCTTTTCCCTTTATATTGTGACCCTACCTAGCAGGACTGTTCTGCTTCTGCCACTTCATTAGCAAACATCATTTTGAAGTCATTTATGCTAAACATTCACAACTACAGCATACAGTTTCTCATATAGATTTTTTTTCTGTATTTCATTAATCTTGGAGGAAGGAGGTTGACTAAGAGCAGCAACAACAAAAAAATATCTGTGTAAATTTGGTTATGGCATTATCAATATTGGATGTGTTTCAAAACAGAAAAATGGCGCTTGGGATGCATTGCAAGTCACACCCACAGTCAGTGCAACTCCCCTGAATACCAGAACCTTTCATCACGAAATTTCTTTCACGAAAATCACTGAGCTGGTAATTCTTTTTTTCTGTATTTGGACACAGCAGAGAGGTCTCGTTTCCTCTGACCTATTTTTAAAAAAATCCAATTATTCACCAGTTGCGATAAACTGTAACATTTGACTTTGTCCTAGGCCCAGGACTGGATATAACTTTCCTGCAAGAAAAGAAAAAATTCAGACCTAAAGCTCCTACATATGGCCAAACCTTGCCAGATTATGACTTACTGGAGAGGACCTAAACCCAGCAGCTCACCTTGCTGTCTGCACATCAAATCTGCTTTTCAGCACAGGTACTGACTATTGCAGATATGGCAGAATTCAAACAACCCAGATTATGATGTTAGTATTTGCAAGTTATACTGATACTTGTCTTAGATTCCTCCTGGAAAGAACAAGGAAAAAAACATGTTCTTTTAACAGGTTTTATGGTGATTAACCATTGTTGGAGGTCTAGTATCTGGAAACCAGTCTCCCTCGATGGGAATGAACCCAGAGGCAGAGGCAGTGCACAACAGGGTGGAAAAATATCAGCTACCATCTAGGCCTGTTCCTAAATTGCACATTTGCAAGTTCATTCTAATTCCAAAAAACAACAAAGAAGCTGGACACTGAAAAACACCACAGCCAAGAACTCCCAGCCAAGGGTATTTCTTCTCCAAAGTAAGGTAATTGGGTTTCTATCCAAATTCCCCAAGTTACAAAACGTAACTCAGAAGCTCACAAACCTAAACCACAAGGAATCCACCTTTAAAAGAGCAAACCTGCATTTTAATAGATTGCTGTAATTTACAATTACACACCTGGGTTTTTTTCTGCTTAGTTTGGTGATTCAGTCAAGATCATTCTACTAACTAAAAACAGAGCTACGCTGAACCTTAGTGTAAGATCAGCATTAAATCTGCCCTTTCTGCATACTCTCCAGGACACGCCACAATCCCAGAGCACAGGTACATCGTCAGTATTTCAGCAAGATCCTTGAAATTTTAGGCTGGTTAATAATTCAATCTACACTTCAGGGGTATGAACTCAAGTTCATACTCAAGAGCAACTAAGTTCTGGAAACGTGTAATTCATCTACTTTCTTACACATCCCATATGACAATTTCTCTACAACAGGAATGACACATAGGTCCATGGACAGGATTTCTCAGCAGATCGATCTTCTAAAGAGGAACGAGGACATGATTTTTATCATCGAAAGACAAAATATGAAGGACATTGGACACTTACAGTGCTAATAACCATACAAAAGGCCACCCACATGCAGAAAGCAGTCCCTAATTCTGTCTATATGCACCACTAATGCAGATCAGCCATATCAAGGATGGGTTATGGGAATTTTACCTATTCAACTGCATAGTGATAGAAATGCTTCTGCTTGGAAAGGATGTATCCACAATGCACTTGACAGCCAGAAAAACCTCGCTAGATCAGGTATAGCTGTATATCAATCTTAACACACAGCAGTTTTTACCCGGAATACACTGCACTTTATTCCAGTGAATCACCATGGGTTGAAAAATGCATTAAGCAACCTTTGGCCCCCAGAAAATGTTCTTTTAGCACTGACATACAGATAACCATTTTGCTCCCACATGCACATGCTTGTGTATCAGCAAGTGTCGCCATGTCATCCATTTTGCAGGAACATCCCTACAGATGGCTCATTAACAGCCCAGGAGTGGAACAGAGTGTCTGAACTCCCCAGTGGCAACAGCTGATAATTTTGTTTATTTAACTAGGATTAGGCTGGGAGGTGATGGAGCTGAGAAAGGCAGAGACAGGGAACTCACACTCAATATAGCTATAAGGTGTTTGTTATCACCACACAAATACTACCCAGGATTTATTTAAAAATGAAGTATTCATATGCCTTACTTGGTAGCATAATCCTATTTATAATGAAATTTGGTTTGTTTTCAGAAATATCCTACTGTATCAAAAAAACCCCTATCAGATATTCAGATGCACTTGCCTCTACCTTCTTCTATATCCACAGCAGACTACAGCAAAAGCAAACAGTTTCATTCCTAATTGACCCTTTGGAAAATGGTAACATGGATTTAACATGAATATACTGATACTATTACATTGGAAATAACCATAGTTTCCTGCTGCTTTATAGTTCACATGGACCCTTGGCTATTTCCATTTGCTCCCATTAGCTACCTTATCTGTGGCTGACTCTTTTGAGTCCCACTTACACATTTCTAATAAAATGTTTCCCCACTATACTGGTACAGGTCTCTTTGTAGGACACCTGTCAGTACAAGGCACAGCAGTACATCTGCCACGGGTATCATGTCACTGGTGCGGCTGGAGTGTCCGACCGGCACAGACATGCCTTGGGACACAAACAAACAGACCGAAAAGCCACCGTGATGAAACAAGGATTATTTATGGCAGGGGCTGTAATTATTTTCCAATCAAAGTTCTAGCTCAGAGAGCCAAGTTTCTTCCCATTGCTTTTTCTTAGACATCTGTACTGAAGAGCATACAAGTAGGGATTAAAAAACATTAGGCAAACATGCAGTTTTACAGCCAAATGTGCTTAGCTGCGAGACCGGAAAAGTGCTAATGTAATAGAGAAGATAACAAACTTTGAAGCTGGAAGCTGTTCTAATGGAGTTTAAGCAAGCTTAAATAACTTCAGTTTTAAAGACTTTTTTTTTTTTTTTTTTTTTTTTTTTACGAATCCTCTACATCTCAAAAACAAATCTCTTGAGTTACAAGCGCTGACCAAAGACAGTTTATACTTAAACTCAATCACAAATCGCTCGGTTCCTGCCATTTGCCTGAGGGTTTCCAGGCAGGGTTTGACATCTACCACAGCACACAGGCAGCTCCATCCAGCACGGATAACGACTCACCAATGCCAATCACCCTCCACTCCTCCTCGGCCATTCTGCACCCTGCTGCCAGTAAAACACTTTTCCCTGCAGAGCTGAGTAAGGGGGCACTTTCACTTGGCTGCAAAGAAATTGGCATCTCTGTCAGCCACAGTTACTCGGGTTCTACACCTAATCCTTTTGCTTCCCAATGATCTCTTTTGTAAGCCTAAATGGTTTTGCTCAGTTCCATAGGGAGATACTGAATGAGCCATTTATATGCCAATGATAACAAATATCTCAAATCTTTGCAACTAATTAAAACATAGCAGTTATCACCAACCAGTTACTTTCAAGATAAGGGACGCCATGGAAAGTCACCAAGCTGGATTCCAATAAAACTGGGAAATTTAAATCATTTATTCTAAACAATTGCAGAAAAATGTTTCTGCTTTGGCATTTTCACTTGAGCCTGCTGATTCCACATTTGAGGCTTGAGGGTATTGCACTGCCATCAGATCTCTCTCTGGATGCACAACTCCACGGTACCACTAAAATATATACTTTAATATTTATGAAATATTTCTAGATGGAGATTACCGCTCAGAAGGAAAGACTAGTATGATTCAGTTATTTAGTACCTTTACATTTTCCAATGAAAAATTCTGAAATTCTTTCCAAACTGAGCATTCATGATAGAGGCTGAATGCAGCATTTCTTATCTTCACGGAAAGCAACATTTTACTTATTAGTTCTTGTATTAGTATTGCACTTAGAAGCCCTACTCATGAAACAGGACTTTGCTCTTTTAGATGCTGTACCAACACTGGGAAAAAGGGCTGTACTTTCCCAAATTTTTATATCTTAGTGCAAGCAAAAAGGTATCATGTGGATATGAACACACAGGGGGTACAAGATAACAGATAATATAGGACATTGACAGGCAATATTAACACCTTAGCATCACAAAAAACACGTCTGGAATAACTTTATATTGTCTGAGGAATTTTTAAATTTTGTGCCAGCCGCTGTAAAAATACCATTTATCAGATCCAAGTGAGCTTTACCCTGATTGACAGTGGGTGTGGGTTTGTGATAGCTGCGGCTGGACATGCTGTCCCAGCTACATTCTCATCTCATTAGCATTATTAGTTGTGAAGGCAGGAATAAGACATCCACATCCCACAATACTGATCAGCAACACAAATGTTGTCAAAAGGCTGCCAACACTGGATACGGCCTCGTCACCGAGGTAAGCCGGTGACAGCATACCACCATCGCACCCAAGCGATGCAACCGTGAGGCTCGCCAGAAGTGGTACCTACCAGCCAAGATATGCCACTTTGCAACCCACCTCTCCTCCTGTGAGTGCTATCCCGTGGCAGGGAAAGGCAAGAAGAGGGATTTAAACCTTCAAGCTGAAACAGCATGGAGGTGATTACAGTCAACTACACTATCACAGGAAATATTACCATAGCACTGAACTTCACATCTGCATGAAGCACATGCTCAATTAAGTGATGAGTCCATGCCCTCCAGTGTGCTACTTTAATCCCCTACCACTGCAGTCTGAAAGGTCACGGGAGTGGCGTATGTATGGATTTAAAATAGTTTGGGAGTATTACGAGAGCACACAAAGCTGTCTCTGTCAATCTCTCTTCAAAATCACACAAAAAGTCATACTAAAGAGGAAAAAGAAAAGGAGAAAAAAAAAAGATGTATGCAGGTTTATTCAAAAGCATCTTCAGCAGTAGCATTTAAAGCACAGCTTTACTGATGATACCCTCTGGTGTTCTCAGCAACTCAAATATCACATTTAATTGAGCAGTGTCTACCTTTTGAAATTTAAATGTCAAGTTTTAAAATCAAATTTATAAAATGCCTTTGTGCTTCTTAAAATACAGAATTTCTTGTTACATACTTTGTACTGCGTACTTTTACATGAAAGCATACAAACAGAAAGATGTATGTTTTAAAAATATAACAAAGAAAAACATAAAACCAATCAGCACAGAAAGCTAACGGAAACCGTCAGCGAGCAGAAAAAAAATAATTAAATCTTTTTGGCAACGATTCATAGCGAAAGCCTTGGACAAAACCCCGTGCTTTCTACCATACCCTGAATGTTAGTAAATAGTGAATCTGATGAACTACCCAGACAGAGCTAAGTTATACAGCATATGACAAGCTTATGAAAAGGTCCCAGTTCCCTGAGGACTAGAGGGTTGTAAATAAAATCACCTTCACCAATTTGGGCCATTCTGGTGGTGCACTGGGATGCTGATTGTCTCGGCCGTGGCTTCAGCCTTAGGCATGAGCAGCCAAGTGAACCGCACCCCGCAGCAGGCAAGGAATCTCTGCAGGCTTCAGAGCGCAGGTGCAAAAATGCTTCTGCTCATCCACTCCGCTAAGCAAGCCACCGTGTTTGAGACATGACTTGTGACCCGATGAAGCAGAAAGAAAATGGCTACTTAATGCTCCAGGCTTCGTTTGCATTTTCAGAAAGCTTTGCTTTGCTTCCAGAAAAGCATGAATAATGTTTCTGATGGTGACATTTCTGCAGGTGATAGAGAAGTGAAGACCTGTTCTCCGCACTCCCTGGATAGCAGCATCGACAACTTTATCTTTGGAGACGAGACTCTCCCCCAAAGAAGTTAACTTTCAACAGATTTAAAAGAAAACAAAAAAAACCACAAACTCAGAAGCATCCTAGCCATACAGAAACTTGCCTTCATTCCTGAATAAGCAGCAGGACTTCACTGCAGGCAGTGGGGACACCTTTTCTGAAAAAAGACTGCACAGGTGGGGAAAATTTAGAAGAGCAAAAGATGCCAAGGGCCATTAGGAGCCTGTTCAGCCTGCTGAAGAGAGGCGATGCCAAGTTGCAGGGAAGTGGGCAGAAAAGGGCAGAGCAAGGCTCATGCCCCCCTGCCAGGGAGGGTCCAAGGGAAAACTCCGTCGCTCTCACAGTGACCACAGCTCCCACGCTCTCTGCAGCATTTCAGCTACTTGTATTTCCCCATCTTTACAACTGCAACCACGTGAACACTGGTCAAATATCATCCAAAGAAATTAATCTTAGCCTTCCTTAATAAATTAAACTCAACCTAGGGAAAATGTTTATGTAATTTAATCATCATTATGAAAAAAAGCAGTCATGTAGAAGAACAAACAAATTGGGTGGGATGTTCGAGGATGTCACTGTTATCCCTATGGTGAGTGGGAAGAAGGTGAGCTGCATGCATATTCCATTTTTATTTCTTTTTGGCAGAAATAGAACATTGCTTAGGCATAATTTATATTACAGTTTCTAATTTAGCACCAAGGTTGTTGAAGGGAAAGCAACAAGCATTTATCAGCAGATAAAAATAACAGCAATAGCAGCAGCTGAGACAGGCAGAGCAACAGAAGTCGCTGCTGCAAAGGGCAGGCTTAGTTGCTCTCCTGTGCGCTCCATGTAAGCAACTGACTTTTCCAGGGAGTTTACTGAGTGGACCAAAAAGGGAAAAAAAAGAAAATCTATCTGCCATTTCCCACAAGCAGTGTAATCAGGATGGTTATTAAAATACAACATAATTGTCCCAGCACAGACTTTATCATAAAGAAATAAATAACTGCTCGGCTTTCAAATATTTCAGAAGTGACAGAGGCCTCTTTTGCTCTCCTGATAAAAGAAAAACAAACAGCCTGACCATAAAAATCATGGGCTGCCAGCAAAAATGTAAGTTCACATACCATAAGGAAAGCAAGTGATTGAATTAGGTTTATTTTGACAGGCTCTTGTCATTGGACTTGTAAATTAGAAGTTAGAGCCTTATTCTGAGGCAAATCAACCAAGCGTTATCTGCGATTTATTTACTTGCGTATGTGTGCTTTGGGTGGGTTCACAAAAAGTTCTTCACCTGCATTTGTAAATTCAGACAGTGAGTTAAAAAACAAAGAAAGAAATAGGAGATTATTAACAACATAACAGAGAGCAGTCTTACTTTCTGCTTCTCTGCATAAATTATACCCAAATGTCAGTAAAACCCTACTGATTCTAAGTCAGCGCAATGGAGTACAGAAGCAGACACAGAAGACAGCAGTCTTGATGGCTCTGACAATTCAAATAGACTTGCACCTCCTCGTTTCCCTGAAAAGCATCAGATTTTCAGTTAAATAATTATTTAGACTTTCCTTGTTAGTTTTCCTTTTAGTTTTTGAGCCCGTCTAGTTCATAAAATGTTGACTTTTCTCTACAGATGTGTTAGAAGCCAGCAAACCCTCTGCAGTGAGATAGAAGTGTGTAGTTTTTCAATTACAGCTGAGGTACTCCTGAAATCATCTCAGTCTACCTGAGCATTTCAAGAAAATCCACTGAATACAGAGAGGCTGGTGATGATACAAATAGTAGTTGAGGTCTTGGCAAATTTCTGACATTAAGAAAGCTTATTCCTCTGTAGAGTTTCCTTGTTACAGAGAGAAAATCTGGGGCAGTGGAGCTGCGAGTGTTTTTAAAATTGGGGACTACACTCTATAAACATTTTGGCATTAGAGTGATTCCATCATTCATCATTTCATCTCCTACAGGTTCCACAGCATATGTCATTTAAAGAAATTTATTTCCTGCTGAATGATTTATGGTATCTTTGAGAGAAAACAGACTGATCAAATGCATCGAAAGTTTTCAATATGAACATTTGCCATAGGGTTATTTCCTTATTCCTGCCAACTCATCCTGATATTTCTTCTTGCTACTAAAAACACTTACACAGTTGCATTAAGATTTTAGTTTCCATAGAAACTGTTATTGGCTAAAGTAAATACAAGATGGTTAAAAGTGTGACTTCCCTAGTCTTGCGAGCATGCTTGCAGCTGCCAAATTTTCACCACTTAACCTTTCACCAGTATTTACTGCTGCGTGACATTTTTAGCTATGTCTCCCTTTTAAGAACATGGACACTCTTTTGAGTGGCACTTCCATGCTTCACAGAAGGTATGTGAATATTCAGAGCTATTTCTATGTCTCATTGTACAAAAGTGTATGTTTCTCTTCACTGTTCGTGTTATTTTATTTTGCAGACCTCTTCACTAAACTTTACAAGGGAAAAGATGTCTCTTCATTTGTCTGCACATCAAAACAAAGCTTGAGAGAGTGGTAACAGGTAATTTGCAAATAAAAGAAATAAATAATTGTTCATCTCTACTAATGATTTTCACATTCCTTCAGTATTTCAAAATACGAACAATGTGAGCCCTGAGCATCCTGACGCTGCACCCTTGCTGACACCAGTGGCAGCTCTGAGTCCCTGAAAGCTGTGAGAAAAGGCATGCCATGCTTCAAAAGGGCTGCACTGAATTTATGGGCAGTCATGTCTTCCAAAGGAAAAAAAGGACTGCATATTAATCTCCTATTCTCAAAATTTCTCTTGCTCTCTTCCTAAATAATTCTAATGCTTATTAAAAAGGCAAAGTCCTGATAATCATCTCATAATTCCCTCACTTCTGTATAAATTTCATTGTATTTTGAATCCAGGCACTTTCTCCTAATATACACAATTAATAAGTCTTTTCTTGTTCTCTTCAGAACATTACTTTCGTTTTTCTTCTCATTTAGAGATCTGCTGCAGTGCTCTGTGCTACCTGAGATTTGCCCATATTCCAAAGAATAAGACTTTGCACATATATTGCATTGAGACGGAAAACTCTCTTACCATTCCTGAAAATAGCTGAAGACGGGACTGATCCCTGACAATGTGGAAAAAGGCAGCAATGCTGAAGCTTCTCAGTAATACAGGGGTCATCTGAGTATACTGCTTACTGATTTGGGGTCAGAGGACTATCTGCTCATCCCCCAAGCATCAAGTGTTTTGGTACCTACTAAAGATCTCCCTTCTACATCATCAGAAACCTGAGTTCCTATGAAAGACATACAGGCTTGTTTTCAGATGCCTAAACACTCCCACTGATCTAACCTTTAATCTTTGTGCCCCACTTCCTTTATTGTAAAACCATTCTGACTCTCTGCCCAAGAACCACAGGGTCTACCTAAACCCCTAAATCTACAAATTCCCTTTGGGTGCCATTAGGCACCCAAAATAGGACAAGAGACTTGTGCCAGTCTCCTGAATTTGTCTCATCTTCCCAGCCTTGAGCACCATTTGGAAGAGTTGGTGGACACTGCCATGGATGAAAACAAGTTTTGTGTTTCCTAGAAAGATAAACACAAAGCCACTCTTGCACCCAGAGGAGCTGAGGTGAGGCTCTAGGCTTCTACACCATCCACATGGTAACAGCACTTCTCAGAGGCAGCTGCAAATTCATTACAGCACCCTGAAGTGTGAGAGAGCAAGTAATTACCATCATTGGTCTAGTGCTGGGCTACTCTACGTAGTTTCATCCAGGTCTTCTGAGTAACTATTCCTTAGGTCTGCTCAGGAAGGTCTTTCTTTTGCAGATGCAGATGCCTTTCTGAGCTACTCCCATATGCTGGTGTCATGGCCAGGAATAGTGTTGGTGCTCTGCTCTTAAGTCTCCAGGGAACGGGAAGGACAAGAGAGAGGTTTCAAGAGACTCTAGCAATTATCACAAAGCAGAAGCTGGAGAAGTAGAAGTGGTTTTGCACTCAAAGTGCCAAGCAGAGCTGACCACCCGCATAGCTGCAACCTTGTGCTAACATACTAACTTTGAGGAGATCTCAGCTCATTCCTCATGCTACCTTTACGTGTTCTTAAAGTGCAGAATGAAAAAGGTGTTGGGGTTTGGGTTTTTTTTTTCCCTTATGATAATGACTAGAAGATGCAACAACAAACATACATATTTTGTGATCGTTCTTGCATGTCTGGACTTACAGAAAAATATTGTGAAAAGTGAATGTCAACCAACAAGGCTGAAAGAGAAACTAACTGAGAAATACTTTGTGTTTCTGTCTCTTTTTCAGAAATTAAGAATACTGATGGTTGTGCAGAAGGTACACTGAATCCAGAATGAGAACAGACTGTGTTTCTAGCCACCAAAAAGACCAAGAGCTTAGCATATTAATTAAGCTACCAAAGAAACATCCCCACTGGTGGATGTGGCAGCATATGGGGAAGAAGTGTGTATACCAGACAGTGATGGGGAAGAAAGAGTTTTTTGGTAACTATGTGTCGTGGTTTAACCCCAGCCAGCAGCTATGCACCACGCAGACGCTCACTCACTTCCCCCCCACCCAGTGGGATGGGGGAGAAAATTGGGAAAAGAAGCATAACCCATGGGTTGAGATAAAAATGGTTTAATAGAACAGAGAAGAAGAAACTAATAATGATAATGATAACACTAATAAAATTACAACAGTAGTAATAAAAGGATTGGAATGTACAAATGATGCGCAGTGCAATTGCTCACCACCCGCTGACCGACATCCAGCTAGTCCCCACCCCCACTTCCCAGTTCCTATACTAGATGGGACGTCCCATGGTATGGAAAACACCGTTGGCCAGTTTGGGTCAGTTGCCCTGGCTGTGTCCTGTGCCAACTTCTTGTGCCCCTCCAGCTTTCTCGCTGGCTGGGCATGAGAAGCTGAAAAATCCTTGACTTAGTCTAAACACTACTTAGCAACAACTGAAAACATCAGTGTTATCAACATTCTTCGCATACTGAACTCAAAACATAGCACTGTACCAGCTACTAGGAAGACAGTTAACTCTATCCCAGCTGAAACTAGGACACTATGGCTGCTTATAGTCCTCTAAAACCATTACTTACTGATGTTCTTTAGCAGCACACCTAACAGGTTCCGGTAGCTTACTATGGGTGTCATTAGTGACACTGAAATTTAGTTTACTATAAAAATAAAAATTAATTTAATTTTTTTTATTTACTAGAAAAGTCAAGGTTTATTAAAGATGACACTTATTTCTATCAAAAGGTAGCAGATCAGAAAAACACTATATGAGGTTTAAAGATTCCCATTAATTTCTTAAGTTTTTAATGACAACCCACAGATGAAATCCACTGTTGCAATTCTGAAAATAGATTGCAAAATTTTCATAGACTGGCCAAAGTCCTCTAATACAGTATAAAAACTGACCAAGACTACTGGCAGAGGGAGGGGCGGCAGGGGAACAAAAAGAAAATCACTTAAATCTCTTATTTTACAGTGAAAGCTGCAGCAATGCACAACAGCATGCTGTCCTGTCTGCCTGGCAAGGCTACTACAGGAAGCAAGCTCCAAAGTCAGTGATGATCCCACCAAATCATGGGAGATTAACTTCTGGTATAGCTAATAAACCTACGTTAAGTGGTACCATGGCAGTAAGAAGTATTTGTTGCTGAGGCAGCTAAACTCCATTCCATGTCTGCAGCTTATACCACAGGCTGTATTACACACAAGGCAAGGGGCTCTGCAGGTACCAGTGAACCACACCAGAGCCATTCTGCCGGATACAGCTCAGAGTCATCATCACAACATAATCACAATGTGCATCACACTTTTACCATGCAATGAGCAGATTGTGAATGACTTCTTTGCACACTACATGAGGGAAGCTTGCTTTCCAACACAGGAACTACCCCTAACCATAGTTCATTATTTTTGCTCACCTGAGAGCAAGTGTTGCTCCCACCTGGAAGTAGAGCTGTGGAAAAGAGCCTCTGAAAAGCTGGGAACTTTGACAAGTATCATGCATACGTGGTGCTGCTCTCTTAAGCCAATATACCATGGTTTTTACTAGAAACCTCCATGCAATCACAAGCTGCTACTGCTTGACTTAGAGCCAAGCCTTCCCGCTGCTATATGAGTTTTAGATCTTCTGTGGACGTGACACAAACAGGGCTTCTGCAACATTCGCTCACCTGCAGTCAACACCTCTTTGCTCAGCCCCACAATGGGGATCAAAGCAAAACCCACATGACTGGCCCCAAAATGAGCGTTTTATTTCACACCATTTGCAAGATCCTATCAACAGCCAACCCAGGTGCTGTTTTCATTCTGCCCACACACAAATCAATGACAAAAAGCAAACTCATTCACACAGGTGGTGCATTTCACCACCCTAAAAGTCAGGATTTTCTCATACCCTTCATTTAATGCCACTGCTGTCAAATGCGTAACATGTAACGAAAACAGCCTTTATGTAACCTAATAAATAAAAGTCACCGAGGCAATAGCTATGCATAAATTTTAGCTAAAAACATTTTGTTAGAAGAACATGAATGTCCTCTGTAAAGCAGCTAGCATTTTAAAATAATGTTCTAGACATTGTTAATACTTTATTGCTATTCATCATAGAACCATTAATCATGGTGAACTCATTTGGTATTACTGTGGATGTCATAAAGTACTTCTGTTGCATTTCAATTATAACTCAGCCTTTAAAATGCTGCCAGCAGTACATGGAAAGCTTTGAAAACCAAATTTGAATAGTCTGTTCAGAGATAAATGCAATCACATTCTGACACAGAGAAGCAATCTTTTCCATTTCTAATGCCTACCCTCAAGGGGCTGAGGAGCCCGTGGGGCTCTGGCCTGACCCAGGGCTGGATGTAAGGAAGAGGGAGCCCAGCGGGAGGCTCCGCGGAAGCCATGGCCATCCAGACCCAGTCATTTTCCTCCCCCAAGATGAGGGTAGGAGAAGCATTCCTTTGGGCTGTTTCAATGCCACCGGTTCAACCGCAGCTAAGCAGCAGCAAGGCCAGCCATACTTTCAGGCCCCTAGGGAGATCTCCTTTTTTCCTATCATTCCTGTGATTCCCCGAGGCACTATCTTGCTTCCAGAGCCGAGTGTTTCAGCTTTTCTCTGATGTGTAGTGTCTGTCCAAACAAAAACACCAGAGAGACCATATATCTACAACCTACTGTCTTTAGAGACAGCAAAGGAGTATGCAATATATCAGAGCGGACCTAAGGGAGCTGATATGCTGACCTCTCTGATGACAGTTTAAAAAAAAACAAACACAAAACTCTTTCTGGCCTCAAGAGGCACTGAAAGAGGAAAACAGGCAGCATAAAATGCAACATGGACCTAAACAACTATCAGCTCCTTGCCATCAGGGAAGTCAGGAACTTCTGTAAGTTTACCTTGACAAACCAGAATTTTTGTTCCCTCACTGCCAGCGGAGCTTCCACCAGCATTTTATATACAAAATCAAATGACAACAGCTCAAGAATTGTAACACTTCTCATCAGAAAAGACAAAATACTTATTAGCTATGGGAACTTTTATTATTTCAAATTCTTGCATATAATTCCCATTCTATTTTATCTAGGTCATCAATGTAACATGTAAGCACAGAGCAAAAATTCCTACCTTGGGAGCTCTGGCATGTTTTCCGCATCTGGCATCTTTGACAAGGCTGATATCTAGCAGCTCAGTCTCCTAGAAGGAAAAAATGCAACACAGATAATTATTACATTAGTCAAAAAGGCTTGTTGTGTTAACAATGCCTCACTTCCCACATCAGTCAGGGGTTTGTCTGTTTGCAACGATGCCTGTCCAAACTGAAAACAGTTTCAATGAGTGCTCTGTTGCACTTAAGCTGTTTGAATAGTAATACGAAGACCTTAGACACATAAACTTAGTTTCCTTAAAAATGTGCAGTTCTCTTAAGATATATAGAATATATAGAAGCCATGAGTCAAGTTTATTTCCTTGATCATTAACTACCAGCTGCTGTGCTTTTTTTTTCTGTTTAATACAATTTAAGCATTTTGATGCTAGCCACAGTGTGAAAAAGGTGATGTTACAAACAGAAAACCCTGCCTCTGCAATAGAAAACCTACTTTATTATTGCCAGAACATTTTGAGAAGTGCACATAAAACCCAAGAAGTGTTATACCTACAATGATAACAGGTTCCGACATTTTTAGTGACTACTGCTCAATAAAACCCATGTACTTTCATAGTTCATAACATTATTCTCAAATTGTGGGTTATACAACACATGCCATACTTGGAACAAAACTGGCGCATGATGACAGCTTCTGTTAGGCAAATTCCTGTCCTCCCCTATACAAATTTAACATGAAGAATCTCCTTTCACCGATAACCCCTTGGGTCTCCACCCTCCCTGCCGGTGCCTGGCAGCATAGGAAGGATGAGGGCTGAGCTGAGCCCACGGTGCCCTGGGTGAGGCTGCCAGTGCAAGCGCAGCAAGGTGCACCCACCCCTCTGGGATCAGCACGGAGCATTCACCTGTCCAAAAACGCAGCAAATTATAACCTTCAGCCAACATAATTTTCCCCTATCTCATCCTGCAACAGGGCATTTTTGGATGTTGCCATGTTGGTTCTTTCTTGAATGCCTTAACATTTACGGGCAGGGAGAGTTTGGAAGGAGGAAGGATGCTGGAGACTGGAGCAGTGCGATTCCCAGCTGCTGGCTCCCTTGCAGGCACGCATATCCACATGGCAGTATTCTTGCTTTGACAGCAGCAACACCAACTGTCCTACGAGACACAGCAAGAACATCTGACCTGATTTAGCATTACTTGACAATCTTAAAGCACATCTTAATACTGTCCACCTCAGTTACACTAGCATTTGGACTAATAGCCCATGTTAGCATAGCTCAATTACATACTAAATATAGTCTAAAAGTACTTCAGCAGGAGTGTGACCACGCTGCAAATAGAGCTACACCAGTTCAATGCATTTCAGCCTTCCAGTAGTAATTGCAAATACTGTGCAGAGAATTTGAAATCTCTGTGCCGGACACAGCCGCAACATTTTTTTTAATTCCAAGGAGAAAAGAAAAAAAAAAATTTTTCTCATGGACTTGTTATTTTGCCATGGGTTACTTTGTATCCGTATTTCTTTTTCATTTTAAGGGACCCACTCCTCCACAACTCTTGTAGACCTTTGTTGGCTACTAAGACATAAGCACCAAATTTTCATGTGACCTTTCATTCACCACATTCCCTTCTGTCCCCCATATCAATCCCAATTGCCTTCTGTTGTAGTGGCTGCTGAATTGGCATGAGCATTTTTGTCCCTCTTCATCTAGCCTGTTTAGGGGAAACTTGCACTTTTGAGATCTTTATTTTTTGCTCTTGCCTGAAAGAGGACAAGCGTATAAAAAACTGCAGGGATTAGAAAGAAGTACAGGCGGGATTGTAAAAGGTGGTATTTTGTAAACTTCCTTAGGAAATAACCCAAACTACACTAATACACAAGGCATATGGACACAAGCACTCTTCTGACCACGCTGCAGCCTCTCAGGTGGACTGCTGATTGCTGTGCATTAAAGGTTGTCTACAGCTGCCCCTCTTCCAACTCAGGAGCACCTGATGGTTTGTAAACCCAACGTTCAGGTCCAGTTTGAAGCTGATCTTGCCTCCAGATCTAAACTACACTGACCCTTATCCTGCCCAGCACAAGCACAACTGACATCAGGAGGTAGGGCAAAGTTCAATACTCTGAGTGCAGAAAAGCCCTTAATGCACCAAAGTCTTGGTAATTTCTCACTATTTGATGAGACAACTGCATAAGGAATATCTAAAAATTGCATAGGACAGAAAGCACTAGATCTCTATCTCCCAACGTGACTGGTCTCCAGGCCTGGATGGGTTCTGCTCCTCACCAAAAGGAAATGATTACAATGGTGAAAAAAGAATACTGATTTTTACCAGCCACAGATCTGTCCCTGGGTTTTACAATAACATTCCCACATTCATATCATTCCTCTCTCAGTGGAATTTATGTCTCAAGTCCCAGCGATGCTGGAGTAGTGCAAATAGGTCTCCATGTATTTTACTTCTTCTGAAATCTAGTCCATGTCACATTTGCATCTCAAAATGCAGCATGATACTCATAGTGCTTGTGGAGATGCTACAAATTATTTTTCAATTAAAACAGAATTTGTTCCCCCTCGCTTTTCTTTTAAAGAAGTGGTGGGAGAAGAGAATGACTCTGTTACTCTCTCAAGTTGTTTCTGTGAAACATGACAGTGCCAATTACATCATGTTACCACCTGGGATATACCAGTGGAAGGCAAACTCCATGCTCAACACAGGAAAAAAAAAAATTAAAATAAATAAATAGATATGTAATCAGAGAGAAAAAAGCCAAAGCAGCACTATGAAATAGCTATGTATGCAGGTATTGCAGCAGGTGCAACTTCAAATAAAACAGGAAAATGGCACACTGGAGGGCTTATCTTTGAGTCAATGCATGCGGCCATTTAGATACTGGCAGAAGTGAAAATAATGAAACATGGCAGAGCTACATTTGGGTTTATCACACTCAGAGCAAGAACTAAGGTGGGAAACAGAAGAGTCATGACATAATTACAGGGAGAAGGACACCAGACAACACCATGCAAAAGGCAAGAAATTGGAAAGAAAACCAGGGCTGAAAGCCAGCATATTCTGTGAACATCAAGCAAAGGAAAGCCAAGACAGGGCAGAGACAGGCTGAAAGTCCATCAGCAGAAATGCACAGAGCAACGTGCAGAGCAGAGCATGGAGACGACGGCACTTCAGATCTACGGACGATGCACTCAGCAAGGGCGGATGTGCCCACATTTGCTGTTATCGGACAAGAACATGGCCTTCGGGGTGAGAGGCCAGGGGTTATATACACAACAAATGATACTCACACCCTGAAGTGGTCTCCAGCCCACTGTGAAACGTTCCACAGAAGCTACAGGCACATGTAGAGCATGTAAAAATAAGATTTTGCCGAATAAAAGGACTGACAAGCACTACAGACAAAGGCTTTAGCAGCAAACACGAGAGAAATGAAAGATGCTGAAGAAAAATGGATCTTAAACAAAGATGCTGAGCCACACACAGAGTGAATTTCAGAAGTTTTTTTGGTTGGATTGGTCTGGCATTTTAGCTTTTTTAATAAAAAAAACCCCAGCGAACAGAATTAATCATTTATACACTTAGAAAAGTGCAACTAGACCTCCCATAACACAAACATAAAAAGACCCTTTTAAATGGAATAACACACATTAGAAAGAGACACAGAAAAGGAAAAGGCAATGACCAGCATCCCCAAGGACAGTAAATGGAACCTGAACAACCCTGCTCGGGTCTGCACCCTCCCGGATGGATGAGGATGAGGAGGAATAGGGTTGTTTCGGAGTTTTGACTACTACTTTCAAGCCGCTTGCATGCCACCAAGCCACTTGCAGAAAATGTGATAGCCTGAGGACCTAAGACCTAGCAAGGACAGTCTAAGAAGAATATGGGAAGAGTGGAGTTTTGTGGGGCTACTTTGACAAGACCAGCTGGCATGGCTGTAGGAAAGGTTGACCCCCTAAACATTCATCTTATGGCCTTGCTGCACTGCTACCTCGCTGACGCAGAAAGATGGTTTTATAATCCTATCCCTATAATCCTTTATATCTCTATTTAACAAGACCACTTAATTTGTGGGGGTTCTCTCCTAGGCGATAATTACGGAAGCCACAGGAAAATAAAGTCCAAAGTCTCAACCACCATCAGGTATCAGAAAGGAATGGTCCAGCTTCCAGAAGTACATTTGATATGTATGTTCAGGTCTGCAGAAGCAATAGCCCGATAGGTACTGTAGCCTATGCTCTAAATTAAGTAGACAAGAGCAGGATATGCATCCACGAAGTGCCTCTGCAGGCAGCATTCAGCAGGGCTTGGATAAATCAGAATTCATAATGTGCCATTTCTTAGAAGTTCCTTGGTTCAAAAATACCAAACCTCCTGGAATTCCCTGACCCCTGGGCACTTGCTTTCATCTTTCAAACAACTAATTAAGAGGACAGAGCGCAACTTCCTCACAAATGAGAAAAAAGACAATTTCCTATCTCTCTACTGCAAAACATGGGCAGACTTTTGTAAAGGGAAAATACACTTAAATACTGGACAGAAAAATACCCCATTTCCTATGCAGCAAAACAGCCCAAGCCCTCCTCTGCTTAAGTCAACAGGAGTTTTGCTGCTGACTTCCTCCATGCAGGCTTGGAAACTGCACTCTGCTGCATGAGGCACAAAAGCCATAGCAACTGGAGAAAGGAAAAAAAAAAAGAAAAAAAAAAGAAAACCGAACACAAAAACCCACCAAACAAAAAACCTCTGCAAGTCCAACTTTTCCCTGCTTAGAGACCTTCAGTCATTGCTGTTAGGACTTATTAATCTTGCAACAGAGTAACATCTCCTAATGCAAGTGGTAGATCATTCCAGTAATTTATAATACAGAAATTCCAGAGAATTGAATTATTAATCCTACCATGTTTGTTTTCAATTAGCAGCTGAGACAGAGATGCATTCATATAGGACTAGATTGTGCAATCTCACTGTTATGGGTGAGCACACACTCACAAAAGCAATGAATTGTGCAACCCTCAGTGACTGCTTGAGCACTTATAATTAGACCCGTCTGAATTTAATATAGTAACACCAATTTATACCAGCTGAGGATCTGGCTCACTCCAATTTTAAACTGCCCCAAACGATACCAAGTGAATCACAGTGTCTTGGGAACTTGCTTGTGACGTAACCCCAGCTACAAAGCAGGATTCCTCATCGATTCCACTGGGGAGCTCTGCTGAAGAGCCATTGGCAGCACGGCAGGCTGAGAGTGGGATCAAGTGTCCTACAGAATTTCACAAAAACTATGTCAAGGAGACATAGCAGAAGTGGGTGTGCATTACAACAGCTGCATGGGTTAGTTGGTCCCAATATCTAATTACTTATATGCCTAACAAAAGGCTCCAAGTACTCACTGTGGCTGAATCGTCTTGCATTGCTCTGACCTGTGTTTGTTCAACCTCAATTTCCACATCCCTTCTGGTCAGATGTTTTTTTTTCCCATTGTATAAAGTGTTGGTGCATGCTGCCAGCATGGAGCACAGTTCTCGCAATCATATTGCTGTAGTCATTGCTGTTTAGGGATACGGTGGAACTGACGCACACCTAATTAAACTCTTAAAACTCATTTTCCACTTAGCTTTGAAATCTGTTGCTTCTAGTTTCAAATCTGAAGAAGAAACTGCGTGCCTGAAAGCTTAACTAACTCTTCTAAATATTACCAGTCCATCTAACAGAAGACACAACACTGCCTTCAAATTTTGTCTGATACAGTGCTAGCAAAATAAACTTTGAAAAACTAAGCCAGTTTTGTAAACAAGCTCCATTTAGTGCTACTGGATGGCAACATCTGGTGAAAGTTTTCAAAGGGAAAAGGCCATTTTGCAGAAACAAACTTCAAACGGAGACTTAAACAACATCTTCTATTGGGAATAGTTAATTATAATGAAATGTTTCTTTAACATTGAAAGACTCCATTTTATCATTTTCTGAACATGAAAGCATTGAATATTTCTTGAAGCAAAAAAATTATGCAGTTCTGAGTTACTTTTATTTTTATTCTACATTTTAAAATTGTTATTTAAAATAAAACCACGAGTGAATCTGATCGGGAACAATTACAAGTTATGCTAAAGAAGTATCTGGCCCTATAGATGCAGAGTAAATGTGTATGCAAACACAGTAATTTACAACGATTTATAGAATACACTTCATTCAGGTTTCAGAGATTTTGACAGTGTCCTGATCAATCAGCCACACTCAGATTAATTCCAGGACTGAAATTCTCTGCAGTGAGAGTGAACATTTAGCGCTAATTTAGAAAGGATGCTTCCATAGGTAGGTGATGTCATACATAATCCCCTATTAAAAACATATCTATTTTTCCCCGTTATCATTAAGAATAAATTGAATGAAACACAGCGATCTGTCTCCTCATCCCAAAGGCAAACTGTGGAGGACGGGTGAGGCTGATTTAACAGAAACCTGTATCGACGGCTACAAGAAGAAATAGCAAGGCTGTCAATGACATTAATTGGAGCTGAGCTAAGGTAGCGCTGTGTTTCCTTGAAAGTCCTGTTATATAATTCATAAGCTGCATCCCACTAGAGAGAGCCAGTCCCTGAAGAAACTGTCTCCATGCTTGCTCCTGGCAGCACACAATTCAATTATCAGGCACCAAAATCATCAGTTGTGTCAATAAGCAAGCAGCACAGTAGCACGTACACCCTGAAGTCAGTGATAAAACTCTGACAATAGCAAAGTTTTTACCTGCATAAAGTTGTTCTTCACAAGTTCAAAATATTTTATTACCTTCCCACCTACTCTTTTTAACAAGCCATTGAAAATGATTATATTAATGCTGTAGCTTTCCAGCCTGCCCAAAACAACCAGACCTCTTCTAGCTCCTTGCAGGTGATACCCTCCTCACAGAGGTTATGAAGAAGCAATTGCAAGGCATTCAAATAATGGAACAAATACTCTGGTTAAACTGGATACATATGTCTAGATTAGCCATTGGCTTCCCAAAAGGTTATTAAAACTTTCTGTGTGTTCCAACTTGGTTAAAGCGATTCCCGAATTCTCTGCCTTCTAAACTTCTATTTCAAAATCCAAAGCCCAAAACAAATCCACTATCCTGGCACCCAAAATGAAAAAAACCAGCGAGAGGCACAGCTACTCCTGAGGGGCAAGAGAGACAGAAAACACTCTGCTGCCCTCACTACTTCACTCAAAATCACTTATTTTCAAGCTCCTCCTTTCTGGCCAATAAACGCTGGCAGAAAATCACCACAGCCCCATCCACTTCAGGCCTATTCAGAGCATGAGGCTGGGCACATTCCACCATATGCAAAGGGGAAGTTCAACTTCTGGACCTTTCTCTCTTGAGTATCATTTTAAGCAGGGAGCTGTTTGTCATCATCAGTGCTGTATCTCCCCCCAGAGCTGGTGGAGGTGCTCTGCCATTTCTTCTGCTACCTATGGTGCCAAGAGGCATCCCCTAAGGCAAGGAGTGATGGAGATGGAAGGAAGAAATGTAGATGTGCTCCTCTTACAGAGTGCAGCAGCTTGGCCAACAAGAAGGGATGGTTTTAAAAACATTGCTTTGGCCACACGAGCGCCTTAGGTCTGGACTAGCATTTCTGACCAAATGGTCCAGGCAGACACATGCCCTCTTTACAACTCATGGCATTCAGCCCCAATTCATTCAGGCAACTGAATGGTTAAGGTTAGTGCTTCGTCCAATTCAGAGTACAGCTTTGACTCCCCCCTGCCCAGTGAGTTCCCAGCCAGCCCTCTCCAGAGAAGCTCCTTGGCTTGCTTCCTCAGCCTCTCCTGTTCTGCTTTCTGCAAGAAAATAAACATGGTTCGTTAGACAAGGAGGAAAGTGATGCACTTGGGACCCCATTACACCTGGCTCCCCAGGTGGCTATCCCAGAACTCTTGGTTAAAGCACCTGGTGAGGTGACCACAACCACAATCAACTCTAACTGCATGGTGGGATAATCTTCTCCAAGCAAACAATTTCAAGGGGTTTGGTATCAGAGGGAATGGAAATGTTTCAAAAATCACTTGAACAGACTGACTTCTTACAACGCAAAATGAATTATCTGCAAATTTGAACCTGAGCTAAGCGTCATCTGGATGGTCATTAACTGTTCTTAACTCAAAAAGAGTCAGAGGACCTCAGCACCTGCAAGGGAAGAACTAGTATTTATAATTTGATTCAAATGCTCTGGGAATGAGCTCCAAATACTTTGCAAAGTTTCTTTGCTTGCACATTCTTCCTGAAGTGCCAAGTTACATGACATCCCTACTGAAAGGCCCTTATAGCAAGCGGTCCTACAGAAGAGTAAGCCACAAACTGAAAAGTTTTTGCTATCTTAATAAAGCTCAGTCTCTCCAATGTATCCCTGGAGACATAAGAACAGCAACCTTTTCTAGTACAGGGAAAACAGTCTGCAGTTTATATGAAGCACTGGGCTATTAAGAAAAAAAAAATGAGAAGGAATTTTCATGCTAAGTACCCTTTTAATAATGGAAGCAAAACAAGTCTTCTGCACCTATGCATATAGTTCTTTGCTGCTTCATTAAGGAAAATTTCATTTACTTGGATTTACAGACACTGTGGCTAAGCAGTCTAGAAACTGGTGCATAGATTTCGCAACACAAATCTTAGTGCAAAGAAATAGTTGGGAAGAAGAAGAACACGCAGATGAAAAGATTTGCTACCTGCCTTCATCACAGCAAACTGACCGGCACAAATACGTGAAGGACACACCAAAGAGTCAGTGTGTTATGATCAGCAATCATCTCAGATTTTAAAAGTAATGCACTGGAAAAATAAAAAATTTCCATAACAACAGGTAAGACTTCAGTCTGCCCCCTCTTCATCCACATCTGAAGCTACCGTTCTAGTCCAAAGTCACCACTGCTTGACTGGGTATAAGCTCAGCTTGGTTCATAAAAGTAATTACTTCCCCTGTTAGTCAGAGTATCAGTATATACTCCACAAAGCCAAGCCACTATCCTTAATCTTACAGCCTAAATACACAAGACAATCAGTGGACAAAATGAGAAACAGGTATGTAAAGTAATCTCCTAGCAGAACAAAGGAAATCAGCGGCAATGCTGGAGATGTATCTTCGTATCTTAGTAGCACACCCATTAGCGTGCAGTCTCCTTACCACGCTGCTGCCTTTGCATCAGACTCTTAACTACTGGTGCTCTACCTTTCCAGGAAAGGCAGCATACCCTGGAGAGTCAGAGCTGGATACAAGCTTGTTACACAAGAGTTAGGAGCTTTACAACAACAGGAACCTGATGGTTTTTAGAGAAATCCGTGCACAGACAAATCTGGTTATAAGCAATGTGTCATAAACCAAGTGAGAAATCATTCCCCGGCAGAGCTAGAAACAGGTCCCTGCTCATTTAGTTTCCCATTAGACCATGCTCCCTCCCGTGGCCAGTCAGCTCAAGCTGTATGGCTGCTTTCTTGTTTTAAATATTTCGAGGAGCTCATCTGAGACTCCTTCAGAAGCTGCATCCCACCGCACTACGCTGCAACATAACGGGAAATCCCACACCAACAGGAGCTTGTCTCAAGTTCAGGGCAATACAGGCACACCCGTGGCTCAAAAGTTTCTCATCTAAACAACTTTGTTTTCTAGCAGCTGGCAGTGGGAGTTGCATGGGTACAAGCACCTCGAATGTAGCAGTTGGAATTGGTTTGGTTCTGCTAAAATTGCTCTCGTGGAGCTGCTCATCCCACTCACACTACAGGGTAGCAAACAGGAGGAAAAGGAGAACTGATGAGGTCTGGCCATATTCAAAAAAGAAAAGAAGCTGGGGGAGGACCTGCTTCAAAAGAAAATACAAAGCATATTGTAGGCAGCCTTCATAAAGGTACTTGACTGATTTTTATTCACATAAGTGAGAATAACCTGCCAATTTTTAGCTTCAGAGTAGCAAGGAAAAGTACAGTGAATTGAAATTTTAAGCAGCAGATGAAAAAAGCAGTATTTCTATTAAGAAACTTCTCTTTCTGTACCAAAAGTCATAATCATGTGTGCTTATGATGATTAAACACCTTCCCAGAAAGAGCCATATCATATTTTGGGGGTGATGTTCTTGTGCTACTATTTCATGCTAACAAGGGATCACAGACTGCATAGACCAGTATTATGGTTTTTCTTTTGAAGCAAGTAAGGTGCATTACTTTCAGCAGAGTGCCCCAAATAGTGAATGGCTGGAGCAGAGACTTTCATCTCAGGTGGAAGAGCCACTGTACAACTCCTGCCTACTGCCCTGCACCACCCTACCACTGCACCTGACATTGCAGCTCCTCCTCAGGCAAATCTCCTGGCAATCAACAGAAGATTTTTCCAAGACTGAACAAGATCAAGTCCTCTGAACTTCTGTAAAAGTCCTTTTCTATTCACACAGCCTAAGTTCGATGCATTTAAAAGAATATCAACATATTTATGGCTCTGATTATATGATTTTAGAAAAGACTTCAGCAGGCGAGGGTGGTTTTGGCAGAACTACACAGTTCTGGAATGGTTTTCTTTCTGACTGTTTGATTTTTGTAGAGGGGTTTGCAGACAGCACATTTAATTCATGTCAACAGCCCAAAGCTTTTGGCTTCTTTATATTAAAACAATAAGTACTTTTTACATATCTAAATTTAACAAAATTGAGAGATTAGGATCTTGGAGTTGCTCTGCTCCCTACATAACGCAAGAAGTTTTAAGGTTAAGGCTCAACATAGTAATACGTGCCCTACTTACACGCCTGTGACTTCTGTGGTTGGATAAGGTAAAAGGATAATCATCTGAAAACTGTACAGAAGCAGAATGTATATTCCTGCCAACTTCTCTAGCTAAGGCCCTGGCATGTGTTAGTTAACTGGAAAATCCACAGTCCAGGCACACTTCCAACTGGAGACTCCAGCTACAACACGACACTTAAGCATTAATGACAATAGCTGAAAACTCACAAAATCGACCTTTGTAAATAAAGGCACTTCATGCTTTTAGGGTCCAAGGCCTGGTTTCTGGGATGTATTTAAAGCTGAAACTGCACTAAAAGACATGTTGTCAAGATTTCTCCCCAAGACAAAAAAATCTCTTGGGATCAGTTATTTTGCTAGCATATCTGTTATTACAAGGTGAAGATTTCTCAACGGATTTTTTAAATAAATCATCCTGGTCTTACCCCTAATCTGTACCAGACCTGGAGACTGAAGAAAACCTAAAATATCTACATTTTAGAAAATGGAAAGGAGGGGAAATGACCCCAGAAGCTGCAGGCACATTAGTCTGATAGGCAAAGCTTTGGATCAGATGATGAAAGGAATATAATAATGTGACGGCAAAATAAAAAAAAAATAAGAGGCCACATGAGCTTGCCAGCCAGATCATATCTAAGCAAGCTGATAAATTTTTTTCTTGGCATAGGAAGCTCTGAAGATCTTCTCTGCCTGAATTTTGATGAATTACATGAGCCAGAATTGACACGTCATCATGAAAAACTCTGGTCACCAGTACTCAGAGGTGAATTTAACTTGGAGGTATAGACAGGGTTTCAAAAGCAATCACAGAACTGGGAGTATGCTCTTACTAGAGAAGACTAAAAGAGCTTGGCTTCCACAGAACAGCAAAAGGAAGGCTAAGAGGGGTATGATTATTGTCTATAAATATATGCATTGTATAATGAGTTGAGAGGAAGAGGAGCTATTCAATCTAGAAAGAAGTAAGAACTGAGCTATATAGATTCTAATAAGTATGGGCAAAATTAGGAACATTTTTCTTTAGATACTGAAAGCAAAAATCACTTTTAAAACGGAGTTTGACATGTTTCTGAATATGAAAATAATACATGCACTAAACAATATCCAAAAACATAGAAATAACACAGAAGATCTTTTTCTATAGTATAGACCTAAAGGAATCATATTTATTTATATCTAAATCCTTGACCTCCCACTATTCCAATCACCATACAGCTTTCTCTATAAAGTTACCATGGCACAGGTAAGTGAATAATTCATTAAATACTAATTCATAAGTGGCTTATTTTGTAGGTCTTGATACTCCCAACAATTTCAGTGGAGGTTTATCCCAAAGAAGATTTATACTTCCAGGCTCTTCATGTAAACATCAAAAAAAAGCAGCAGAAGTTGCACACACACACAAAGAAAAGCTTTTCCCGGCCAGATCCAAGACGATTGGCTCCTCTCAAGGAGGATGAAGTACACAAACAGTATCAGGGAAGATGTCCAAGTACAGCCAAACAGATGAGAAACACTTTAGGTGAGTGCACAACATCAGCATAAGAAAGCATCAGTTTGTCATAAGACAAATCATATTTTGCTTCTTCAAATGTACATAGTTCCTAGTGCAGTAACTCAGCAGCAACTCTCAATGGCCACATTCTTCTCCCTGTGCTGCACCAGCAGACAAACGATTCTCCTTGTTGGAGAACGCTCAGCCCATCCTCCTGCAGCCCATTTCACTTCACCTGCTGTTGCCATATTTTAATTTCCCTTATTACTTCCATTTGCTGCTTACCTTGTAAATTTAAGTGAGTTTAGGACATAGTTGTTTGTTCGGGATTTATTAGGGAATTAATTAGAGGGGAGTAAGAATTTCTTGCTAATTTGTTTTGTACAAGCTGTAATCATTATTATTTTTCATGCATGCTCCCAGGGTTTATGGATAAGTGCATTTTAAAAATCAAAGAAAAAAAAAAAAAAGAGAGAGAATCCCCAGATCAGAATCAGTGGGTGAATCTCTAAAGATTTAATTTACATTCATCTACTATTAATCTGAATGCATAATATTCTTCATTATTATTTTATAAAGCTCTAGAAAGATCTGGGAAATTATTTTTATTAAGGTATTTGCATGTGCATGCCTCAAATTCTTCTAGTCTTGGCAGCTGTACTTGAAATTGGGATTTACACTGAATGAGGAAATACAGGTCATTCTGCAAACACAACAGAGATAAAGTCAATGGCAACTTGTTGGAAGACCTTGAATTCTTGCCAAGCCACGTCTCCCAAAATATTTTGCCCTACACCACACTCAAGCTTCAATTATCAGCTACTCTGTCCTGCAGGAGCCAGCTGCTCTGAGCATGAAAGGCACACACACAAAATGTAACCAAGTCATCATGCAGCAAAAAACTTGGTGACACTTACATGTAAGATTAAGTCTTATCTTCAATCAAACTGAAGAATGCACTTTTCTTAATAGGGACTCACTTCAGCCTACACCTTAAGTGTGCTAATGGCTGTGTTCAGCATTACACTCAGTCATGCCAAAACACAGTTGCAATTTTGCATTTCATTGCCTCAATTTAACAGTTTGCGGGTTGTTACAAGGTGGGGGGTTTTTTTTGCTATCTGTGTCTTGTCTCCACTTGTTGACAGCACAGACACAAAAAAAGAAAAAAAAAAGACATTTCTCTCTTCTATCAGGGCACTCTGCTCTTTCCTGTTTATATTTTGTTCCAGTATGAGGAGTTAAATGCAAAGCAGCAAACCCAAGGTTAGCCCTGTTGTCCAATGATGTTTCCTTATTTAGCAGTTAGTTTTACTGCAATCTTCTGGTCTCTCCCCCTCAAATGTTCTCAGTTCTGTTCTCTGGAGCATAGTTATTCTAAGTACCTTTCCTCCAGCAGCAGCATGCTAATACTTCTTGGCTTTTCAAAAGAAGGTTTGTCTTCTTGAAGCTGACCGAAACACATCTTGGAGATCAAGTATCAAAGGGCTCAATCCTGACAGGGTACTGCAACAGAAGATAAGGACCCAAATACTTTGTGGATCCCCACAGCTGAGATACCCAAGCCTCTAAGATGTACAACACAACACCACAATCTCTGCATTCTGGAAACACCTTGAGGGCAGTTTCCACAGGCACAACCAACCTGCAACCCCGAAGGGCATTTAACACCCAGGCACACCGGTTTGAATCAGTTCATATTTCATATTATCAGAAAAACTGTATCACTGCGTGCACTTGTCCAGTGCTCTCCGTTATACGAGCTGGATGTCAGCTCTGCATTTCTTTGCCAAACTTTAACCATTGAGCATGAAATAACCCTGCTAAATGATTGCCTGGGCTAGGGTGGGTTGGTTGTTTTTATTCTTAAAGTAGCAGCCAGGGTGATTTTACCAATTTCCTCAAATGAAGCTGCAATTTCTGAAATAAGGCACATCTCTCCAAAGGAAATAAGTGGGAGCCAAAATGGTTTGGAAAATATGCATGCTCTAAAATATTAACCACTTCTTGTATGTGTGAAGATCTAATGCCATCCTGCTTGGAGAAATACTTCTGGATTTTAACAATCAAACAAGTTGTCTCTTTCTACCAGACATGTGAAAATACAGCCAAGTTTGGACAACTAGAACATCAGAAAGTCTCAATTTGCACATAAGGAATACAAAAAATGGTGGAGAATATATGTTCATATTATTATGCTCAAAACGCATAAGGAAACTAAAATGAGGTTTATTCTAGCATTTTATAACTTCTAAGCGGTTAAGTTTGCAGCAGTTAAGTAATCTCTTAACAAGTGTCTCATTTCTTTCTAAATAAAATCTCACATGTAATGAAATTATTGTTAAGAATCACGTGTAAGAATTAGAATGTCTCTCAAAGCAGGTTAGGCTGCCTCCAGAATAACACCAAAAAGTGCTATTAATGGCTAAAAGCATGCTAGTTAGAAGAAAAAAAAGCCTCACAGACTTAGAAAATGGATGCTTTTTCAGTAATTATGTGTATTGAGAAACAGCTATTTTTGTTGACATCTTCAAAGAAACTTTTAAAGTTATAGTAAGAAAACAGAGGAAAATCAGCAAGCACAAGGGGGGCAGGGCTGTCCAGAAAAATGGTAGTTTGAAAACCAACAATGAAGACAAATCTATTTAGGAGAACAAAAAGAATGCCATTTGGGTAGAGGCTAGGGTTAGTGAAATCACCTACTGTGATTTTAATCCATGCACACATCAGATCAGGCATTTTACTGATGAGGTTTTAATTGGAGCTTGGTCACCCTTGAAAATCCCTCCCATAACACATAGCTAGGCTGGCTGTGAATCAGGACAGTAGGGATGATGACACAAGATACTCAAAATTAGAAACTGTCTGACAGCTAAGCCTGTTAAAAGACGCGTGGCAGGGGAGAGAGTGAATAAACAGGAGCTTTTCAGAAGGTCATATCTGTATGTTTTGTGGTCAACTCTTGCAGCTTTATGATGACAATTGTGATATTTAGGGTTGTATTTGGTGATTTTTTTAATTACTATTTGTAAATCCAAGCGCCTACATGAGAATTACAGGATTAAACATGGAGTGTGATGTGTAGAGGGACACACCAGATTTTAGGCACTTTTCTCCTGGAGTTTATGTGTATCCAGTGAAAAATACTTTATCCAGTTAAACCAAACAGACTCTCAGATTCTCATGATCTTTCCCCAGGTACTGATGAGCAAACTCTAGTAAGTACAGGCCACATTTCACCATGTTCCCCTATTTTTTGCAGGGTGTTTTCAATGAAACCACCGGTGGCAAATCCACAAAGCTTCTCACAGAAGGATCAAGGGTGATCGCAGTGAACATGTCTTACTTAAATGTGCACAAACCATGACACTGTTGTTGGGTATGTGAAACAGCTGCTTTCCAGTAACCCTGATTTTGGCCTCACTGGACCAGACCTGGAGGTATTAGTCAATACAACTAAGGGAATCCAAGTCTATGCTGCCACAGAAGAGTTTTTCCCATTATGTATGAAGTGTTAAGTAATCTTACTCATTTACTCAAGCCAATGACTAATATTAGAGAAGTTTGTGCAACTCTAAATTTCACTGCAGAGCTTTTGCAGAGCAATTACCTAGCACAAAGCCAAACTTAAAAAAGACATTTTGGCCATGACTCTCTGATGGCACCAGCTCATATGCCCTAAACCCCAACTTAAAAAACTTCCCAACATAAACATGGCTCTTGCTGTCTTTTGATATTGTTCCCATGTACAAAGAGTTTTAAGAGCTTTGCTATAAATGTAGCAATTCTCTTAAAAACAAACAAACAAAAAACAGAGGGACTTGTTACCCTCTTTCTTTCACATCTTCTACATGTATTCCAGTTACGAAACTTGCCTCTTTTATAACAAAGAAAATCCGCCCCGCCTCCCCCGATACATGATGTTATGATGTTGTAAAACTTTATACTATTTTTTTCAGTCTGGATTATAATCTCCAGGATCTTCCAAATCTGACTCTAAACACTAAACTGGGAATTCACAGCTCTTGGACTGTGGGTATACAAAGATGTAATGGCATGCCAGTTTCCTTTCCTAAAGCAAATACAATTTTCCATTCACAAAAATTTGCAGAAACAGCTTTAATTTCTCTGAAAATCTGGCTCTACATGTCAGTCCAGACCAGAATTTATCTTTTTCAATACAGAAAGGCCTCTTAAATTCTAACGGTGTTTATCTGTTCTTTAAAGTAAGTTTTTATTCACGTTGGTAGAGGCTTAATCTCTCTCAGTAGTCTCAGTATTTTCAAAGGGATTACTTACCACCTCAGCTAAAGGAGAACAGAATCATGTGGCCAATTAAAAAGATGAAGGAGCTAGGGTTTTCTATTAAACTTGAAATTACCCTCAAACTACAATTGCAACTATCCTTATGGATAAACAAACTTTAGCCAATTATTGCAGCAGCAAACCAAATTAAGATACAGTATCAAACCAGATTAAAGATGAGATTAATTTCTTGAACAAGTACATGCCCAAGATGGCAGAACTCTTCAGCAGTCTGTTTTACACAGTCCAGCATATCCTTGTCATTACAGCCCTGCAGGAGGACTACAGATCATCAGGTGTTGAGAAAGCTCGAATGTTTAAAACTACAGAGCTGTTTTAGCAACAGTGAGAATGGTGTTCTAATTTTTTTTTAAATTATTTTCAATAATTTTTGTCATGACTTTATCAAACTAATTTGTGCTTCAGAAAGATCCTATCAACATTGGAGTAGCATGTCTAACCTTCACCAAATAAATTAACCAATCTAGACTTTTATTGCCCCATATGTAGTATCTACATTTGATTATCTCATAAATTATTGCTCACCTCTGATTCTCAGAAAATTCTGAATGATCCATTATCAAGCAAAAGCCTAAATAATGTAGTAGTATTATTCCATTGATGGTATCTAGTTTCTACCTCTCCAAAATTCAGAGTTAAATAAAACTGCAGGCTGGGCATATCGACTCTGTTCATTTCAGAAATATTGGAGAAATTTCTTTGTTTTTTCTATACTCACCATATAGGGACAGGAATCTGCACATCCTCTTTTCCCCTCACAATAAATCCCAAGGAAAGACAACAGCAACATAGAGAATATTTCTCAACATCCTCTATTGCCAGATAGATTTTGTTTCTGAAGGGGTTTCTTGCTCCATCAGAATCTAAGGCAAACTAAACGCCAGGCAGTATAAAGGAACAGGAAAGACTTGCTTCCTAAATGGATTTAAAAGGGAAACTGGAAATAGCCAGAGAATTACCATTTACTTTGGCTACATAAATCCTTCCTAGAGTTTCCCTGGAATACAGAAATCCTCCCTGGGACTGTCGTAGCATGTTTCTGCATTTGGCAGCTGCTGCAAAAAGGGTTTCATTACAGGACCAGATGCAGCAATTCCTCCTGAGCTATCCCATATAAAACATCAATGCATGCCCTGTACGTGAGCAGCACGTGCTGATGAGGGAAGCGCATCTCTAACGCTGCCATACCCAGCACACGCTATTGACTGCACACTTTGAGTGCCAGCACTATGCTCCTCAGTGCGCTACTGCTGGGACTCACCGCAATGTCCCAAACCTTTGGACAGCTTCAGAGGCTGTTAAAAGAAATGCAGCCCGCACCTTTCTCTGCTTATGAGTCTGGGAACAAACCATGCACTTGGTAATAAACTGTGTCCCATGGGCCCCCAGAATCATCACTTCTCCCTTTATACGCATATGTAGCAAGCCCCTGTTTCTCTTCTTTTCCAACCTCAAAATCGGATTGTTTGCAGAACACTAAACGTTATACAGACAGGAAAAAAAAGAAACCTTGTTTCTGATACCTGGTAGGAAAATAGATTTATTTCTAAGAATTATGGTAATAACTATCACTCACCATAGGCTTTCATACATCTGCATTTACAGCTCCTTGAGCACAAGGAGATGGAAAAGAAAATCTGATTTTAATTTATTATGCCATTTCTATGGCTTTTATGGAAGACATTTTAACAATTGTGCATGCAGGTTAACATACGTCTCATATATAATGGAGTCAACATCCCACCCAATGTAAACCTCAAAGTTCAGCATGCCCTGAATTAAATGCTGTAATGACTTCTAAAGATGACAGTACAATCTGTAATGTCAATACCATACTGCAGTCCATGGTTATAATTTGTTAGGTCAATAATTAACCACAGCCTACTAAACTTAGTACTGGCTTCCTCAAAAGCACTAAAATAAATGTTTAAAAGGTTCCCAATAGCTTATTTATAGTTATCTATAATTAGCTCTGCAGCATCACAGAAGTACATCACAGAAATTACATATACAAATCAGACCACGATCTTCATTTCCACTTATTCTCCAAGGGCTGGCATAAACAATTGCAAAATCTCCTCTAGATCATAGCCTTAATCTACACCACAGTCAGTGAGACTCCTTGATGTTTTGTTCTCCTTTGACTACATCAAGAGTTTAAGCAGAAGCCAAAAGCAGATTCGTATCTAAGAAATAACAGGATAGCTACTCATTAGAAAACCTTCTGATTCCACCTTGTATTTCAGCCCCAGCAATCAGCTGAGAGTGGTCAGGTCTTTGGGCTGCAGTTGTCATGGAAAAGGACTGGCTCTGGGACCACGCCGGGGTAAAGGGATACAAAGGGGAAAGCATCTCTATCCCAGCTAACCACAGAATTTGACAGAGATCCATCATGGAGAGGTCCTCTCTTTACTGCAGCTGCTTACTTTATTCAGGTTTAACCTTCTGGGCAACATACAAGCCCTGTTCAACAACAGTCAGTAAAACCAAAGTACTGATTTTCAGGAGAAGGATGAACAGCAAGCATTGGCTTGGTAATCTATGTTACCTCACACTGTACTATTTTAAAAAAAAAAATAATAAAATACAGGCAACCAGGACTTCTGTGGCATGCAGAAGTGCTGGCTGTGATCTGTGATGTTTGAATGCTTTCAAAAGCTTGTCACTACCTTTAGGATATAGATGAGCTCCATAAAGGGAAAAAAAGAAAAATTGAGGGGGGGGGGAAAAAAAGCCTAGCTGGCAAATGTTGATGTACGGCAGCTCAAATTATACTGCATGCTGCTGAGTTCCTTTTTTTTCTTCTATATGCCTGGAACAATTGACCTAAGGCAAGACTTTTTTATTGCAACTTTTGGCAGATCCAGTCAATATCCATTATTTACAATTATGCTTTTGTGTGTGTGTGAGTGTTCCTGCTGCAGTATCTCTGTCTAATTGTCAAGTCCAGATTGGACTTCACCATATAATTATTCAAAGTTCATTTAGTAAGTGATGGAGATGCAAGTTGCAGGAGAAAAATAATACCAGTCAGTTTGAAATTAAATTCCTAACAGCACTTCTGCAACCCATCTCTCTAAGCAGAAAGCATATGGCAAGCTAGCACTAAAAAACCTCTATGTGGGCTCAAGACCCTTTTTCCATGTTTCTTTCAGTAATTCAACATCCTCTGTTTTCCCAACCTATAGTGACCAGCAGCTGCCTGGACCTGCACTTGCAAAATCCCACTTCTATCACCATGCAGTGCAGCACAACATCACAGATCTTGTGTAGGAGAAAAAACCCACAACATAATTGGAGTCCCCTATGCCCACGTTTTAAGCAGAGCTGTTGCAAATAACATCTGAGACCTCAGAAACAGGCAGGGGGGGAAGCACATGGGAACTTTACTCTGTCTTCTCAGTGTATTTGCTCTGAGCAGCTTGCTGGTGTATTAGTGACAGGATGGTGCTCTTATACACACACTGCACAGCACTGCAGGAATGGCTTTGCCTTCAAAGGCAAAGTCACTCCTGGTTTAGGAACAATCCTGGACTGGGGGACAAGCGAGGACCAGGAGGAAGCAAAAGAGCCCAGGGAAGAGACAGGGGCATAAGTAGTTAGCAGAATGTACATTATTTTGTTACTTACTCGCAGAACTTCTTCTCTGGTGAAAAATCCCAAACAAACATCAGCGGGAAAATAAACTCAAAATAATATTAATAATTTTAAGGTACTACTTGTTAAAAAAAATGTAAAGGTTTTGAATGAAGGTGAAAAAAATTCTTTTAAAATTGATGTTGTCCTTTTAAATTAAAAAATACATATACCTACAGCCAAATCTCTCTTTCCTTTCCAGACCAAAATGACAAAGCCTATGAGCCTGCTGCCCAAGAGCAATACACCAATGACAAGGCAGTGAAGAGGCACCTTGGCCACCTGCTAGTATGAAAAGCCCCAGAAGAAAAAGCCCATGTTCTGCACCAGGGTGACAGGGACAGCAGGGCTGGGGGACAGCACCAGCTGCCATCAGAGGACCCAGTGTAAGCATGGACGTGATGCCTCTGAAAGTTACCGTTCGGAAGTTAAACTCAGCTTGACTCGATTGTACTGAGCAGGAGGTTATGGAGCTACAGCTGACAAATTTTTGACGTGACATTTCAGCAGGGTGACAAACTTATAAGCTGATACTGTTTGTCATATAACAAATCCATCTAATGGCCACAGGTCCTGAACTTTCCCTCTGGTTAGCTGAGGGCAGATTAGGCAGGTAACAAGTTTATTACCCAGCTATATCCGTGCTTCTCTCTTCTGCTCCTGGGACAGCCAAAACTTTTTCTAAGGAAAGATGAAAAAGAGGGGAGGGGGGTGCCAGAGCAGTTTCAATATCAAATACATGACATCAAATACACTCCGTCTGTACTTGCTTTCAGGGCTCTTTGAAAGTAACCACATCTTGATGCATCTCCCTTGCTTTCACTCACGACACGCTCCTTTTTGCAAGCATCTTCTAGCTAGTGATAAGAGTAAGCTTCGGGCCAGAATTTGCAAATGCACTGAGTGTGGGAGTTGCTCAACTCCCCCTGGAATAAATGGTACTAGCAGTGCTAATGGAGGAAGGCGGCCAAGAATAATTCCTCTGAGACATGAGCTTGTCTGAATTACCCATCCTGCTAGGACTCTTGGAGGACAGAGGAGCTTTGGCAAAGCTGCACTTTGAACATCACTTTCTAAGCTAGCATAGCAACAAAATTAGTGTAAATGAATAATGGCAGACCAAAAAGAGCTTCAGTAATATAATTTTGCTGTGCACTAAATATAGTACAAATGCGTGCATTTTGTTCTGAAATACACCTCTAACAAAAAGCAAAGGATACCTTTTAAACCCTATTCTAACACTTTTCTTTGTGCATCCCTTCTAAAAATGAAGGGTCAGATATTGCCCAGTTTTTGCAATCCTCGAGCAAAACACTGCAGGGTGACACGCTGCAACACAAATAACTTTACCATTGCTACACAATCAAAAGTGGCAGCAGAGTTCAGTACCTCACACAGTGTTTGTACAGGGATTATAGGAATCAAAACTGGAAGAAAAAATTGCTCCTCAGCAAGCAAGGGAATGGACTAGCGTAGTGCTATAGATTCCTCAACAAACCCTGTGCAAGTTCTGCTTCTTCTAACTTAAACATGCGACGGAAGGAAACGTACTGCTAGTTTATTCACGTATGTCTCACCAATGCCAAGTCTGAGCAGCTCCTCTAGTCATAGCAGAACCAGGTTGATGTTCCTGCTAAATCAGGCTGCAAGACACCTACTCCAGGCAGGCAGGACAGCTCATGGCTTCACTGGGAAAGAAGCCACTGCACACCCACAGACTGCCAGTTATGCTTCAAAGCTCAGCTGAGGGCACCCACCAGTCCTTGTCCCTGTTTCCACAGGCGACATAACCTGATGATCTCAGTCCCACTCCAACGGGAGAAATAAAAGTTCACACAATCTGGAGAGACAAGCATTTGAGCAGGCTCTTGTTGGCATGCTAAGCCGATAGATCCCATCATTTCCCTTGCTTTAATTTTTGCTGTCTGTAGTTAAGAAGTTTCTGAATTTGTTTAAAAAAAAAAAAAAAAAAGGTAAAATACTTATTCCTAGCTTGTTGCAGATAGGCTGAATGCTGAGGAAATGCTAAGGGTCTAAAAGGCTAAATTCCCCATCCAGCTCTGGAAGGCCTGCCAGACTTGCCTCCTAGCTAACAGCATCCCTTCCTAAGATGCTGCCTGTACTTCCACAGGCAGGAACTGCTCATCTCTCACTGCAGCTCCTATTACTCCCCTTCGTCCCTTTCCTCTCATCCCTCCAGAAGACTTCTTTCTTGGCATCCCCTCCTCAGGCTTGCCATTTCCTAACCCTGCCAAGCCACTGCTTGTCTATTCCAAGTTTGTCGTGCATTTACACAAGTGACAGCATGACCTCTTGTAAAAGTCACTTCTACAACACATCAAACAGACAGCCAGAAGACAAACACACTTGTCCTCCATGCATGCTGCATATAGCATCAGCCTGATTTGCTGGCGTGGGAAGCAGAAGGAGCTGGGCCTCTTCTTCCCTGAGCTAGTGACTGCTGCTTACTAGTGTCCTCTGTCCCCACGCGGCATTGGTTGGTGGATTCAGCTGCTGCCTGTGGCAGTTACGGGAAGGTTGTGCATAACTTACTGATGGCTTCTCACAGGACTGGATTAAGCCAGAGGCAAGCCCTGCCTGAAAGCTAAGTCGTCTGAGTGCAGGTAGAGACATCATTTGTGGGCCAACCTCACCCGTACAAAGTAAAAGGCATCACTCACACGCAGTGGCCAAGCAGCAGCTTTTTCAATGTGCAAGAAAAGCAATGAGAAGAGCGCTAAGTCCCAGTAGACTCCCTTGGGTTTGAATTTCCAAAGCTATTCGGCCAACTCTTTCAGCCATATGCTCCTTAAGTGGAAAGCTACAAGTTATTACCATGGCTAATTGCCACAGCTAACAGACGCCTTATCCTCAGCACACTGCTAACACAGCACAAAGCTCCGAGTGGTAGGCTAGAAGGAAGGGGAATTTTAGGACCCGATTTCTATTTCTTCTACTCCAGGTATTTGTTAAATTCTGCTCCAAATCAGCAACAGAATAAAACTGTTACTTTTAGGGCCATTCTCTTCTTAACAAACACAAGAACTGTTATAAGTCAGCACTAAACATAAGCATGATACTAAGCATACATTTACATAATTTAATACTGGATGCTATGCCAGCCTACCTATGGGTAGGGTCTAAAAAACCTCCAAAGGTTACATGGGAATTTTAGAAACAGACGTTGAAAGTAACAGCCTGGCACTCTGTAGAGCATAATAGCTATGCTGAGGATGTTTGGGAGCATACAACGTTAGAGCTTACAATCTGGAGTTCCTGCTTCCATTTATCTACCAGTTCCTTTCTGTAGTTTCCTCTCCCTCTTAGTATTCCCAATTCTGGACTATCGAGTGTAAGTGGTGAGGTTAGCAGTGACTGTGCTCAGAGGGACAGAAAGATTCCTGTCCCACAAGGGCAGAAAGGTCCTCTAAGGCTGAGCTGTGAGCAGGGCACAGCACAACTGCTCCAAGCCATCAGCAGCTGGAGACCACCTTCACCCCCCGCCCTCACCAGGTTACACGGGGACTGTCCCTGCTCCAAGAGCAATCCCTCCCAATGCCTGAACATGGGCAAGAGACCTCTCTTGTCCCCAGCAAACAGACCTTTTGACATCTGCTCCGCCTTTGCTGACTTCAGGAAGCTTTACAGCAGTAGCACTGTTGCGGTGGGGTGGGTTTGTTGGTTTTTTTTTTTTCTTCCCCCAAAAGGAGACCCTTAAGCAGCTGTAGAGTTTCCATTTGGGTGGTAATGTTCTGAGGTTCAATTTCACTTTAAAGCAGCTACAGCAGCCAAACAGATTTGCTGGCAACCATTCACGTCACTCAATACACCCCAATAACGTTCCCTGCCAGCAACTTTGGCTGCACAGAGCCTGTGCTGAATTCATGTGCACAAGGTAGGATTTCACAAACAACCCTTCACACAAATAAAATCTCCCTCCCTCACGCAAACCCAAACATACTGTTATTCAGGTTCAGGATGTTCACTCTGACCATAATGAAGTGCCTCAGGTTTATTTAGCATGTCACTACACATTAAGGTGTAGCAAGCACATCTTTTGACTGACCAGGACACGTGAGCAAGAGATGGAAAGACAAGGCTGTTGAAAGACAATCTCCCATACCTGCCCCCTCCTGCAATTTCTACATACTTTTGAGGGGTTTAGAACAAGAAGAAAATGAAGTTTATTTCAGAACACTTACTTGGAAAACAGGTAGGGCAAGGAAAAAGCAGATTTCCATTTTAACTAAAGATCTTAGGGAGACATTCTCTTTTAATGCTGGCTGAACATTTTCTCTGAGAAGAGAATTAACCCTGTTTTCTCCTTTCTGGTTCTCTAAAGCAGCTCATTTCCTTCCTGTTACTATTTTGCAGAATTAGTATGTATTCCCTCACAAATCTCTTGCTATCAGCATCTGAATTTGTCTTTAGTAATGTACAGCAAATGACAGCATGTGGGTGTGCTTGAATTCTGAAACAAAGGAAACCATGTTTGTCCTCCCACGACCAGGCAAGCCAAAATAATTTGTGGGTTAATTTTAAAATGCACATGTGTTTAAAAACATATATGAAAAAATACTTTTGGTTTATTTGAACCAACGGTGCGTGTCATGGACTATCAGCTTCAACTTCTACTAGCCTTTGACAGCTTACTGTTCAGCCACAAGGGACAAGAGGAAGTTACTTCTTTTTGTGGTAAAAAAAGAAAAATAAACACCACCCTTCCATTCCTCCAAACCCACTCCTCCTCACACACACACACACCAGAAGACCTAAAAGCAAACAAACAAAAGCCCCAGAGGAAATCAACATTAAAAAAAAACAAACAAGCATGAAATTCCTTAAAATACATCACCCTTGAAGAGAATATTTGGCAACCACTTCAAAATAATAAATGGGGACATGCAACCCGTATCATATCTCCTCCCCTTGCAGAAATAAATTGAAAAATGCTGCAACACTTAAGAGATGCACCAGCAAAAAAACAGCGGGGCTTTTGCATGTGTGTGTGTGTATGCGCGTGTCTGCAAAGACTGAGGTCAGCAGACCTACGGTGTTGGTGGATTCTGCCATCTTCAAAGACATTTAATCTTGTTTGAATTGTAGCTCAGTGTTTAAAGCTGGCAAGTCACATCATCTAAATTTTCCAGAATGTCATTTAAATTAGCTGGGAAATAAAATAATGTTTTGGATATTCTCCCCCAACACCAAAAAAATACACATCCAGGGCTCCATCTACATGACACCTTGTATTTTATAGTTGTGTCTAGTGATCCAAGAAAAATCTTTAAACAAGCTTATGTATTATATGATTTTAACAATGATGCATTTAAGCTTTTGTTATTTGTTCTTGATTTTTTTAACTATTTGGAAGTTTTCACCTACAACAGCAAGAAAATTCCTTTCGCAAAAAAAGCAAAAATCTGACTGTTACATAATTACAGGACTGCAGAAATTGGGATTTTAAACAAAACACCAAATATGATGAGGCTTAGGCTATACTATGACTTCATAGGATCTATGAACATCTGAAGGAACAGGTGAAAGCAAAGGTGAAAACAGCAGCACCTCTGACTTCAACAGGAATCGCACCACTGGTTTCAATAGAACTAGGTTCTCCATATTGCCTGCCGAAATTTCATTTCTTTTGTGTTAGTAAATTATGCTTTGGCATCTTGCCCTCCTGTTGCGAGTCACAATTTGTAAATGAGCTTTCAAGGTTAAAAAAAGTGTAAGGGAATGAGATTTCCTACCGCTAAACAAAAGTCACAATGAAGTATTACAGTAGCTTTCCCAAAAGTGCATATTGGTCACTCTTCTGATAAGAAAATGTTAAAAATAAAATCCAACAGGTGACTCATTTGCCTTTTACCACAACCCTCCACCAGGGAGATGCTCTGACCCACAAAACGATGGCTGCATTAACATCTCACCATCTGTATTTTCACATGGGTACTCCAGAGCAGCCGCCCCAAAGATGCCTTCACCACATGAAACAAGCCTAACCAGAAAGCAGGTGTAATGGGGAAAAAATACATGGCAAAATACAGGCAGTAAATGATCCTCTTCTAAACACAAGGTACATTTGTCTGCTCTACAGGATAATCATCATCACCATCATAGCATGTCTCGGAAGAAATCTGGAGTCATATCTTGCTGTCTGTTTTGCAAACAGAGTTAATGAGAGTCATGTGGATAATGTTTTTCATTAAATTGAGGATATGAGCTTGATTCAACTCCACCAAAATCAATGGGAGTCTTTCCATTCATCTTAATGAGGCTGAATCAACTTTTATAACACCAGAATGCAAACCCCTTCACTCATTTTGCCTCACAGAAGGTATCTGCTGTTTTCAGAAGAGCCTAAGGACAATTTTACCACACCCAAAATTAGTCAAATCAGGTCACGAAAAAAGAACGTACATCCATGAGGGTATTTCTATATGGAAATGCCTTATGTCAGTAGGAAATACATATTATCCTTACTCTACTTTTTTTCAGGGTTATCTTCATACTTAATGAATCACATATTCTTAAAGATGATCTGAAAAACCTCTGAAGGTACTGACAGAGAAATAATGTGCATAAGTGGGATATGTGCAGAGAACTGAAGTGCAGCACAGCCTTGCATTTTTATATAAAGCAGTGTTCATACTATGAATGTAACAAAAATAAAACACAGTATTTTAAAAAAAGCTAAAGAAACTGCCTCATTTTTTTCCAAACAGAAACAACCTAATTAGTTTCAAGCACTCATTTACAAGAAAAAGGAAAACTAAAGGAAAACAACTCTCTCTTCTACAGAAGTTCTGCAATTGATGTGTTTTAATAAGTACATAAACTATTTTCAGGGAAGGCAAAAATGGAGTATGGATTCTGACTCCAACAAAGGACTTCTGTGTTCCCTTGTTACACTTGTTTAAAGGCAGCAAGTGGCAGCATCTCCATAGATAAATTTTTCTGAGTTTCTTTTACAGCTTTTTTTGTTTTCATACTGGATAATGGCAAGGTGATGGGCAGGAAGGGAGGGCTGCATCAGACCAAAAGTATCTCAGGAAAAGCTGCAAGGATGGATAGGATTGTGATTATTTGTACCACAGTAGTGCCCGGAAACCCATGCCACGCTTATGCTGTCTTTGGCTAGGTCTAACACAAACACGCTGCAAGACAGACCCTACTCACAAGAACACAAATTATAGTGATGCTAATTTAATAGCTGCCAATTGGATATAGATTTGGAATGAAAGTATTTTTCACTTAACTGTTGACTTTTAGCTACTTCAATAGCAGCTCTACCACTCCTGGCAAACAAATCTTGCCACCAACTTTGAGCAACTTCCTCACTCCGTAGTTTTCCTCATTGTTAGCAAAGACATCTATATTCTTTTTACTCCTTATTTTCCTTGTAAACTGTGTCCATTATGCCAACCCCCCTACCGGCCCTTTGCAAGCTCTGCACTTCAAAAGGACAGAAACTCCTCCTGTAGCATAGGTGCAACTTCTGCTACAGTTAATGAGGGTTACATGTCAGAAGTTCATTCAGGGAGGCTGCTCTAGTTCCTTGCCCATTTCTTGTAGCATTTGCAGATGCAATTCATCTTGGTCTAGTTCTTTGTCAACTTATCACAGTTCTAATTACCTTATTATCTGCTTCACTACTCCAGTCAAGCCTTCTTGTTTTCTACAGTGCCTTTCAGGGTCCTATTGCTTATCCTAGGGAATATTTTGTTCACCTTTTCTTCCTGTGTGCAAAAAGCAGTGCAGAGAAACCAAGTGAACTTGCTCAGTGAACTTCCCAGCTCTTGCCCGGCTGCATGCCTGAAGGCACATGCTAATTAGGCACATCCAGGACAGATCACATCTGATGCCTCATGCTTTGCTCTCTCCAGCTGATCGCCTTTTATCAGCACCTTCAGTCATCCTTAGCTTGCTTTCTTTTTCAGGTCTTCACGTGCCTATCACTTCGCAAGTAATTATTTTAATAAGATGTATCTGGAGACAGACAGGATGGAAAGAGATCTGAAAAAGTAGGAAACTGAATACAGAAAGAACCGCAGAGATGGTGACATCAGACTCCCAATTCTGGGTTTCCATGGCTAAGAATAAGCTATACATGCCATCAGAAGTATAAAAAGGCTTTCTGGAAGGCAGAATATTAAGGATCCACAAAAAAGACAACCAATTTCTATTTGTAGTTTACCCCATTAAAGAGAATTGCTTCCTTTGCATCTACAGAGTTGTATCTAACAAGGTGTTCAGATCTTCTCTACTGGGGATTGAAATGCAGTCAAGACGAGTCTGCGCCTTATGAAAGTGGATTCTGGCCACTGGTTCCAGCAGTAAGCCTTTCTGCTACTGCCTTCTCCTCACAATTCTCACTTTTAGCCCAGAAAGCTATTTCTTCCCCCCAATCCCTTTCTCCCTCACCTTTCTACATTCCCTCCAAATGTGGCACTGTCAGCAGGAAGACCAAGCTTTGGCTCTGTTCTGCCATAAGCCTTTCCTCCTGTGTGATACTGACAGTCCTGAAGCATCCAGTACATCTCCAGTCGATTTACGCAGCCTTCGGTTTATAAAGTGTATGCAAAAAAAGGCACCTTGGCAAGAAAATAGAGCTACAACTATTCCATCAAAGGCAATTAAACTCACAAATGCAAGTCAACAATTGCCTCTCCCTGAAAAATAGAAGAAAGGGATTGAATCCAGCAGACTAAAGCCAGCATTTGATTCAGCACACCTTTCAGGAAAGAATAACCGAGCTTGATGGCCACGTAACATGCTGAGTTTACGTTGCTAGCTGTTAGCACAACCATCTCTTTATTTCTGTTGACCAGGAAGCACCCAACTGAGAACACAACGAACATGGGTCTCTACACTGTTAGTGGCACAGAAGCACTTCAAAATATTTCCAAGAAGCTACAGACAAAAGCCCAGTACATAAATGCATGAGGCTTAGAACATCGACTATATAAAGAACACCGGTTTCCAAAAACATTACTGAATATCTTCACTGTGACAAGTAGCCCATGAACCTATAACCTGCTCAAACCAGTCTGCAAGCACACAAATTCGACAAGATCCTGACCAGCTACTTTCAAAACAGCTCAGGTCCCACTTTAAGATTATTTTCAAAAGGTCCACCCCTTAGCAGAGCAAGGTCTTCTGAAAATGTTGATCTTGGTGCCAGTTTGACCCACTAACACGTGCAGCTTGTAAATCCCACCTTCTCTTGCCTAATCTGACAGGAACAGGAGCCTGGTTCTTCTGTAGACCAGGAGAGCTCTTGGTCTGAAGTTGTTTCATGTCCAGTCACTGCTAGTGGACCAGCCACAGAAACTGCCACAGGGGCAAACCTGCAATGCAGGAGAGAGGAATGCTGAAAATCCAGCCCTATTTTTGGGTGCCAAAACCCTTGCAGGTTTTCTGAAAGGCAGCTGACAGACTGGAAGATACATCAAGCTGAAAGGAAGAGTTATCTTTTCCTCCATTTTCCTCTCATTCCATGTTTGCTTCCAGCAAGCACCTCTAGCCTCCTGTTCCCATGATTTGTTACTTCTACAAGTTAATTGCACCTTTTCTTTCTTTCTTCTGTTTACCTTTTCATCTGCTTTCTTTGGCATTATTTTAGTCAGCCAAACAGCTGATTTCCTTCCTTTAATCAAAAAGTGCCCTTCCTCTCTTATCCACACAGTCCCAAAACATACAACTTGGAAAAGCAGCAAGGTTTGGGGACTGAGGATTTGTTCTTGCTTTCTTTGGTTTATTTGGGTTTTGTCTTCAATCACCTCTCTCTTGCTCCAGAAGCAGAACGTTGCTGTGGGGGACCTGTGTGATCAGATCTCTGTTGATGAGAGTGTGTTTCCTGCTGGATTCCTCAAGTCAAGGGGGGTGGGGGTGGGGGAATCAAAGGGGAAAGGCCAGGCAAAAATAGTTTTTGATCTTTGGATTAACTGAACACCATCAATCCTCTAGGATGGGAACCAAACAACAGCCCAACAAAGCCCTTAAAGTAAGTTACAAAGGAAAACAGCCATTAATACAGAAAGGCAGCTGTACCAGCATGATGGGAGGGAATAAAGCAAGCCAGCTATGCACCAAAGGATGGCTACTGCCATGGAAAGAATTCAGGCTTGGAATGATTTACAGGATTTTGATCCCACCCATGGCCAGCACTTCCAAAGCATTCGACACTCACTATTGAGACCAAAATTTCAAAAGGGGCTCAGTTAGTTCTCATTTGAGTAAAAAAAGTAGCCGCCAAATTTTTAAAAGAACTCAACACCTGGCAGCAAGCTACTCTACCATCTATTTAGAAGAATCTGGTGTTAATATACATTTCTCTCACTACTCTGCATCTGTCCCGAGTTTGCCGATTCGACCTCATCTTTCAAGTATGTTCAACATGCACTCGGTTAAACTTTTCTTTTCTGCTAGCTCCTTCACAGCTGTTTCACTTCTAGTCTTACATCCTCAGTCATTATTCTCTAAATTATTAGCATTGCTCTCTCCTTTGCCAGTTCACACATCTTTTGACTCTGGAAGCAAGCCAAGGCTAGCTGCACACACATACCTCCCTTTTTAGTTCCTGTTTAATGGAACACAGCCCCTGGTGCCCAGGTAGCAAAATCCTTCCATTATCTCACTGACTCTTGCATATTTTAAGAGGTTATTTTGTGGCTTGTGCAAATGACGCAGCAGAGTTCATAGAGATTTGTGTTGTCTTTCCCACATCCTCACCTCTCCCATAATATGGCCCCTCAGTGGTCATCTCATAATCAATGAATTTGCTAGGTCTAACCCAGCCTATTCCTATTATATGCAAACACTGCAGGATTAAACAGGGAAAGAAGTATTTTGATGTGATGCATAAAGAATAACTGCGTTATACTGGAGTAGACTGTGAATGACTTTCTGCTAGAAAAGCCCTTGGCCACAGCAGAAGGAATGGAGAAACTACTGTACTGGGGAATAAATAAGAGAGAACAGAAAAACACGAGACTGCCTGGACGTAGTGCCAAGTTCTGCAAGTGTCCTTCCTAAGCTCCCAGGGAGCCTGAGGCATGATGGGCTCTGGCACCAACAAAGAGAGGAAGGCAAAGGATGCCCACCTTTGGTGGACTCCTGCGGACAGGAAAGACAGAGTACCACTTGAAAGTTTGGCAAGGAGGCTGCTTGGCAAGGAGGCTGCTTGGCTTGCGAGCTGTGGCAGCTTAGCCCCCATGGGTGAGACAACTGCATAGAAAACCCAAAGATGAATTCTGATGGCCTCTCCTTCTGCAGCTGTACTTGCTCAACAGTAACTGCCTGGCTGCACTGCCAGCCCCGCAGGAGACAAGGTCTTCTGGAGCACTCACATCCTTAACTCCCACTGACCTTCTATTAAAAAGGAAAGCTCTGTTTATACTTACAGCACTAGACTAAGATTCAGGAGATTAACATTCATTTTCTGTCTTTGCTAAACCCATGGTAGGGCCGCCACCATACCCCTCATTTGCGCTATGTTTCAGACTCACTTTTACAGAATGAAAAGACTTTGCTTTGTCATTTAAGAGTTTGCCTGTTTGTTTTTCCAGAATAAGGACTAAATTCTATGCTTGTTTGGAACTTTCCATCTACAAATGAAATAAAAATAATACAAAATTTTAAAAATATATCAAAAGAAGCTGCATAACTCAGTACTTTACAAGAACAACACTGTAAATGACAGAGATTTCATTTTTGTGCCCGAATGGAAATTCACCCAGTTCAGGAACATACCTCAATGCTGTGAATATGCGCCAGTAACATCTCTGCCATTCCTATGCAAGTTTTTAGTTCTGCAATATTAAATAAGGCTTTTATTAAAGATTTATCACAACCTGTCCCTTTGCATCTGGTGGCTGTGTACCACGAAGCTAGAGAAGCACAGCAAAAATAAAGTAGCTGCTATAATGCCAGCTGTGCTTCCTGCGAGTTCCAAAATATCTTCTGACACCAAGCTTGCCATGTAACAAATTACAGAGCTATTTCTATTTAAAACTCCTAATGATCCATTAAATTAGTGTGTGGAACGAGGAGGGAAGAGGATGAGTAAGGTGTTGTGTTTTGTTTTTTTTTTAATAAACATCAATATGAGTTATAGCATTACTAAAAAAAAAAGTTTGCCAAACCTTACATCAGATTTCAGATGACATTTTTGTGAATTTAAAAGATGTTATTCTACTACAGTGGAGGGATTCGATGCATAAAAATTGTTCTGGAGTAAAAGACAAAAATTTTCTCTGATCTTCTAAAGTCACAATATTATCGAAGACCAAAGAGAAAATAAAACCAGACTCAAAGGTAAAATAAACTTTCACAAAAGGACCAGTCGGAGCTGCAGCCAGTGACTAATGAATAGCAGGAACTGCATCAAGACAGGAGAGTTGGTACTTCCTTGCACTGCAGTTGTTTTGCACTGGGATCTAGCCTCCTGTCAAAATAAAAATAAAAATAAAATACTTGTCTTTCAATCTGAAGCAATGGTGAAATTTCCCCCCATAATTCCAAAGATTCTTCCCATACAGCAATTGAACAAATGCAAAATGCCTACTCTCAAAGCTGGCATGGTTGCTACGAAAACAACTGTGAAAACCTAGAAGTCTGTAAACAAAATGTTAGAGCAATCAGGGCCATGAAAACACTCAGAAAGTAGAGGCCTGTTTCTTAGAAGACTAAGATGAAGAAAGGCAGCCGTGGGTAGCTGTTTTAGATGCACATGGAGACTTATATGCATTTCATGTGACATCAGAGGGACAGACTCACTGCTTCCAGGGCTGCCATGAAGTTCCCCACACTCCAGAGGTTTCAGTTCCGTGCCGTAGAATTTCTATCAGATATTGAATAGTAGTTTTCTGTTAGAAAAAACACAACTCTTGCTCTTAATCTTTACAGACAGAGCTGATTAAGCTTCTCTCCCAAATTTAATTTAGTACTGCATACTCACAAAATATATCACAATTATATTTTGTTATAAATCAATAGTGATTATAGGGCACGTAATCACATCAAAAATGGAGAACACAACTTGCACAGCAGAATCCTGATACAATAAACCTCCCCATTAAGGAGCAAGTTGTGCCATGGGAAAAGGAGGTACACTTCTGGCCAGCTTGTATTTGTAGAGGGAGACAAAGGCGGACAACAACTGCCATTTGCATTCAGAACAAGGCGGCAGCAGCAAAACATAGGGACCACAAGTATTCTGGCAGTCCATACCAGCACTACACACTATTGGCTTTCCACACTATCCTAAGACTCTTAAAGCAATAGCGGCAGAAGGATTCAGCTATCCCAACAGCATCTCTATCGCTCTATTTTACAGCTATGCTATATCAACTATCACTAAACAACACAACAACATCACCCCCCCCCCCCCCCCCCCCCCCCCCCCCAAAAAAAAATCCCAGAACATATACCAATTCCTGGAGTATTTAAGGATCTTTGGGAAGTCCTATGTGAGTGGCAAACCTAATCGGAGCAGTCAGGAACTAGTGCTGATTCCCTAAGCATCCGGCCAGCTTTCATTCACGAGACCATTTGCTTTGTGATGAAAGATGAAAAATTCCAAATGAGATTTGGGACTCAGAGAGAGTCCTACACTAAATGAAAAGAAAGGACAAAGATAGCACTTACTATTTTTGAGATTCACACCTATCGCTTTGCTTTCCATTTTATTTTGGTTTTCCCTGTGTTTAAACGTGGCATCCCACACTTATTTAACACCTGTTTAAACACTGTTTAATCACCTGATACTCACTGAGTGCATTCTTGTTAAGCGGGATTTTTGGCAGTGACCCGATTAGGCAACAACCATTGGCATTGATAATCATTAGGCTAAGATGGTTCCCTGGGAGATGTCCCCGTAAAAGTGGCTTGTCTCAATTAAGCACATTGCAATTAAGTGGACTATATCTATACGGTGATCTCACAAGGAGAACAAGGCATTTCAAATGCCTTTTTTTTTTAAATGTATTTTTAATGCATAATTAGTACTTTTGATTGGAGAAGAGAATGCTACTTAGAGGTTTCTCTAATAATACCTTTTTTTTGGTAACTGCAAACTCTTATTTCAGTGCTAAAGTTTTCCTCTCCAGTCCCCATAAATTCTGCCATAGCACATCTCTGTGTCTCTGCTTTGCCTGGCCCAAGAGGCACAGGTTGCACTGGAGGCTTTGCCAACCAGAGCTGTCCCAAGAAAGAACCTCTCTGCCCAGGAGATGAACAACAGGGAGAAAAACTACAAAAGCGTGCAGTGACAGAGGCTACTGCCTGCCGATCCCTGCTTCATTTGTTAGGGAAATTGATAGAAAACAGCTAAATGAGGCGGGGAAATGCAGGAAGACAAGCAAAAGTCTTAAGGTCAAAATCAGTTCACTTTTGCTATCAGCAGCCCTCTTTTCTCCAGAGTTTCTTGGAGATGCCAGGCCAACCTCCCTGGGCAGGCCTGTGTAACCAAGCTATTTCAGTCCAGTATGCAAAGCTTGGTCGCAAGCCCCTTCCATCTACATACAGAACTCTTGCATGACCTTGGTGACCTGGCTGGGTAGCATGATGGGCACATGCCAACAACCCATTTCTATTTCAGCTCATACCCATTCCTCCCCGCAGCAGAGACATACATTAGCCCTCTTGAATGCTGCTGATCTCCAATGCTATCCCTGTCCCCGCAGTGTTTAGGAAAGGTGAACGTTTATCCCATCATTCACAGGAAAGAATCATATGGCAGCTCAGCTTACTACTGCATGGAGAACCTCAGGGGCCACAGGCATTAAGACACAGGTTTTCAGCACATCTAAGCCCTTCAGACTGGGTGCCAAATGCCCCAGAAACTTTGCAGTGAGGCGTATTTTTAACCTTGCATAAAAGGCTGTCAGTGGTGCATTCCCTATTTCAGGGGAAAGGGAGAGGATGCATAATGGGAACCTATAAGACTGATTTGCTGCAGGGCCAGTATCTGTAGTTCCAACCAAAACCAATGGGAGCTGTGCTTGGAGCATATAAAATGCTGCCTAATTTCAAGAAGCCCATAAAACAGTCCTACCTACATGTCTCAAAGTCAAGGGACACATTCTGCCTCCTCACTCTGTGCCCTACTTTCTTAATATGCAATTGAGGTGGAAACATCTCCTGCATGACAGTGGTACCATAAATAGAGATCGATTCTTTGTGGTGGTTCTCTTCGATACCACAGTGAGGTATGCCATATACTGTATCACAAGACAATTAACATTGCTGTCATCTGTGCAAAGCTTGACTGTAATGTCCTGTATATAGATGGATACTGGACACTGAGCAATAAGACAAAAACAAAATGTCAGATAATCTCTGTTCATTCAATGAATATCACCTACTTGTTGCTCTGAATGAGGTAGAACCCATAGAAAAGCTAATGCAGAAACACATAATTAAAGACTGTAACATAATGCATGCACATACGAAGCCTGTTGGTAGGTTCTCAAAGTAACTTCAACTTCTGGCATTTCTAAACTTTTAACTTACTGACTGAACAATCTTCTTATGTAATTTCAATTTTTTTTTTTTTTTAATTGGAAAGTGTAAGTGAAAGAGTTTGCATATACTCATAAATAGTCAGGCAGTCATCCTTCTTTACAGGAAACATTTGGGGTACACTTACAAGCCACAAAGCATCTATGGCAAATACTTCTCTTCATTTAAGAAGTTTTAATTCCCCCTCCTGTCTGCTGCCATGTGCCCACCAGCACAGCAGCTGTTCTCAGCAAAGCACCAGGGCCAAGACTCACAGTATTGTGCCATCAAATGGATTGCTGAAATTGAAACTTAGGACTCTAAATCAATGGGCAAAAAAAATTCACTTTTAAAATAGGAATTTAATCTTCTAAATAACCAAGATTCTTGAAAATATTACCCTAAATTTACAGCTTAATCCCCAAACTGTAGGAAAGAGCAAAGCAAAGACTGTAGTAAGACAAAACATTTTTTAGAGATATCGCAGCAAGTCTTCAGTCCCTGGCATCAGGTTTCTGGGTAAAGTTACTGATTCCTACCTCATTTCTGGCAAACTTCATTTAACCAGTTGACCTGGTATCTCTTTCCCAGATGAGACCAATTAACACAGTAAAAACACATTAGCCACACACTCCAGCGCTGCTTCCATATGCAAAGCAGTGCCATGGAAACAGAGAAATGCCAGTGTGGTGGTAAGGGCAATCAGCAGTCTCCAGATGAGCAGTGAATCAAGGGCTGAGGAAAACAGCTGTCAGCAGGATTACTTCAATAGATTGCATTTCACAGGGCAGCTCACATTAATACTGCAGTATGGTATTTAAAAATCGGGACAGAAATTTGTTGCTTCATCATTAGCTACCATGTTATCACTTGCCTGGCTAGAAAACAAAAGGGCAGTGGCGTGACCTGCAGTCTGGGGAAATAAAGGGTTCAGCTTTAGCTTTATCTCTTCATTTCAATAGCCATTTCTATTTAGTTTCTACAGCTTGTAATTTTACACTTTTCCATGCAATACAACCTAAACAGGTGTATATTGTTTTCTTCCCCTTTTGTTTTCCAGAGAAAGAAAACAGAGCAGCCCCTGTGTATTGTCCTACTGCACTTTCCAACTTCAATAGCAACAGACAAACCACTTGTTTCAAGGCACAAGTTGGTAAGAACCTTAGTATCCTCTGAAGCAAATCTGCAAATGACTCTGCTTCCCCAACGAGCTGAGCAGTGAGCAGGACAGCCTCCCACTCTAGCTCCACACAGATGCAAACATCTGCTTCTCTCTCCCAGAGGTCCCCATGGCATCTAATCAAAGACTTCAGGGAAATCTGCTCCTCTAGTGCTCGGCATCACTTCTGATCACTCGCAGCATTGCAAAGCAAGTGTTGAATGCTATCAGCTCAGAATGGGGAGAGGTAAATAAAATACAGAGGAAGTGAGAAGAAAAAGAGGCAACATATGCTGAAGAGGCAGGCAAAGGCTCTGCCAGATGTTCTCCAGTGAAATGTGCTGCGGATGTGTCCAATTTAATTCTCCATGGATGTCTGCCCCACTGAATGATAACAGGGTGCTGAGTAGAGGAGTGAGGTGCCACACTCAAGGCACAACCCAGGGCCTTAAGACAGAGGTGAAGATAAATTTTAGCTATTATGCCAGACTGACCTGCAGCAGCCTTTCTACCTATTCTGCTGTCAGTGAGGTCTTAAACCACCAAAGTTTACTGCAGGACATCTGTCAGAGCCCGCCTGTACAGTGTGACTTGCATTATAGAAAACATTACAAATTTCCTCTGAGCTCAATGAGCTGTGACAGCAGCTGCATCAATCAAGATTGTCTAGTCTTACTTATTTGGTAATGTTTGATAATCTTGTAACTAGTCAATTGCTAAGGAATACGCATGCCAAAAATATCAGAGAAATTAAACATATAACACCTCTCATAACTATTTCGCTACTATTTTACCAGTACTATTGCAACATGGTGGGAATTTCTAAAGGACTTAGCTTTTTCCGGTTTTGAAAACTCTGTCTTCAAATTAGATGCTGCATATATATTCGAAGTCCCATTGCAGACATTCACTGTCTTCAAGTTCTGAAGGACATTTGTAATATTTTGGATCACCAAAATGAGAGCCCAAGAAAACACAGGATTTTTCTTTTTGTTTCCTTAAAAACAAAACAAAACAAAACAAAACACCACCACCACCCCCCCAAAGGTCTTCCCATGGAAGTTCATCTTGACTACCCTGAGAACCAAGGTGCCCAAGCTCATTAATACTAAGAAAAAAAAAAATCACCTGAGCTTATGAGGACATATTTTCCAGGGGGGAAAAAAAAAAAAGCACCTTGTGCAACCTGCAGTGACACTAGACGTCAGCTCTGTACCACTATCGAGTTCTACAGAAGAAAGTAAATGCTGTGCTCTGGCACACTCACCACGCTTTTCTGTGTGAAAAACACCCAGAAACCCTACAGCTACCGTACCTGTCACAGAGATTACCCAGAGCAAGTGTTGAGAATGATACACAAGAAAGAGGGTGGGAGCGGGGAAACCCCAAAGCGCAGGTTAGAAGACCTAGGATTTGAAATTCAGAGAATTCAGGCGTTTTCATAATCTGGTCCCTAATGAGTATTTGTTCATTTGAAAACCTCTCTTTCTGTGAATGAGGTGTGTCCCCCCCTTCCCTCTTTCTTCTTAAATCATAACCCTTCAAGCAGCATGATAAGAAGGGGGGGAAAAAAACCAAACCAAACCAAAAAAACAAGGAACCAAAAACCAAAAGAAAAGGGTGATGCTGCCACTTCAGCTACATTCCTCATGCCTTCCCCTAAAATTCTCTAATAGCATGTTTATTTAAACACTGCAACAGGAAACTTTTAACCATTTCTATTTATACAGCATACAGAATTCCAGTGAAATGACCAATGGCAAAATTTCAATAATTACTCAACAAATCTGGCTTTTTGAATCAGTGATTTCCTGTTTTGCTCTCACTATAGGACTGATTCAGATCTCCCCTGAAGCCAACGGAAAGTGATTTCTGTGTTTATCTGCCCAAGGTTCCCATATTCTGTAATTCATAGATCTGAGAGACAGAAGTAGTGCTTGTTTGCCTAAGAGCTGCCTAGCTGAGAGGCTAGTGAAAAAACAGTTGCATGGTCAGGAGAAGCCCAGCACTCTCTTTACTTCCCATTTTACTGGTAGACATGAGTTGTAACTGGCATGATACTGGTCATCTACAAGAAGAATATAAAAATATATAAAGTATCAGCAATATATCATTTATATTCCAAAAGCATCATTTATTTAAAATCTCTTCAATGATAAGAAAGCATGTTCTGTAGCAAATGTCTCAGTTTAACTAAAATTTTTTAAGGTATTTTCCCATTACTAAAAGTACATGGCTAAGAATAACAAACTTTCTGACTTTAGATTTTTCATTTGCATTTGCAAAGTAAGTAAAGTCAGAAAGCATACTACACACATCAGTCTCACCTGGAATGCCACGGAGATTGGGAAAAGCTATAAACTAGTTGTGACCAGGACCGTGAAAGATCTTTTATTTGTTTTTAATGCAGATTTTTGTTCTAAGGTTTGAAAACAGTTCTGCACATTTAAGACTCAGATTTCTAGGAAAAAAAGTTGTTCTGCCAATAAAAATGCTAACAATTTATTTATAGAAACTTTGTTCACTTCCTACAGCAGAACAGATAAACTTTAAATTATGCCATTTAATAATGGGCAATTAAGTAGTATAAACAAATTAAACATGATACAAGCAACTCAACGGAGCTGAATACACCCTGTTCTAATAGAAACAGCAGGTCATCCTAAAACAATCTGACACTTCCACAAATAAAAAATTTTGACAAACGCTTGTCCTTGTGAATATTTTTCCTCCCTGGTCATTCAGCAATTCTAGATTAATAATTTTACTGATTTTTTTTTCAAATGCCTAAGTCTTGCAGTGAGGGGAGATAGTGAGGTGTTTCAGATGGGTGTGAATACGTTAACTTCTAGGCACATTAGCGATAAACATGACATTTCTCAGCTTCATTCTATACAACTGATGCTTATGATACCCATACCCTTAATTCTCTGTTTACAAACTATCCCAACAAGGTTGCAAAAACCACAGCTGTTACTTTGAAAAATATCTACAACCAGACACTACTTTTTGGATTACTTTTTTTTCCTTTAGGTTTTAGAGAAAGACACAGAAGTGGTTACCACAACATTTTCCTCTTCCCCCCTTCTTTTGGGCTTTGATAGATTTTTATTTTCAGATTGTTTCTTCTGTTATAAAGCACATCAAATCAAACTTTCAAACACAACCATACAGATAAGGAGGTAAAATGGAGGTGATATTTATGAGAACTTTGGCCATTACCTTTCTCATGTCACCTTTTCCCTTCACACCCCAAACTCCTGCTTCATCTGTCACATCCATTGTCTTCAGTGATTAACGTTGCCCTTCCCTCCCTCTGCACCACTGGAAAGGCAGAATTTGGAGCAGCTCAGCAAGATTCCTTCAAGCCCACCACAGAGAGCTTCAACCCACTTTGTGAGTGCCGGCACTGGCCACAGCTGCAAGCTGGGGACTTCAGTCCACAGCTGAACCAGCATTAGGTTACCTGCAGCTGCATAAACTCAACAAGAGCATATAAAGCCTTCTGGCAGACTTCCAGTACCTGAACATTTTCCTCAAGTTCCACAAACAGCTCCAGCATGAGCCTGAAGCAGCCTCTGCCACTTCCACCCTTCCCGACCACAGCTGCCTTGCTTGCCAAAGAACCCCATCCTGTTGCTGAGGTCCCATCATCAACTTTTTTCCTGACATGATGTCCCCAGCCTGGGGCTGGACTCTGCTCCCAAGCGACAGGAGCCACACTCCAAGCAGAAAGGAGCTCGCTGCTGTCTGCTGACCGAAACCTCAGCAGGGTTTCCCTTCTACCCCGAACACGGGCATTGGCTCTCACTGACATAAAGGACCATGATGATGTTAGGTTCCTCTGCACCTACAGGGCTCAAATCTTTCTAGGGAAAGAAATGCCAAAGAAGCAAGAGCTTTGGCGTCTTCCCCAGAATATCTGGGCTTCTGGGTCTGCCCAGGATACTTTGTGCATCTCTTATGGCTGTAAAAGAATGAAATTCTCAAGTTCATGCTGTAGAAACACAAGAGACCTCTAAGTCCGTGTTCCTGAAGCCAAGCATCAGCCAAAAGACAACCACGAACACTGAGTGAGGGACAGGTTACTGTCCATCCCCAGCAGACCTTGTGAAAGAGCTTTGCTTTCATTTAAAAATACCTTTCTTCTGCTTTCTAGCTTTGAAAGTACAGAAGGGGAAATAACACTACACTTCCCCTACAGCTTCCAGAACCAGTAATTCTGTTTTGCAAGTCTTTGTTTTATCTTTTCAAGAGACAATAAATCTCAAGGTATAAATTGGGAGCAGATGGAGCAGGATGTTAGGCTGTCAGCTTCCATTAACAACATCGGGGGCTCACCACACACCACAGCCAAGCTGGAGCCTTTCATCTTGTCCCTGCACAACTGGTGGAGGAGCTACTTGTTTGCGTTAGGGCTACTGACAGAAGAACATGAGTGGAAACCAGATGTGACTATGCTGACGGCCAGTGAATTATTGTTATAGGATGGCTTTACCCATAAATCACTAGATTGCAGTGCTATCTGACAACTTTTAAAGTTGTCAGGAGGTTGTAACAGGACCACAGAACAGAACAACAATGAAAAGCTGCCTGGGAAAGCAGAGGTGGATCTCCGGCCTCCTGACCCTCCCTCCCTTAAAAAACTGCAAGTTGCACTGTCGAAATGGGACATTTGAAGATTGGGGACCAAGCAAACCGTGATGCTACTCTGTGTTGTCCCATGCAGCTGTAAAAAAAGCCAATTTTGACGAGCAGCCCTTCTAGCACTTACCAGTCCAAAGGAAGGTTACTACAGGCTCTGCAAGCCAGGGAAATGCAGCAGGAGCAAGCGAAGGCTCCCCAGCAGACAGGAGCTCCCTCCAGCTTCTGAGAAAGAGCAGTTCTGAGAAAAAACAGCACAAACCTCCTCTCTGGGAAAACCACACAGAGTACATGAAGTGTGGTGTTTAATGAATACCAAACAAAGCAAGCCTGGGGGCTCCTGTGTTACTACCACATTTGCTTTTCCCAGACTTTCAGGAGTATGATGACTGTACAAGGGAGCCAAGCACAAGATGTTGGCTGCTGGTGCCTTCTCTGCTCTCTGTCTTGATGTTCCTCCACAATTTCTAGAGGTGACCAGTTTGCCTAAGCCTATTCAGTAACAACCTGTAACTCTGCCACCAGTGTCAAAGGTGGTCTGCCCATGTTGAACAGTTTCAACTTTACCAGCCAGTTTCCATCACTGCTCCAAATCTGATTGTGAGCTGCCACATACACACAAAGCCTAGGGTTGCAAGCACCCTGCTACTGTGAGTTGAACGCCATGACAATGAATGAGAAACTGCCACCCCAACAAGGAGGCCCAGATCTGCACATCCTTCGAGACTGTAGATTCATACCTTGATTCTCTAGGACAATTAAATAATCCAGAGCATGAGAGGACACTCACAGAGACAGATTCACAGTCTTCCTCCTCTTTTTTTTTTTTTTTTTTTTTAAACAAATTCTGGGCAATAGAGAAACTGTTGTATTCACTCAGTACCACTATACATCAACCAAACTCCTATACACAGTTAAACATAATGTCAGACTGATGCATCACTTAAACAGATGTGAAGCCTAGATATTTTGGAAAGCAAAACTCTGGAAATATAAAATGTTCATTTGGCACCACAAGCTTTCTCCAAACCTCTTTCCCTCTCAGCTATTTCCTGTTTAATCACCAATACATACGTTATGCAATTTTTGCGAACTGAAGAGCAACACACTGCTTTTATGAATAGAAGGAATGTAGCCATGATGACAAGAAAAACTGAATGGATAAGGAAAAAAAAATTTCAGCAAATCCAGTGACTGACCTAACCTGAAGTAAACCGCAAGATCCATTAACCAATGAAAAGAATCTCATTTTGCAAATAAGTAATGAAGTATCATCTTTCAAGGTTGTGTACACTCTACAAAATTAATAAGAAATGCTTTGGCAGAAATTCAGGTAGCACATGAAGGCCAAACAAAAAGGAGGTATTTAAAGAAAAAAAAAAAAAAGGCAGGGGGTGGGGAGATGATGTTATGTTTCAATTCCTAAACCATTAAAGATAATTCTTCTCAGGTTGTGAAAGGTCTGGAGAAAGACTTTAGTTCAGACAGCACATGACAGTAAGAGCGAACTGGCAGGATGCACATTATCCAGTCTCTATTCCTTGACAATCAGTACAGTGGGCCCTTCAGCATCTTTGGTCCTGACTTCATCACTGTAGCATACTGATTGCTTGTGACAGGTGAAAAAGGACACGAGAGGACAAGAAATGCTAGGGGCAGACAGCTTTTCCTCAGTCTTGCTGATCGGAGTGTAAAGTATTTCCGAAGTATTATGCCAGCACTTTGACAGAGTCCAAAGAAGGAGATAAGTGTGCAAAAGTCAGGGTCAGACGGCTTACCTTGGCTGACAAATGTCCTGGTTAATCAGGGTTGTCTGCATACTGTGAGAAACTCAAGTACTTCCAGTAGTGGTTCTTTGTCCCTGAATAAACCAGCTTGGTCTTTGGCTTCCAGTTGTAATATGGTGTTTATAGTCGCACATAACCCCCCTCCTGAGGTGGGCTCACTTACAGCACTCTATTTAATGCACCTGGTAACAGTGATGATGAAGTGCTATCCCAGATGAAAAGGAAGAAGGAATATTTCATGGTGAATTCAGGATGGACTGAATTTGTAAGTCAGACAGGAACACAGGTTGATTCTGGTTAATAATTGGTTTTTCCACCCTTACCACTAGTTGGAGCCTAAATGAGTCTTATTTCACCTCAGACTCAGAACCAGAAGGGATATTAAACACTGGGCAGATTCCTCTAAGTTTCAGCAGAAGGATTTAAGAAAATGCACACTGTAAAGACAAAAATAATGCTTGGAGTAACATCAAAGAATGAATTTAAAGCAAAATTTTTGAATTCTCCTTTTTTTCTCCAGTAAGGAATATTCTGGAGACACAGGGCTGTTGGTGTGTTTGCAGAGTTAAGAAAGCTTTAAGAGGAAGGAAAGATCCTGAGATAATTATGAATAGTTAATTTAAGCCCAACTTCAAGGAACATTTTGAGGAAATCGAAAGGTGCAGGAGATGAACAGTGAGTCACTGAGCTTTTTGCTTGCAGGCAGTCACTGCTAATCTAGCCTGGGTAGTTGACAGCAAACCCTGTTGTTACCTGCTAGTGGTTTGCATTAAATGGTTAGTCACCAGCCTCCTCTGGAGCCTCCACATTCTTGTTAGAACAGCTGCAGGCAGGACCATCAGGGGGAGATGTACTTTCCTTTCGACATGTATTGGTTTAAATCAGGCAGGCCTGCTCATTTACACACCGTGACTTTTCACAGAGGGACAGCAGTCTCTGGCAAGGCTTGTCTAACACGAACTCCCTGCACCTTACTCCGAAGGCAGGAAAGCTCCACATGGAGCAAAGTGCAACGTGATGAAGCTTTGAAACCACAGCGTCAACACACAGAGCCAGACCAGAACATCACTATTAACGAGCAGTGTTAGTTTGCCACAATAAATGCTGTTTTGGCCACTTGCATAATCATGCAGACTCCAGCCACGCTCACACCTTGCTGAGGAAGTTTAACACTAATGTGAATTTTGCATGCTGCAGAGGCCACAAGTGCAGGCTTGGTACCACACTGCTCTCCGTACAGGATGACAAAATACCTGATTAGTCTGCTCTGCATATTCCCACATATGTTGCTCTGTGAGCTGCCAGTATTTGCCAAGGAACTTGCACCAGTGGCAACTGAAGCCTTTCACTCTCTTCCTATCGTAGCTGTCAACGACCCGATAAAGCCCAACATTAGCTTTGCATTAGTCATGTTACATCCTCAAAACCCTCTGAAGGCTTTTTCAAACATTTTGCAGATCAAAAGCATCTGTTCCAAATCACTTTTTAGCTGGTCATGGTACCATACCTGAAAGTCACTTGTCTGTCTTTATCCAATTTTAAAGAACCACTTTCTCTGTTTTATCAGTAGATCAGCAATTAATGTCGTATTACTTGGAGGCTTTACAATTAATCACATCATATTTTAACCACGTGGCTCCCTGGTTGCTCTGAGTGTTAGACTAAATGCAACGTTGCTGTTGCATTAAAAAGAGGAAGGACCAGTGTTTGACAAAACTTTAATCAATGAAGTATGTGCCAGTCCCTGTCACAGGGCCCTACAAGCCACAGCTCTGCATGGCACCACTCAGAGCACAGCAGTGTTTGCAGATTGTTTTGTTGCTGTTTTAACTTTCTACCTCTCAGCAACAACCAAAGAACAATTATTTCCTACAACTATGGAATAAAAAAAAAAAACAAAACAAAAACCCTTCCATATTTTCAACTATATCATCAAAAGTAGCAAAACCAATGAAGAACCTGTCAGAAAACTCCATTTGCTAAATTCAAATGGCCACCATTTCTAACAGACACACCCAACTGTACAAGTAGCATTAAGCAAACAAACCAAAGACAAGGAGAAATTTGTCAGCAGCCCAGGCCAGCATTCACGCCAACTGTCCACCAGCTATTAAGTGGAAAACACAAAAACACAAATAAAAAGCCACAAAGCAGAAACAACCTAGAAGATACTTTCTGGCATATTCAAATGATGAGATTTAGTTTGGCATGTGGTACTCCCACATCTTATGAAAAGCTGAAAAATTGTGTTTTTTACTGGCAGTTAAATAAGTATAAACTTTTTAACAGAGTCTGCTCTCCAAGAAAGTCAGCATCTTCTCTGCTTTTTGGACATAACTTTTTTTTTTTTTTTAAAGTTATGACTACAGGGTCTCCATGAGACCCAGATTACATCAATTTAAGTTCTGTCTCGAAGAGGTATCAAACAGAGACAAGACATTAAGGAAAAGAGAAAGGAAGTACTATTAATCCCCACATTGGAGATCAAGAAATGAAGCAAAGCAAGGTTAAGCGAACCTTTCTTGTTTACCCAGGAAGTCTGTATCTAGCCTGGAAAACAAGTCCAAGTCTCCTAATTTCCAGTCCAGCCTTTTAGCCACAAAACAGACTTCCTTCCAACTAATAAAGGCTTACAGGAATTTTAGTTCAATGTTTGCATACAGGCAAATCAGTAAATCTTTCATAACAGGAGACAGAGCGCAGATGTACACAGAAAAAAGGAGTAGATAAAAAAAGCTATTTTGGATCTTCTTTTTAAGCGTTTTTTTTCTGGCCCTTCCCTGACTCACCCTCTCCTGCCACTACATGGGCAAATAAATTATCATCTATCCACATAATGTACATGCAGTTTGTTTCACTTGCTGTACTGTTATAACTCTACTGAATTTATCTTTATCTTTGTTCAGGGAGACAGAATGATGCAAAACCTGCTAAATGAATAACTTAAAGGAAAGACAATTAGAGAGCTGACTGCAGTAACATGAATTAGTCTCAAGAGCTTACAGGGAGCTGCCAAAGTGCAGCTACCTTCTCAGAAGCTGAACAGCCATCACAGATAGCTCAGCAGAGTGGAAGCTGCGAGTTTCTCCTTAATGATTATAAAAGTTACGGTGCATTATATATTGTCTGTAATCCCCATCATGAAAGCATAACCTTCTAGAATTCCAACGTGGGTTTGAGCTTTAGAAGGAAACTGCAGAGCCAGGCTGGAATTAAATCAATACAAATTAGTTCTAAACTGAAAAGTCACTGTTAGTTGACAGGCTAATTTTACCCTGAGAGGACAGAAATGAATAAACCCATATTCCTTTGGCTTGAGTCCCCCTGTCAGAGACCTGACTCGCTGGTGTCTATGCATTATAGCTCAAGTATGACAACAAGAGTTGCATGCAGCGTATTTCCAGAAAACTTATAGAATTTTAACTCTTTGTTGACCTGACATCACGATTTGCAGCAAGCCTTTCAAAGTCCACCAGGAATCAGTCTGGGTACAGAGGATGCTCGGGCTGTGAAGGCGACAGCTGGCAATGCTGAAATCTACAACTCACCTGATGCATGTCTCTAATTACTGCTGATACAATACATTTATGGTCCTGTGCAACATATTGAGAATATTACCCTGCAGGGTGATATTTATTTATATATGCAGAATACACTGTCAGGTTAAAAATATTTTTTTGCCTGTGAAAATACCTATGCTTGGATTATAAAAGCACATTCTACGCTCTGACTGGGGAATGCATCTGTTATGGCAACTGCTCAGGAGCTGCTGCATACCTGAAAGTGGTCAGTGAGTCCTGCCAAGTCAGTGTGTATCCGAAAGAGCTTCTGAGCTCTGCTCCTGTCCTGTCAGCAACGTTTGTTTCTCCGGTTGGATGGAAACCCTTGACCTAGTCAGAGTCATTTCTGGATGTAGTCCAACATCAGTGAACATCGTTTGCAGACTTTCAGGCATCACCACTTGTAAAGTTCAAGTTAGAGCCCATGGTATGTAAGTGCCATTTTTAAATGAGTAATTTTAAACACTTCTAAACATTTCTGTAAAACACCATGAGAATTCTAAACCTACAAAACAAAACAGATTTTACACATCAGGAAACACACTTTAGATGTTCCTTTGGAGGATTTGTTCACCAGTATTTCTATAGATTAGTTACCACCTATTGCTTTCAAAAAGAAACAAAGGCAAAAGACACATAATGGCTACCCAGCCAATCAGTTCAGGAAAGGGACTGCTTTCACATCACTGCACACTAGGTTCATAGGAGGTAATAAGGGCTTTTGTGTGACCTCAAAGTATACATATACAGACTGGCCAATTTTAGGATAAGCAGCATTCAAAATTAGAGGCGGTTTCAGTGAAGGCAGAGGATTATGAGCTCTGTTAAAAACTTGACAGGGAATTATAATGGGGTTTGATGCATTTTAGCATCAGGTTGGTTGAAAAGCAAGCAAAGGCAAAGGCTCATCTAGCCTAACTTCCACCCAAGCACCATTTTCCTCTTGGCCAACTATTCCTGAAGATTTGCACAGCAGGAAGCCTAAACTAGACACAGAAGAGTTAAGTGGAGGTTCAGGATAGATGACGCTTTGTAACTGCACAGCAGAATAGAACTAGGATGGGAGGCACACCGACCCTACGTGCAGAATAAACTAAGTCAAGTGAAGAAACCTACGTTACCAAGGACAGTGTCTGTTTGTGAATTGCAAGGTATCAATGATGCAACATAATTTAAGTGCAGCTCTTCTAACATATACCTAAATATCAGACTATGGCAAGCACAAAAGCTAACATACTGCCATATTAACTTCAGACACAGAAGGAGTTAAAGGGCTGAAATGCAGTAAGATCAGGACAATCATTAGATGAAAACAAATTAACTTTGTCAAAGAGAGACTGTCTCTTTTATATTCTTGTCATAAAGGAAAAATGTTTAATTTCCGCATCCTTCAAATGAACTAGAATAACATCACCTAATCTGCATAATTTAGATGCAGGAGTTTATATCCAGGATGAACCAAAATCACAACAAAGTAGGAAAAAGTGTTCTTCAACAGAGCAGATGAAAATCTGTACAGGTTTATGCAGAAATGTAATTATTAAAAACCTTACAACTTATTAGCAATAGAGTTTATGAATGGTATCCATTTGCATGGAATGCACAGAGTGGAAGGACCAGAGCAAGCTTTAAGATCAGGAGCCCTGGGTTGAGCTGTGCCATCCATGATACCCGACAGTAAGCTCTGCCATGGCCCCTGAAACACACACACAGTGGTTCCTGCTGATTTGACATCTGCAAAGCAGGGAGGGTAGTGCCAAGAAAGATCTTGATGTTATCACATTTGGCCTTCTCTACCATGGTATGTCTCACAGCCATGTCCATGCAGCCTGACAAATCACTCTGAGGAGCCAGAAGTGCCTCGAAACACCTACACAACAGTCTCCAACCCACACTGCTGCTGAGCATGCAACACCAAGGTCAAGAACCAAGAGCGCTGGTACACACAGTGGGGCCGTGGGTGCTGTAAGCAGGCACGGTGAATAAGCAAGACTGTCATTCAAATTCTGCACTTAAATCACAACCAGGGGAGAAAAAAAGAAAAAAAGAAAGAAAAAAAAAAGATGCTCACAGCAGGGTAGCGATTTTTAGGGCTTGTAAATCCCTGCTCCTTCAGTCCAGGTGCCCAGAGATTAGGGCACAGACCAGCACAAGCTGCAAGCTTCATGCAGGGAGAGAGTATAAGCAAATGTGTGTTCTACAGCACTACTGAACAGTAATCTTTCTTAGGGGTTGTTGCTATAAAGGACCTTCAATATACTTGATCTCATTTACTTAAAAAAGACTCAGAAAGACTTGTCAGCAACTTCTTGGAAGGGCAGCAGAGGGAAGGGAAGCAGATTGTTAACAGTAGAATATCACCTACCATCTGGATGTGTTTAACATAGGATCAGATATAAGATTTGGACATAAATTTGCAGTCCTTGGTCTCATACCCAGACAAAACTTGAACTCAAGAACTTGAAGACATGTTCTTGTCTGTGGGATGGAACATGTTAATAAAACCTCCAAACACTCAGGCAATTTCACCACATATACTCCCTTGCACTTCTTTAAAAAAAATGTTAAGTGCATTTAAAAGAAAAAAAGAAAACTATAAAAAGCCAATAAACACCTATAAGCTCTACAGTACACTGAGGGGAAAAAAAAAAAAAAGAAAAGGAATAGACAGAAGTACTGCAACCCCTGAAATTCTGCCATTTCAAATAGTCAACTAATAAATGGACTTACTGACAGGCACCGGCTGAAAGGAAGTTCATGACTGCTGCTTATTTAATGATGATCTCAGTCCCAGTGTCTGCTTTTGAATAGGAGGTTTAGTATAAAATGTATGGAGGAATGGAGAACACAAGAAAGTAACCATGTACTTGTCATGGAAGTACCTTGAAAAGATACTTAAAATATAAAGGAACTAAATGCTGCATTCACTGAGGTGGCTTATTATTGACAAACTATGTTTTGCAGCACCTGAGTAACTACAATGATTTGAATTCCAAGAGGAATCTACAATTGCTCATGAAATTCCCCGTTTTAAGAACAAATGATATTTAGGCCTCATCATGTCATATTCATCAAGAATTCCCCAGTATCACCACAGCCATCAGTTTCCCTCCCTCTCCACCTCTCCCCATCCTTTCAGGACTACTTCACCAAACGAACACAAATAAACTGTGAACTGCATCTGGAACAGAGTGTTTTTCATAACATGAATGAAATGAACAAACAATGAAACAGCTAGTTTCATTAAACAGATTTAATAAATAGTAACACGCAGAAAAATGTGACTTTGCCTGAAAAGAAGAGAAATTCAGTTCATCTGGTCTGTCAGCTACACTCATTCATTCAAAGCAGCAGGACTTGTCCAACACACCAAGCACCAGCCAGAGTCTCCCTGCATCCGCTCTTCAGATGCATTCACAAGACTGTTCTTTAACAACAGCAGCAAATGAGCAGCACAATAAAATGAATTTACAGTAATTCATACTGGGTAAAATAAAGGGCAATATTCTTCCTGCTAGCAAACAAAAACAGAAAATAATTTTCCAGCCCCACAGACCTGGGCCTATTTCCTAGGCTCACTGTCTCCCTCCTTCCTGGCAGCAGGAAAGACTTGGGAGGGGCTGAGAAAAAGCCCTTGCCCTACACCATTCATCAAAAATGCCCTACTACTTTGTTAATACCTAGATCTATAGGCAGCACATGAAAGAATGACCATGGTGAGCTCTGGGTGCTTTTAACAGCATTTATACCCAGAACTCATCAATGTGAAACACAAGTCTAATACCAACAGCAGGTAACTATCTTGTCAGCAACACAAATTCACAAAACCCAAATAAACTTCTTCAGGAAAATCAGCACCAGCTTTGTCCTCACAACTCTCCCTGTCTTTCTGCAGCCCAAACCAGCATACCCTGGGTAAGATCACCTCCTCCACAAAAGACCTTTTAAAGTCAAATAAAAACTAGAGCATAAAACTTTTAGTGCATTTTTTAAATAAATTATTTCTACATTTTAAATATTTATTGTCAACACCACCACCCAACAATAACCCACCAGTACCCATCTGAAAAACATAATCTATGCTTTGCACTTGCCATAGTTACTTCCCATATTTATTTTCTTAAATAAGTAAACAGGAAGTCAGAGCAAGAACAAAACAGATTTTTCTGGATGGAAAATGTTGTTTGGTGGTGAAATACTTTCTCTCCCCCTTGTTCTTTTTAAAGGGAGAGAAAGGAAAAAGGACGTCAGATCAGAAAGTGCTAAAGATTGAAACAAAAATTAAAAAAACCCAAACACATCCCAAACCAACCCACAACTTCCACTGTAGCTTTTAACCGTACCCATTCCTTACATGGCCAAATGGCACTGCAGATGTACCTCCACCACCCACACAATCAGCATGTCATTTCCCAAGTCATTTACTGCCTGCAGTGCTGGCAGGTCTACATCTACACAACATGTCTTCTCTGCCATGTAAGGTACCTTTCTGCCACGGGTAGGTAGCATACAGTCACCACCGTGCAAGACTAATTGTTATGTTAAAATAGGTGAGGTCAACTGAAGGCAGGTAATAAAGCACTGCCTTTGCCCACTTATCTTACAGTAAAAAAGGGGCACATCCTCACTGCTCTAGGAGTGCTCCAGTGATGATTTAGGGATGCAGGAGAAGAAATGGCTTTTAGTAAGTTAACCAAGCCAGTGGGTACAAACAGGACGGACCGGAGGAATGGACTGCATACCCAAAAGCCTGTCCTCTTCAACTATCACACTGCCAAAGTGCACACCTGTTTGCCAAAGGAGGACATCGCCATCTGTTCAGCAGGCCACAAAGTGCTTACATTTCTGACCAGGCTGCATGTAACAGAGGAGAAGCTGCAACACAAGAAACACCTTCCCTGGGTTAGGGGATGAGTTGATAAGCAAGTGAGAATTTTTCTCACAAGAAATTTTGATGAAAAACAACACATTGTCAGACTTCTATAAAAAAATATTTTCTTGCTGAAAAAGGAAACATTTTCACTTTGGTGGCCCAAAAAAGGAACAGTTCCCTGTTTTCCAGTGTAACCATATATATTTCTTAGAAAAACAAAAGTGTTTTATAGAAGCTGTCTATCTGATCAACTAAGCAATCTCTGTTAAAAAAAATTTACCATCTCAAACATTTGGAGAGAACATGCTCTAGCAGCTCTACTTAAAGAAAGGAGTAACCTCACAGTAAAGCTCTTCAAATGCACAGAAGATCACATTCAGAAAAAACGTATTTCAAAAGAATTAGTCAGAAGGGATTGCAACTAAAATACACAGTTATTGCTGGAGTCATGGGATATGGGACACACTAACATCGCAGTATTAACTTCATTACACTGTGTGTGTGTATATTTGTGTCTGTGTACACAAGCATATGTATACACACATGCATATGTGCATATATATACATGTGCATGTCTGTGCATTTCACAGTATGACCAGGCTAGGATTATAGCTGGTTCAAAAGGCAAAATTATTTTAAGCAAATGATCTGGAGCAAAACATTTAAAACATCATTTCTTTTTGAGCTGCAGTGACAGAGCTTAGCTGGGCTGTATCTGAACCACAGCTTCACTGACTCCATGAAGCTGCATTGACTAGCGAGGCTGCATTAACCTAAGCTAAATGCAGACTGTTTCCCTCTCTCCCTCTCTTATTTTTTATTATTTTATTTTTTAAGAAAGGTGTAGCAGAAATTACAAAATACTTGACAATTAGAGCCGCCAGCCCTCAGTACAGCAATGGAGGCAATCAGGTCTGTAATGTACCATATGAATAATCATGCAAATAAGTGAAGCATACAGCAAATTGATATTTCATAGCAGGAGCTTTTTCTCATGAAAGTCGGCATGTGCCAGTGTAACATAACACGTTAGTGTAGCATAAGGCTTATTCTGAAGCATTTTAAGATCCTGAAAGGAAAAGTATTCTCTGTGTGGAGTCTATTACTATGACAATGTAAAGCTAAATTGGAAACCTAAAATACACTTAAACAACAATATTCCTCAGCTGATCTACAGCATTGATTTCATCTCACCAGCCAGCACAGGGGACTGTGTGTGTTAGGGAATGCGTATGTACATGCTAGAGCAGTGTGGGAGGATAAAATGGGACCCACATTAAGAACAGCTGAGCAAGACTTCCTCTCACTATGAAAAAAATACTGTCCTTCAGATGTAATATTGACGTTGATGATATATTTCCACTGTATTTTCAAACTGAAAAGCCCCACTTGGTCACAAACTATTTAAGATATGAACACTCCAGTCCCAGCCCAAAGTTTTGTTATGTCAAGGTACACATGGAGTACTGTGAACAAAAAGCCCGCCCCGTCAAAGCTCATGGGAATTTTGGTACAGACTTTAATGGAGCCTAAGTTTTTCCCTATTGCATTCCCATCATCCAGTTTCCTTTTATCATCATTCAGGTTCCGCTCCAACCCAAAGCATTAACCTTGCAGTCAAGGTACGCTAAAAGTATTCATGGAAGAAGAGTACATTTATTGCACATTCAGGCACTGAGCACTGACAAGGACTCGGGCTGCATCAGACTTATGAGCTACAAAGCAACATTTGCTAATCTCTTATCACCCTGAAAGCTCCTTCAAAATAAACAGATTGAAATGGCTTACAAAGCAACTGTCACGCTACTGTTACCGCTAAAAAACGCCATGTGAAATTAGCTTGTTCTTTTTAAATTGTAATTTAGCCAGGAGCGAAAACGGTTAGATGCATTTGAGCTATTAGGTATGAGATGCAGTCACATTACTACCGAGACCAGTTTAATCAAATTGGCTTTCACTCATTCTCAGCTATACCCAGGGAAACACACATGAAGACAACAATGTCCATCCCTACCCAGGAACAGGTTAAATGCATAATGTAACTTCTATTCTAATGTTACACCCTGACATTGGAAAGCATTTCTGAATTAGGACGTTACAGTCACTAAAAACATGAGAGTCAAATCGAACCAAAGCAAACCAAACCATCAATCCTTATTCAGACGAAGATCCTGCCCTGATTAAAATTTCTGTTTATTTTCATTAAAAGCAGCAAAACCTTTAACTGCTCTATGCCATTGGTTAGACCTTCATTTGCAAAGCAGAGAGAGGACTGCTTAAAAGGAAGACAATTTTTTTAAAGCACCTGATATTTAAAGGATTTATCTAAGTCACAAAGAAACATCAATTCTCAATCAAAAAAATGGTGACTTTAAGAGTACACGAGATTCTACATCATTTAGTTACTTTATCCTGTCTGCTTTAACAGGCAAACTTGTGCCATAAACAAAGCCTTTGTAAAGTGTGATTGTTTTCCATCCTTCATAATTAGTCCTTGTATTCCCTGATTTGTCAGCCTGATATTAAAGAATAACAATAATTTTCTACTATAATGTAGTGCTCTAAAAGCATTTTACAGTTCCTCTTTGCTACTGAATGATAGAAGACTGCACTAATTAATTGCGTTCCCTCTGTTTTATGTTTCATAAAAACTTTAGTAGAGATTTCAAAGGCACAAAAGGACATTGAAACAGCCTGCACTCCCTAGAAAACAGCCATGTGTGCCTTTAAAAATTTCTTCCTAAAAGAAATGGCCATAACAAATGAAGTTAAAAACTTCTGCTTTAGAACGACTTAAAAATTCATGTCTAGTTACAGTTAGCACTTTAATCCTAAAGATGCTCACTCCCTCCAATTTACTGGATTTAAAAACACTGAAGTCAGTAACATTCCTTTCTCACAAGTTACCCCATAAATGAATAGGGCCAATGTATCTCAAAATTAGTATACAAAACTAAGCAACAGAAACCAGCTAATTATTTTTTGGTTTATCCATAAATACAGGATGAAGTTATTTTCTAGCTATCAAAACTACTGATTGTAAAATTAAGAAAATTAGAAGAAATATATTCAAATATCAAACAACTCCAAAGATACCAGAGTTGGAAAATTAAGATGTGTTACAGTACAAATTCCTTATGAATAAATATTTTCTTTAATGACCCTAGTAATATCTTGGGGGGGCTGAGGAAGGCAGTGCGATCTGTAAGCTATCTGAGAAACTCTGAGCACGATGGCGACAGACTCTTACTTAACAAAATATGAACCTGTGTATCAATATCAACCAGCTGTAATTTAATGCATCATAAAATAGGTTTTGTTCATTTCATGATGTGTTAATGCAAGGAGGTAAAATAAGGGTAGATAATCTATCTGTGCTTCTTATCCTACAAATATATATGATCTCATGTCAGCACTGACACTTTTGTTTCTTATATAATTAGGACGTAGGATGCCTATTACTAGGACGCCTACGTAAATATTAAATTAGGACATTTATTCTTCTCAGTATTGCAGTTAAGTCACTGGAAGAAATCCTTTTACTTCTACAAACCTAGCATTAATCAAACTCTCAGTAAAGTAAAGCTACTGCAGAAATATATTGCGCTCATAGAGGTACTATTTAACTTTGAAGTCCAAATAAATATTTTTCAAAGATTGTGAAATGCTGTAATCCTCATTTTGAGATTCCCATTCAAAGAGAAGTCAACACCATGGCCGTAAAAATGCAGCGCCTGTATTGCATAATGGCTTGGTACACTAATTGTCAGACTGTCAGTATTTCCAATCAATGTAATTACCATAACAAAAAACCCGTGTCTAAGCCACAGAAATTATTTAGCCCCTCAAAACTATAAATTCTAAGTACTTTAAAGGAAAGACAGTTTATGTCTATTTCTGTTAGACAAACCGGGTTAAAACAGGCAGCAACACCGTAGATAGATGTTCAGTTAGATGAGAAAATGCCATAAGGGGGGGGGGGGTAGACATCTGAAAGCCAGCTTGCAGCATTTCTTTCAAGTCACCAGGTCAGGGATTGGTTTCCTTCAAAGTGAGTTAGCCCAGCCCCTCTGAAAGTCAGGGGTTTCAGGAGACTGATAAACGACCCCAGGGCATTTAGTACTCCAGCTCTTCCCAATAAATCGGCAGATACTCCAGGCACTTCCTTCATTCTAAGGGATGTTTTCTCACATAGCCAAGGCTTCATCCTCAATCTTTTTTGTTCATTTTTAAAATTAATAAACACATAGTGTTTTATGGCTTGGTTAAAAAAAAATTAATATTAGATCTCATCAAGTCTTTACTTGCAAAGAAAATACTCCCAGTGAAAGGATGGCTTTGAATATTTGTTGAACTAACTGCAGCACACAAAGGAAGTCCAAGGTATGTCAGTGAAGCCCAATTTTAGAAACAAGAGCATGGGATTGCTCTGGTGAGCTAAATGCAGTAGATAAGCACAGCAGAAAATTCATAACTAAAACCAAAGGCTTTTGTAAGGTGAGGAATGATAATATTATCTAATAAAAATACCAGTATCCCTACCGCCGTGTACCACTACAAATTTCTGCTAGAGAATTCAACCTGCTGGAAGCAGGTCCAGTGCTGAAAAGCCACAAGCCAAAAAGCACTGAAACCTTATGAAAAATTGCTTATATTCTTCCAGCTGAACAAACAGCCTCCCACCCTCTTAACTAACACTTCTCTCTCTGGTTTGGATGCAAAGAAACAAAGCAAAACTAAAGCATTTAAAATACCTAAACCCCAGCTTTTTTGTCTGCATCATCACTCACACAAACAAGGAACAACTCCGAGGAAGGCCATGGAATTGCTCCACCTTCACTCTCCTATATGGGAGAGCAAACTATGGCACTTTCCCTTCCCCCATTAAGTATTGATAAATAAAATGTATGAAGGCTCAAACTGAAACATGAGATTGTTTGCCTCTAACAAGCATCCTGTGTTACATTATAGTGACCGACTGGCCACATTTGTGCTTGCTACCAGTACAACATACACTGTCTGCATGCTCCATAACAGAGGTTGCTGTCTCAAACTCACCCCCAAAGTGCAGAGGAGCAAGGTTTAAATTAACAGCCTCCATTTAACGTCTGCACAGTAACTTTTGGGCTAGGAAATGCTGCCTGGGGAATGAACTGAAGCATTGCAGGCTGGCCTGACCCAAGGGTCTTGCTCCCAGAAGCTCCCAGCAGCTGCGCCCAGTGCACAATCTGGTTGGTGTCTCAGCAAGCACAGTATCCTACTGAACTGACAAAAAACAAGTTTTCCGTTTTGAACTGTACTACTTCCAGTTGAGCACTAAGCAACTATTTAGAGATCTAACCAGATGGGACTAGTCTAGATGTGATTAAACTCCTGTCTGTGCAAAACCAAAGGTCACCAAGTTGGACTGCAGTGTGACAGAGAGGGGAGAGTGCGCTGCCAGCACGATTCTCTCGGGGGGAACCCAGTAACTCTGCATTTTGCACCACGGGATACCTGCTGCTTGTATCAATTCTGGCAGTGGACTGCAAAGCACGTCTACTTTAAAAAGTTTCTCGTGGAGAAGAGAAGACGGTTGGGTAAACACCTCAGCTGGAGTAAAGTACTGGATTATTTGTTGCTCGGCATGGCTGTGCAATTTTAGAGGCAAGACCAGCTTCACGATTTTATCTGTTGTTATAATGGGGCTTCACCCATGACACAGCTTAATTGCATTCAGCTTTGTGTACACACTAGGATGAAGTCTATATTTAATAAACTTTGCCACAACACCTCATCAGGAAATATGCTTATAGACAAACTTATCATAACTATTTATGGTTTAGCTTTGTCAAACTCAGCAAAACAAAATGAGCTATACCAAGAAAAACTAAACAAAACATCTTTATGCTGGTATAGCAATGTTTATGTCAGGGCTTCCATCAGTATAAGGTGATAAAAACAGAGTTAAAGATCCTTGTGCTGTCCTGCCTCTTACTGCGGTGAGACAAAAGTAGTGAGTGCTGACTTAGGTGGGGTAAGGAGCAGTCCCTACCCTGAAGAGCTTACAAATTACATCAAGTACAGAAGGAAAAAGGCCACAGATAAAGTGAATTGGCCAAAGTTAAGCCAAAACTCTGTAGCTGAAATTAAAACCAGACTATCTGCTCAGCTTGCTCCGGTATTGATCCACAAGACCTTATCTCTCCATACTGTCAACAGTGTAATTTTAAAGGTGTACAATTTTAGCTTTGTACTTTTTATTTTAGGAAGGTTCCTCTTTTATCAAGAGGAATGCATGACATGCATTCACAGTGGATAAGCAGTCTGAAGACGAGAAGATATGTAATCATCTCAGCAAATGATGAATCACTTGCAAAACATTCTTCCCCTTTACTGTTTTATTGGGAAGCCCAACCTTCCTAGAAATCAAAATACCAGTATCATGCATGTTTACGCTAATGGCAGTGTGTTTCACACGGGCATCTAGTCTTGCCAGCGGCACTGTTAACAACCCAGGGAAATAAAATAACATCTATTTCAAACACAACAAGCACAAACACCCAGAAAACAGAATCTGGAGAGAAGGGAGGCTTGTATTAGCCTGGAAGAGTCCCTGTTGTCAGATCATTCACATCATGAAACAATTGACCAACTCCAAGAAATGCAATAAAACATGCGAATTCTCCACTGACAACTCTGGAACAATTTTTTAGCAAACAGAAAAATCCAGGACCTGATTCTATTAGTGGGTGAGAGTGCAATGAACAGATGGGGTGATGCAGAGTGGAAGATCCCCACCATGACAAGAAAGAGATGATTCTCTCCAACGAGATGACAAGACCATCAGCAAGAGTAGCTGCCAGATGGCTACGCTGGATCTGGTCTGGTCTGGCCAACAGAACATGTCAGAGTGCTAGGTAACCATCCTATTAAAAGAGCAAATACTTTTACAACCCATAACCAGGTAAAAGGGTGGATTAAGTCAAGAGGAGATTCTAACCCTGTCCCACTTGCCTGGTAAATCTCCCAGACAGCTCTGCACTTTCAAAGGCAATTTTATGTGACACAGCTTTTGACCCATTTCAAAATTTCAAGGCCACCATGTCACCTATGGATGGGGCTGTGATTGCTGATGGTTGCAATTAGCACATACTAATAGGCTGTAAATTCTTCTCTCAGGTCAGAGATCAACTGCTATGATTGCCTCCAAACCAGGAAATGCTGAGGCACACAGTAGCCACAGACTAATCTCCAGGACAGTATCTCACTATTGCAAACAACTCCCCATCTCACAAATTAAGCAATAAAGCAAGGCATAAGCCCTCCCTGCCATGGCATTTTTCAGACTGCCTATATGGTAAAGTTAGGGCCCAAGTTTACCGATTCTTATGCCAGTGTTTCCTCCATGCACTTAGAAAGTCAACAGAAATACAGTGAGCTCTTGAAACAGAAGTAGCTTGTGTCTCAATTCTGTTGATGCCTTGCAAACACTGCCTTCCACACACAGTCCCAATCACAGGGTGCTGAAGTCAAAGTCAGCATGCCTGTAAACATTGCTGAATTCCCAGATTCAAATTCTCCCCTTTGATGATCATTTGCAATACTGCTTTGCCTTAAAGTGGGGCACTGTAAAACATGATGATGCAAAACCAAAAAAACCAGACCAACTAAAGCTGTTGTCAGAAATGGTCAGGATCAGGGGACACATAGTATGGTGTGCATCTCTTTGGATTTCCTCTTGCCAAACAGATCGCCAGCTCTGCTAGAGCAGGATGCCTTAGAGGCTTCATTCACGAACTTCTAACATTTTTATCTGCCAAGATATTTTCAAGTTATTCCTTTCTGGCATGTCCTGAAAGGAATATATCAAAACATAAGGATTTTTCTTGAGGTTTGAGGTCTGCTTCAAAAATACCACTGAGGTCAATGTAACTCTTTGTTAAACTCCAGCTTCAGCCTTTACGAAAAACATGAAAAGAAAGAAAATTTAACACTTGCACATAACTTCTCAAACAGACCTGTGCCTGTCCTCCGCTACACATTCCTGGGACATCACTACCAACACTTACAAAGTCTTCGCACATTGAATCACATAATCACCAATAGAAGACATTTATGAATGCACTTACTAAGTGGTATATCTTATGCTTTCAACTTTTCTTGTTTTCTGGAGGTCAAGATCTCAACCGATGTTTTACTGAATACTGTGCAGTCAAGTGGTAAAAGGACTCTCCCTGTACATCCCTCACGGCTGCTGCATTGGTACTTCAAAAGGCACCTGTTTTCAGGAGTTATCCCTGGCCCTGGGCCAAATGATACAGAATAACTGATGTCTGCACTGATCAGAGCTTACCCTCTACTCAGCAAATTAGTCATGACCAAATGACCTATGCGATGGACACAACCATCCCCTGGACAGTACATGGAGCCTCTCATAGCTTGTGACATGTTTATTATCTTCTGCGTGCTCCCCTCCCTCCCAGGAAAACATACAAAATACTCTGAAAGTTGGGTCACAGCCTCCCCATAAAATACACACTGCAACCAAGTGCTGTTGGGATGGTGCTATGTTAGAGTAACAAGGTGGTTCCAGTGACCTGGAAACACACATCTGCATTTGTTTGTCTTTTTCAGATAGTGCCAATCAAAGAAAGAATAAGCACTTATATAAAGCCTGATTTTTCATTTTTTAAAACCCACAAATCAATTATAGAAATGGGTTACAGCTATTTACTGCAACCAATCCCTAGTGTTTACATTCAAACCAATAATACATGCCAACAGGTACTCCGTCTCGCCTGTAACAGAAATGTAAGTGTACTTTAAATACTTTGGATGTATTTTTACTTCAAAAGGCTGCAATAGTCAATATGCATAATGCTGAAACAAATTATTGTAATGTAGTACTTGAAAAACATTTCCTTAGAGCTTCATTAACTCAGTATTAAACCAAATTAGGATATAGCAAGTATATCTACAGGGTAGAAATTAATGACATATTTGCATTTTAGTCACACTATAACATTACACAGTTGGGCCTGACTGCCACCTTTATCTGCAATAAAATTGTCACTGAATTCAATGAAAGGTCTCAGACAAGGTCTATAGCTCGCAGGGCACAACTTTGCAGGCATGCTCAGGGAAGTCAACTGGCATTAGTTGAACATATAACCTAAAGGAGATTAGTTAAACTCTATGTGGATGCTTTCCTTCAGAATTAAAGTGACTTTAATATGATTTTGTTACTTAAGTTTGGAAGTGAAGTAAACTAAATTGAATTAGGCCACTTCAATGGTGAAGAAAAGCATCCACACCGTTTTGATGCAGCACAACAAGCTGCTTTAAAAACTAACTCATATTAGTTTTCCCATGTGTCCACTCATTTACAAATCCTTTAGGAAGGCTATAGTTTTAAAACTATTAAACCAATTAAATGAAATTTCACTTTATCAAATCACACAATTCCAATTGCTAGTGTGATGAAATCACTAAATATTGAAGTGAGCTCCCTGGCAAAGTCATTCAGCTTCAGAGGAAACAGAATATTTCTGCTGTGGTTCTTCAGTGAGTTATACTAAAGGACTACAAAAACACTCGCCCCTTTTTAGAATTTGATGAGTGACATCCAGTGCAGTATTTCAGGGAGTGGGAAGAGGGGTTTGAAGTCCCTTTTGGTTTTGCTTTAAGGCAGAGTAACTTCATTACCAGAGACCATGTTCCATATTTACTAACACAAAGCACATTTCCAAGTATAAGACCTCCAGCATCTTATATAGCCTTCCACACAAACTAATTCAGGGAAGTCAAATAATAATGGTTAAATCATTCTCAAACAGCTCAGAGAAAAAGACAAGGCAGTTAAGTAAGGCCAAAAGGATGATTTGACATGTACTACCTCAAGAGTACTGGGCCAGTGGATACTGTATTTTGTAAGTCCCATTGATAGAGAAAGAACAAGGGAAGATGAATCCAGAATGAGTACTAAGGTATCTCTAACACTCCAAAAATACCGCTTGCGTTTTTTTCCTAGACCATTTTAAACCTCAGTCAAATACCTTCCTTCTGTCATATTTGCACAGGAAGTCTGCAGACACCACTACACTGAAGGTGGAGAGGTCTCTCAGTAGAGCTATAAAAGAAACACCTCTTCAAAGAACAGATTTTAAACATGCAGGGCATATATATGCATTTTTATAGTACCTTATTACAACACATGCATCTGTTGGTCTCCAACTGCACCAGAACATGTCAAATGTTTTAGAGACATTCAGGTTTCTTATTGGAGATGAGCTAGTAATAATAAAGTACTCTCAGCTAGCCCTTACACTCTTCAGCAAGTCAGACACAGCTTGTATCAGGACACGCAGCTCTCAGCAAAACATGACCAGACCCACCATTACTGTGATGAATAAGATCTTGGAGTTACATGCTCGCACGTCACAAAGAAATGGGGCACAACAGCACATAATTAGGTACATCACAGAAGTCTGCATTTTCTTTAAATACTCCCATAATAGCCACATTCAAAACTAAGCTATCAGATGGATGGATCTGTGAGTGACTTTAAGTGCTTTGACAACTGCCCTCTGGAGTCTGATAGAAGTTAGCAGCATTTGTAGCAAGTAAACTAAAACTAGTGGGCTTAAAAATATTCTAACACCCAAAATAACAGTAAAAACAAAATCAGTGGTTTGCAACCTTCTTTTCTTTAGGCCTTCCTGGCTCACTGAATTAAGAACAGGGGGCAATTTCAGCTCTACAGCAGTTTTTCAGACTGAACGTTTGGGATGTGGCAGATGCATACTTAATTACAATGGGTTTGAAGTAAGTACCAAGATCAGAAAAAAAAAGAAACGTTACATTAAAAAGGAGAGAGTTGATCTAAAGCTGCAATTAAAAACATGAACTCAGGGGAAAGAGTTTTGAGTTGGTAGGGGAAACATTATACACAGAATTATGATCAGTATTACAGTTTTAGAAATGAAGCAAGCAAGCTAGATAAGCAGCAGCACGTAACAATTGAGTATTTACACAGCTGTAAAACATCTACCAGGAGAATTGTGAGTACATCTGTTTTGAATGGTGGCAGGGAAGTCTTCTCCACCTGATCCTGCACAACAATTTGCTTTATTGCCTGGCTGCTCTTGGTTCCTAGAAGAACACCCGGAAAGGTTCATTGATTTAAGCCATGTGTATCTGAGTAAACTAATGATCCAAACTGCCAGTTTATTCAAAGGGGAAAAAAAAAAATTACCAATAAGACTATTAAAGCTTGATAGAAGAAAAGATTTAAGTAAAAACCTAAAATGGAGGAATCTCTCACTTGAAAGCCTGGAAATGGGATTGTTCTCACCTGGGTGTGTTGTAGCCTGGTAGTGGGAAGAGTAACTCCACTACCTTGCTTGCTATGACACTGTGAACAGAAAGACGGATGCTGGTCAGGTCTGCCAGGGAATTGGTTTCACAAAAAGCTCCTCCAGGAAAATAAAGTGCTCAACGTACTTCTACGAACAGGCTGACCAGTTCTTTCATGAATTAATTGGTCCTGGCTTATCAGCAGGCAGACTTATATTTGTCTTACCTTCAGATGTTTAGATAAAAATAATTGATTAATTTAGTATGTTTGTTTATTAGACATAAAAAGCATTTTAAACTTTCTCAGGTTTAGCCTAGTAATAACTTTAGAAATTACCTAATCATCACTGTTGCATTTAGTACTGTGCTTTAATACAAAGTATTTTATAGAAGCTGGTAATAATATTTAACACATAGATGAAAATGAAACAGGTATCACAAGAGATAAAGAAGGACCCGCTCACACCTACTACATCCTCTGCCTTCTACTCACACCATCTTCAGCTTACACTAGAAATAAACATTACTAGTCATTAGTACAACATTCAGCCACAGGGATCAGAATGGTCATCTCACACTTACTTATTTCTGCCCTGCCAGCCTTGCAAAAGCTATCTGTGAAAAATGCAGCCATGGACATCAGCAACTTCAGTCTTAGCCACTTAAAATGAAGCAGTAGAAGTTTTTAGCAAATGCTGAACACACTCTGTTGTGAAGCAACTACAAAAGGAGGCAAACACCCTTAGCTTTCCTGGGAAGATGGGGATGCTTCAGAAAAGGTTTGCCTGCACGAAAGCTGGTGCAAACTTCCTAATACAGTCACAATCAAAATTATAGGGAGTTTTCCCAATGAACAAACTTGGTTTCCTGCTCCTCTTTGCCACTCACTCCCAGTATCTGCCATAACTAGGACACATTCTCTGTTGTGTCCTACTCCCCTTCTACCACCCTGTTGGCACAACAGAAGAAGGAAGCCCTGCTGCCCTGCACGTTTGATACACAGCTCCAAGATGCTCCAAGGGCAACTCTGAAATTCCTTTCCTACAGCCATGTTCTCTTCACAGTCCCAAACCCAAGTACAGGAAACATATGTTGGGGCAGAGAGTAAATGCTGAGATATATCCCTGCAATCTCAAGGAAGCAGGTGGTTCCTCACAAATCATTGCCAGTTCCCGCATCTCAGAGCAGTCCATGGCCTGGGTGTGGTAGAGGTATAATCAGTCCTTAAATATCCTTTTCTTCTCCATGCTGTTCAGCCCACATACAGCAAAGCCTCCGTTTTGTTATGTCTGGTAACACCACAGTAGCAAAGAGATTCAACACACACAAGTTTCCTGTTTTCATTGTTTAGCACGCTTTGGCAGCTATGTGCTCAAAAACAACTGATTCAGGTCATTAATCAGATCAACAGAGAGCTGGCTAACAATCTGTTTTAACTCAGTTGGCAACTGATAGCTGTCTACATCTCTGAATTTGTGTAGCCCTGGTTAGTTTTAACCAGCTGCACAGCCATTAAACCATCCTTCTTGTTCTCCAAACGAAGACAACAAATTCTGGGGATTAAACTTTTGATGTGAATCATTGTACTCACTCGTTCACGGAGCCCTTACTGAGACTACTCCATGTCTGTCACTCAAAACTAGCTGTTTCCTTCTGCATTGCTGCCAGTAAGCTGTTGAAAGATGAAAGCCAAAGGGGAACAAACGCAGGCAAGTGGACATCCAGATATGGTAAAATCTTGAGACCTTGAACACAGTCCAAAAATTATCCCTTTGCCAACACAAAAACATGTCTCAGGTTTAGGCCAGAAAACTAAGATTAGAGCTCTGTCTTCATATGATTTAGAAACAGTATGCATCTGTCAGTCTCAAGAGAAACACACTCACCTTAAAAGAAACAAATTAATAAACTGTTATAAACTACTAATAGTAACAAAGACTAAAATTAAAGAATTAAAAAAAAAACCAAACAAAATACTTATTCCACCTTACCAAGCATGCGCTACTGCAGGACTGGGACTGAATAGCTCTTCTATTTCCAAATACATGAGACATGCAAGCTATAAATAAACAAGTTCAAGATGTGCATTGATATATATCACAGACACCACCTGCTCGCTCCGCTGTCCTTCACTCACTACAGCCCATTTCTGACATTGTCTTTATTTTCTTCCCCTTTGCAGGCATTAAGAGACTGAATGAAAATGACGCAGCCTGTCAAATGCCATTAGGTATATTAGCACTTGCCTTTTATTCACTTCATATCGTTTCTCACCCTGGATTTCTTGTATTCAAGTAGGGCCTCCCAGCCAGTGTCAGCTCATACATCACTCTGTAGGATGACAGCTCCCTAGATCTTCTGTTAAGATACTAGTTGTTCTTCAGAGAGTATTATACACATGCTCGGGCATTTTAATTATTATTATTTAAGAAATAAAGTGCAGACGGGAAGAGGCTCATCGAATGGTCAGCATCTATGGACCTGAACCTTCACTTCAGCCACTCGGGTCTTTCTAGAAGTAAAATTACTTCACGTACATATTAACTGGTCTTACTGTATCCTGACCATAAGAAAGAAAAGTTCTGCTTTGGACAGTTGCTTTCATGTGTAAGAATCTAGGAACTCTACATGCATAATACCACCGTTACTATGACCAGCAAGTATATGACAGACTTCCACACCACAAAATTCACAGGGTCAGCCTATGTTTTTATGATCTTTTTCGCAGTTTTTCAGAGTGCTTACAGTTAAGATAGGAATGGATGCAAAATAAATGCAGAATCTTTGAAAACAAGCATCAACCAGCTGGTCACAGTGTAAGCACGTTTTAAAGTCATCACAGTAAAGCCCCTCAGAGTATAACTAAAGACAATGTTTTTGTTGGAGATTAACTAGGATTTCTTGGGAGCTTCAGATTAAAAGAAAACTATGCAAATAATTTCAACCACCATGTAGGTATGTAACATGAGTCTTCCTCAAAAACTAGAAAACAACCCTGCTCTAATGTTCCAGCATCACAAGAATCAGTCACAAAGTATACGAAAGGAAACTAATGTAAAATAATGTAAATATTTTATAAGAATGTAATTCCATCAACCAAAGAAATTTATTAGGTGAGTCATTTAAGGTCTTCCAAAAGATAACATTAATTTCCACAAAACAGTTCTGCTAAACTTTAGGAGCAAGGAGCACAAAGATGTCTTACATCCCCGCTGTGTTCCTTCTTCCCTCCTGAAAGGTCAAAGCTAAGGGGATGCCTAGACAGCCTCCAGACAGTTTCCTTGAATTTCTAAGAGGCCATCCTGCATGCGTCTCTCAGCACTGTACCCAGCCCAGGCAAGCACATGGTCTATCTCAGAGATGCTGATTAGCTCAGGCTCAGCACAAACTAATTGTGGCGTAAGTCTTAAGTCTTCTGATATCAACTCAGCAAAGAATAGACATAGCTCACCCAGAGTTGCACAAAATTTTAGTGTTTCTGACAGCAGCAATTGCTCAGAAATTGTTTGAAACTCGATGCTATATAGTTTCATTCTAACTCATTTCAGGTGCTCATCTGCACAGATGACAGGAATACATCCTTCCAAGTCTTCTCTCAAGCTCAGGGACCAGGCTTGGCTTGCCTTCATTGTCTTTTCCCTGAGCACTTTAGGAGAACAATTTATATAGTTTGAAGTTGATGGAAATCTTGACTTCAAGTGATATTACTGAAGATTCTCAGAAATGAGATCTGAACTTGCAAGTACTAGTCTTCAAACTGAAACCCCAGCTGTATCAGAAGTTACACTCATCAACAGGGAGAACAGCTACATAACGGAGGCCCTACACATCCAATGCAGCCTGAAGGATGTTACATATGCTTTGTTTATTAACAGTCATTGAAGAAATTATCTGTCCAGTAATTTGAAAATGTACACATTCAGTTCTCTGTAATGGCTGATGCTGAGTTCTTAAAAAAGAAAGCAAGCCAAAATCACTGAGGAGAGAATTTGTACTGACTTACAAGGGTTTGGCTCCAGGTATTTTCAGCAGGCAAACCTGTAACATGGGAGGCCTGCAGGTACTTAGAAGTTTTAGTAGCTACCAAGCAGTGGGTGGTAAAGCCCATTGCTGCAACTAGCTATTCATCTCCAAGCTTAAGGGGCACGTGGCTTCTGAAGATTATCATGCATTTTTGCTCAGAAAAGTGGGCAGACAGTTCTACAGACAGCAGCAGTACCTCATCAGCAAAGATACTTACAGATTTATGAAATTTGCTCTGAAAAATCACGTTGTTCTCCAGAAGCCTGGTATGAAGGACTCCACCAGACCTGTTAGAGAACCTGGCAGCAGTAAACCAGACAGACTTCCAAGGATGAGGAACAAGTAAATGAAATCCAAGAGGGTTTTTTTAGGCCATGTCTAAAGTAACCAGGCAAACTTCAACCCATGCCCACCCGTTGCTGAAGCCACTGCCAGTATTCCCAGTAGAGTCTGAAGCCTTTATAGCTGTACAAACAGCATACTTAAAAACTTGATAGTGGAGCTGGAATTGGATAGCCTTATAAATCTGCTGGCTTCATAGCTTACTAAATAAGTTCTGCTTCTGAGGAAGCGAAGCATCTCCAAAAATAGTAACATTTTATCTTAAAATGTTAAGCTGCAGTCTTATATCCATATAACCTCAGGATCCATGCTTCATTCTGTTTCTTAAGTGCATGCTTTTGTGTGCTCACAGCATACGTGAAAAACGCTAACACAAAGGGTTAATACATTAAGATTTTCAGTGTTAAAGGAGAAACCTCTATATAAGAATCCTATATGGTTTTGAGTGCTCAAGTTTTTGCTAATATGTTGCATTAACCCTAGGGTGGGATGGCTTTTTTTAATAATTTATTATCCTCTCACCTTCAAATCTTCACAACTCTTTTAATGATCTCACTACAAATCCCCAGATGCAAGAGGACAGTGTTCCTCTAGAAACAAATCTGTCTTTTTTTGTTACTAATGCCATAGCAAATACCACTCTGACACAGACTGAGTATAAGCTATTTAGCATTGCCCATGGTAGAAGGAGACAATGAACTATAAATGAATTTGATCCCTTCACACCTTTCCTTTATCCTCCTCCACAGTGAAGCTAATACCCAGAACCACATGTAAAATACACTTGGCAACTGAATGACTGAAGCTGCCAAGTTTCAGAATTATTTTTTCCCGTTTCGGCAACAGTAGCAGGAATGCTATCACATGGTTTTGGTCTGTTTCTGGCTATCCCACTGCAAGCACTGAATTCAGTTGTACATGAGTGCTGGAAGTGCTTCTAGGGAAAAAAAAAAAAGAAAATTAAGCAGAAGATCTACTTAGGTGGTTTCCATGTTATCAGAAAAAAATATTTACTTGCTACAGGTTAAATTTAAATTTTTATGAGAGAATATGAAAGACAACTGTCCTATGTTTTAGTCCACCTCAACAGCCACAGGTCTAGGCAGGGTAGAAATGTTCTATTTCTGTAGCTGTGAAGACACTCAGCAAGATGTCGTCCTTGTTTGCATGGAGAATACTTTTGAACATGGATCCCAGTCCCTCTTCTACCAAATGTAATCAATTTAAACTTCAGAGAATTTTCTTAGAAAAATAAGCAGGCTGGACAAATTTTGCCCTAAGCTTGTAACACCACACACCTACCTTTTATGGAATTCATACCTGTTCCAACCCTGCACTGTAACTGATTGAGTTACAAGTGAAAAGTTACACTTGTTAACTTTTAATTCTCTTCCATGCAGCTTTTGGGAGAGACATCACCACAAGACCCCAGATATCTGGTCACTCCACCTGGCTAGTGCTCACACCTCCTTTGCAGAGTAATCTTTGACAGCAAGTGAGCCCCAGCTGTGTACCACAGTTACAAATGAAACACCATGCTGATCTTTTTCTGAATAAAACACCACAATGTCAGGTATTAGGTTTTAGTGTGTTTACAGGTAACCAATATGGGGGTTTTGTCTGATGTGACAAGACACTAAACGGGATGTTGGGACCCCTGGAGCAGCCTCACTGTTTGGTAAATGACACAGAAAGTGAAAGTCAGCAAACGTGAAAAACCAGCAGCAACACCATGTAGAGTTTTAAAAGGAGAGCTAACCATTAGAAAATGCAGTGGCCAGCTTTGGTAATGACATTTTCTGACATAACAAACATAAAAGAAAAGCATTAAATGTTGGCTTCCTCATGCAAAAAAAAATTATCGAAGTTACAAATGAAAGTTAAGTATAATATCCTTCTCTGCAATACATGAGGGAAGGTTCTCCTTTTACAACACCTTACATAAACATGTTAATTCAGTGTTGTTCAATGCATCGATCACTTTTCATGGAGGAAAGGAACTTGTTTGAAAGTGACACGTACACACATCTAGATTCTCCAGTTCTCTTTATATTCATATAAGGATATCCATTAAATGGTAGTTCCTCCAGAGTTAACAGCAAGCAATTAAAAATCCTCTGCCCTGGCTTACAGCAGCAGCTGCACAGCCCGGCAGAAGGACTGGCCATGTGTGATCAATAGCCTTGCCTGGGGACAGAAGCTGAACAGATCAAGAGGAGGTCCCAGAGCTTGGCCAGTCACTGGAACCACATGAAGGATGTTGAGAGCCACAGGCAAAAAGCAGAAGCTGGTTGAAGCCACAGGATTAAAAAGGTATCACCACCCTCCTCCCTTCACTCATCTGCCAAACCTATGCCAAATCGACGGCACCCAACCTGCAGAGCCTCCTAACGGTGCTCATAGGAATCAAAGCAGAGAGGAGATTAACTGGCAGTTACATTTCTAAAGGCCAATATTTGTGTGCTACAGGACTTTCACAGCTATAGGCTAAATCCATTTGAGAGCACGGAAAATCCTGTCTTTTGTTAACCCAGGAGGCAGCATGGGTTCTAGAATTCTAGAATTAGGCACTGTGTTAACTCACTCTTCAAAGTAGCTAACAAAAAATAAAAGAAACATCACAAGAATGTGTTACAAGCATTATTTTTTTTTTTCTTCCCTATTAAAGTGCTTTAAGTACAGAGGAGCATTTTTCCCCAAGTATTTACTTACCATGCCTTTTTCCTGGTTTTAGGTTCTGTTTATTTTCATGTCAATGTAACAGATGAAATATTTAACTTTGCAGTGTAAACAATGTATCAGATACATCAAATGCTGGACTAAGTGGGCCAAAATAAATTGGAGATAGCTTGCATTCTCTTCGTTGCTACTATTATGATGTCCAAATGATAGCACAATCTTTCATAGCAAAAGACAATGGAGACTTTTCCCAGCGAGCTGGAGGGATAAAAGCAAACCTGAGTCTTCCAATTACAGCACCCAGACAATTTGATTTAATCCTGAGTAGACCATTCATTCTCAGGGGCTCCACTACAATTTCACATACGTCTTTATAATCTGTCTTCTACCTGTATGGCAGTGAGGCTGTTCATTCCAATAAATGCAGCTTTAATTGTGTCTATTGGATAGAAAAAGCAGTTTTCACAGAAATAAACAATTACTCAAGTCAGCTTCTCACAAACCAACTCTGGTCTTACATTTCTTGCTCTTGAAGCAACTCCACACCCAAGACTTACTCTTACAAGGCCCAGACATTGATCTGAAAACAGAATGTCTTTAATAGAACAGAACATTTTAATAGTCATGTCATTGACAAATGAATTTTAGCGTGACAGATGCTTTCCACAGCAAGTAACAAGAAAGCCTTACATGTGCAAGCTACAGGATTTAAAGAACATGAAGCACATTTCAAAAATGTGATTTTATGCTGTCCTCGCAGCTACAGTGGCTGCATAAAATAGAAAGGAAGAACGTCTTTCCTACAAAATCATGACAATATTGCATGTATTTAATGCACTTAAAAGAGGTATCAAATATTGTCCTCATAGTTGGCAATTAACGTCTCAACTGCAGTTCTAGATTAATGGTTAATACACTACTTATCTCTTGAGCATAACATGTATCAGTAGAAAGTGGAAAGACTCTGAAACCTAGTTTCATTATCACACTAATTTTCCATGCCTTACAGAGACAACAGCACTAACTGGAACATGGATATCAGAGAAAAAGACTTGTGCACTGAGAGCCTGTTTGTAAATACACCAGAACAGTTCAGTATTTCTAATTAAACAGAGATCAGAAGTGCCACAGACTAACAGAAATGCCATTGGCAGTAGTTTATTCAATCACATTTCAAAAATATTCTTGAAATTTACCTCTGATGATCACTTACTGCCAGTACCTTCTGAAATCTGTGGTACACTCAACCTTATAGACTACAGCAGCAGCAAATTTCATGCTGACGTTACATGAAATTGAGACTTTTGATTGAAGAGTTCAGCTTTTGCTAATTGTACAATATTCATTAGTTGGCCAAGTTGGCTGACTTGACTGTTGCCTGTCAATTTAGCCAATGGCAAACAGATAGAAAGGTAGATAGTACAGTTACAGTCTAGGCTACCAGCATAAATCATTCTTCAGCTTTTTTAAAAGTTCCTCCTAAGACCTTTATGCACACTATTTTAGCAAGAGAATGTACGTCTGCTGTGGGCAGACAACAGGGATAAGTGATTTAGATAATGTCATTAAATGATCCTTTAAATTGTCAGCATCAAGGAGCAGAACAGGATGAACAAATTTCAGTGCGTAAAACCATTCACATCATGTATGTCATGTAACTGATGTGAAAGCCAAATATTAATTTTAAGGTCTGTGGATGCAAACTTCTTTTTCCAGTGATGTCAAACCTTGCAAGTACAGTAGACATTGTGGAGGTAACATTTTATTTTAGTTCACGGATGGCGCTGAGTGTGGCTCAGAAGACTGTCAATTCTCAGAATGATGCAAACACAGAATGAATATCAACACACACTATTACGAAGGATATTTGTGGAAGTAGTCCTGTATTTGTGCAACTTAGTAGTCTCCTTCCCTCTGAAACTAGTATTTTGGAAGCTATCAGACAATTAACATAATTTGATAAGGACATATCATACCATTGAAGCACCTAGACTGAACAGAGGATGCCTAGAAGCATGGAGTGGATTCACTAATCTGATATATTTGATGACTTTGTGTTACTAATATTGTAGTTGCATACGAAGGCAAAGGATTTCACACTGCATCCAGAAAACAATGACCCATGTTCTTTTGAACTTTTTGCTTTTGCTAAAACAGGAAAGAACTAAATTATGGCTTAGAAGTGTCAAAGCAGGCCAGGGAACAGACAGAAGGAAGAAAAAAAAAACGAAAAAAACCCAAGAAACAAAAAAGAAAATTTGCTTTCTAAAGATAAAATAGCTACACTTAAAAGGCCAAGATTGGTCCGTGTCCTGAGTGAAAGAATAGTTGCTAGAAACTTAGAACATGAACTGAAACTCAAATATAGACTGGTCTAGAGTATCTCTGACAGTCAGGAGACAGAAACTCATCAGTTAAGATGCAGTAGTCATTGCCTACATTGCCAGCAGTCAGTCACCAAAATACTCCACATCTCTTCTGATTTTTCCTTTCCTTCCTCTTCTACCTTGTCACCTAGACTGGATATAGGAAAAAAATCTGGAAGTGCTTGTTGTTGAAGAAGTAATAACATTTTTAGTCGAGAACATTAATGACAGAAAAGTTATTTTGTTTTGCCAAAAGCATCTAATGACTAATTGAGACCAAAGTGGAAGCACCCCAGCTTGTTACTACAAAGCATAAATACCAACATCCTTTTCCATACGCATTTTGATGCTTCTGCTCCAACTGCCAACAGCTTGCTGAACTCACTGTTCTTAAGCTCCAAGAAACATGCCCTTCCATCCCCATTGCTCCTCAGAAATGGGGGCTTCTTTTCTGACCTAACCAGCGTCTCACTTGGCAGATGCTCCCAGTCCTCACAGTTCCCCAAAGAAAACTAATATCTTACCTGTCTTTCCTCCCTAAAAGCACTTTCTCCTAAGTACAAACATAGACATCACATGAGATCACCCAACATGGCAGGGAGCAGTGGAAGAGGTCATGCCTGCTTTGGCCCTCCCAGTGAAGGTTGGTGAAAAGTAACACACAGAGATGAGTATATCTGTGCATCTTCTACATAGAATGAGACCTACTATCACCAGGACACTTCCAGAATCTGGAAATACTCAAGCAACACAATGTTGATATGAAACCAGACAGATGACTGAGCATAGCCAGTGGCTTGCTTCCCACATAAGTCTGCTCAGGATTTCTATTAGCTTGTTTTTTCCTCAAAAACAAAAGTTTCATTAAAAAAGTTAGAATGGTAATCCTGAAAGTAACTTCTACAAAACCTTGATGATTTGACTTCACCACTCTAAATCATTATTTTCTCTTATATAAAATAGACAGTAAAGGTACAAAAATTGTATTGCAAGTATTAATATTTCTTTGAAAGCACACATGAGGATAAATGAGATTCTGGTTGCTGGCAAAGGAAATTGCTTATGTAAACTTTCATGGAGCCCAAGGTCATTTATTTCCTTAAAATTCCTTCTAGCCTAAACATAACTACAATATCTTCAAGTAGAACTGGCATTTTAAAACACTTGGCCTTAGCAATGGCATTTAAAATAATGTGGGGATAATTACTGACATTTACTGTGCTGTAGGGAAAGCATTCAGAAAAGGAGCAAGTAAGCATTTGAGCTACGCTGATGCCCAATAGTTCAACATTATTATTAGTGTAGGTACAAGGCCACATTAAATCTGGTACTCCACATCCATTCCAAGTTTGTAGACACTCAAAGAGCACTTATCTTCCAATAAATAAGAACTCAAACACTGTTCAAAGTACTTGAGGATGCATATCATAAACTTGATTCTGGCACTGTTGAGGATTACAGATACAAATGATACAGCGTACTCCTCAAAGGAGTAAGAGGACTTTGCAAGCCTTCGTATTTCTAGCCTGAACTATCAAATGACTGAAAATATTCATGACTAGGCTGTCAACAGAATATCAACAATTTTATGTTAAAGTAAACAATTATTTCTACCATTTTGACTTGGAAAGTTACCTGGAAATCTCCAAGTAAAACCTATGCCATCAACTGCGGTGGCTGTTTTAAAAATACCTGCTGAAATTATTTACAAATATCTGAAATCCACCTACACCACTCAAGAGACAGACAATATTTTCTGCTGGTCAAAAACATGGACATTCCTGCAAATGTCAGGACTCTTGTCACTGCATTTCCCACCCTCATCACTTGAGAAAATTACACCAGCAGTGGTTGCCTTTTCCAGTGATCATGCTAGGCTCTGCCCCTCTCTATTTATATACATTCTGCCTTTTGTTACACTGGGTTTTTTATGCTATTCTACATGTTAAAAAAAACACCTCCCCCCCCCCCCCCCCCCCAAATCCCTATGCAGCCTATTGAACCCTCTGAAAATATTCCAGGATTTACCCATGCATAGTATCCCAGGAGTTCCTGTTCAAGTGCTTATCCCATACACTGCAAAGAGATGAGCACCTCTGAGGTAGGGACCATATTCTTTTTTCCTTCCCCCTTCTCAGCATGCAGTAAGTTTGCCACTTGTGGGAATTTTGGTGCATGGAGCCAAATCCTTCTACTGCCTGAGAACAGATGCAAGTCTTCCAGGTCTCCCAAAAAGCCACAGAAAGGCAGAACTTTTCATTCTCCCTGCCACTTCAATCAGACATCCTGTTGCATGATTTTTACCTTAATTTAGCAGTGACATCTCCAACAAACACTTCTAAAGGCTGTTTATTTACAATGGTATTTTAAAATGTAAAGCATCTGAGGCATTACTCTCTGAACACAGACACATACATTTCAGACATGCTATATGGAAGATAATCACTTAATTTTCAAGGTTCAATTATCTCAAAGTTCGTTCTTTTGGAAAAAAAATTTAAAGGACATCAGTGAGGACAAAACATTCCCAAAGCTTATCAAAAGCCCCATAAAAGATGACTCCTTTTCGCACTCAGGATGGTAATGACTAGAAGAAGCAAAGCACTGTGCTGTGGACAGTGTGCACTGCTTCTCCAGCACTTTTACACATAAAAGACATATAAGGGTGGGACTACAAGAAGGTTCTTGGGAAAGGCTCTATAAATAAGAAAGTGGCAGCAGGATGGTGGGAAGGAGGACTTAACAACACACTGACTTTTATGGTAATTTCTTACCGGGTTCTCTGCAAAAGCAATTTTTTTATAAGACTAACTGGCTTTCTGCAAATCCCTTTTACCACTATTAAAACCAAACAAGGAAACAGCCACTGTGACAATCACCACCACACACAAACACAATCTCTACAAAATCAAAAAAACACCTTCTCTGTTCTTGCAGGGATCCCACAGCCCTCACAACACACAAAGAGCCAACAAGCTAGTTTTGTCTGCCTGTTGGTCACAGATCCAGCCTTTGGGGCATATGGATCCTTCCCCCTCTGATCCTTCAGTATTTGGGACTGAGAACTTTGATGGAAATCTCTGCCTGCATGGAGCTCTTCACTGTATCCTGGTGAAGAGACAGTGGGACTCACCCACGCTGGAGGAACTCCCTGTAATCATGCTCAGAAGGCTGACTGGGTGGGGGGCCACTCACCCTGCTCCATTTGGGAGTCATCCTCCCCAGCAGATGCTACCAGCACAACATGCCCAATACACCATCAGACATCTGTTGATGTCTAATGGGGCCAGCTGGAGGCAGAGGTTGGCTGGACAGCCACGTGCAGAAGACACACAGGAAAAACTTGGGCCAGCTCAGCCAAACTGAGGAACTGCTAAACACAGAAAAGACAAACATTCTTTAAATTAGCGTGTCGTGTTAAGGTTTGGTTACTGGCTTAAGGACAATATGCAAGTTAGAAAACTAAATGTTTGGGACTGTAGCAAATACACTTAAATTTGCTGTTTTCCCTGGCAGCTATTGTTTATCCTGCCAAAGTACTTGCAAATTACACATTTCCTAATAAATACCTGATTAATTGGAAAATAAATCTCTATGTTTAGCATGACTTAAGCTTGTCTTGTTTGTTTACATGTCTACTTCACTTTTTAGCAAGTGCAAGAAAAACTTCAACAAAAACACTAACCATACACAGACATTTCCTTTGGAACTTTCCATCAACCTTGGCCAGGCCAAGCCTTGCTTTATTTATTGCATAACTTTTCTAGGAGGTAAATACATATTGTCCAGGAAATAACAGCAGAGTTGTTTTCTCCTGACTTCATCAACATGGATAAAACTCTTGGGGAAGACTTATCTCTTCTGATGTTCCAACACAATACATTGCCTAGAGGAAGGTGCATGAGAATGCTATACGGATGTGTTTGACTCCGACAACTTTTAAGCGCCTGCTCTTCCTGAGCTCTAAAAACACTTGACAGTATGTTTACGTACCCAAACCAATCCCTTCCCATGGAATTTCACCAATTTTATATGCCCTGGGAAATGAAGAGCTGGAACACATTCAATACAAGCAAATACACACAGTCAAACAAGCTGAGGGCTCAAATGGCTGAAATTTCTACAGACGATACATAACAGAAGGCAAGAGTAATTCGTTTACTATCATTCTCTATGCATGCTTTGTAATCAGAAATATATATTGAATCTAATGGAAAAGCTGACATAAGGGAAAAAGCAAAAATGTTACATGAACTGGAAAAATGTTTTCATTCTTGAAAGGATATCATTTAGGTAATGATTACATGGAAATGCTGGATAAGTTCCAAGCATTCCAAGATTTCTCCCCAACACCATACACCACCACACCTTCCAACTAATTACTTACTGAATTTCTTTGAGGTAGGCATTTAAAAAAAAAATAATAATCTCATCCTAAACTTCCACTGGCTTCTAAATGTCTAGTGAGAAGTAGCATGATAGCCAATAAAAAAGCATTTAGCTGACAACTACGAAAGGAGCTTCTACATTTCACTTGAGGCTTTAAATATTCAACATACACTAGAGACTGCTAAAAAAAAAAAAAAAAAAAAGATTATTTGCATTGCCGTGGCACAGGATGCTCAGTCACAGGTAAGGATCCCATTCTCCCAAGTATGCAATTAGTTTACAGCTGGGACTGGAAGAAAGCAGGATAACAGCACTATATTATTTGTCATGCTGCCTTGAACATTACAACCTGACAGAGGTGGACTCTTGGCCCACCCACCAAGGTTATAACCTGCCCTTTCTGAAGGAGCTATTTCTTCACAGCAAAAGGGACCTTGGTTTAATATTTCATCTGAAGGACAGAACCCCTATTAGGGACAGGCTCAATCTGTTGAGTAAAGGTTAGCTATGAATTTTCAAGGACTGCATTAACGGTCCTGAAATTTTACAGTACATGACACTGTATCAGAGCATTAGCATTGAGAATGAACACTAATATCAAAGTGGACCTTATAAAACAATATCCCTCTATGACTTCTATTAAAAATACTCTAAAGTGTTTTTATTAAACTCTTCAATGTTGTATGATTAAACAACTTTTCATTGCTTCACCTGAACTGCATATTTTCACAAACTAAACAAACAGTACAGCCCAGCATTTCCCAAATCTCCGGTAGCAGCCAACACAAGATAATGGAATATCTGCATTGACTCACACTGAATTTAAAGGTGAGGTCTTAGAAGTATTTCTACCTACTGAAGCATCTGCTAATATCAAACCAATACTCAACTCAAAAAGCGAAGGATTTGAATTCTGTTGCTCTAGCTCTTATAGATCCATCTATGAAAGCTTTACTATTTCAAAAGGCCACAGTGATATCTGCGACAATAGCTGTATTCTGTAAACACCTTTAAGAATTTATGTTTCATTCATTCAGCTGCAGCCATGCAGCACTTCTGCATGTCCAAGGTAAGAAGTTCTTTTAATTGGACATTTTGCCATAAAATACAAAACCCTTACAATATTAAGGCTAGTAGAAAGCATCTAGGGATGTTTTCAACAACCATTGTTTGATGAGTTAAAGGCAGATGCTGTGGGTTTAATATGAATACAATTACAGGCACTTTTTCTCCAGAACTTTCAATCAGTCTCTTGCAAAGTAATGCCAATGAACTTGACAAGACATCAAATTATATTTGTCAGCTTTAATGATATAAATTTATTTTTGTTAATTACTCCAGTCAGTCACAAAGGAGAAAGTCAACTTTTCTACCTAATATTTCTACTTTTCTTCATTGAACACACTGATTGCAGCAGTGGCCCAAATTGGCTAAGAATCTTTCAAAGTGAAATTACTACCTCCAAATACACAAAAGCTAACACAAACCACCGATCTCACAGTGAGATCTATGATCTACATGCAAGGACACTGTACAGGATTAAGATTTGGTTATCAGAATGATTCTGTCCCAGATTGACATGAAAAGGCATCAATCCAGCAAGACGCACCTCATTCACGTGACTCCTCTCCCAAGCCTCCACAGTTCAGTTCATGGCTTCCCCTTTTACCAGGACCCAGCTTCAGTTTTATTCTCCCGACCCATGCAAACTAACAGGTCATTCATCCTAAAAATAAACGAGTATACTCATTAATTTATTCCAGCGTTTTTCTTCAGCCAATGCAGTGGGCTGCATCCTGAGATTTGGAAGTTGTACCAGCTTACACAGCAAATGAGACTACTTCTGTAATCACACAATGAAGTCATTTTCCCTTCATGCTAACAGAGGATGGATCACGAATGAGATTTAAACCTAAGACTGTTCTCTTCATTTTCAAGAAAGTTTAAATAATTCTATGTGCCAACCAAAAAAAAAAAACCAAAACACAAAATTCATTATCTCCAATGTCTCTATTTCTCCAAAAACAATGACAATACCAGAAAAGCTACAATTACTGCATTTTCCACTGTAGCTCTACTTTTATCTTTAAATTTTTTAGTTGCTGTTTGTTGAGGGTTTTTAAAATGATAGTATTACTTCATTGGACAAAGCATTAGTATCTATGCTACCTTCAGGTCTCAAAAGGCATAACTTCAGCACATGATTTACTACCAAATGCAACTCAACATGTATGTTGAAGTGGCTGCAGTACCACCTATGCAACCCTTTAACTTTGCCTGTCGCAAACAATGCTTATGCAATGGCAGTTTGTGTGTTTTGTAGTTTCCCCAACCCCACTCTCCACGAGAGCACAAAGAATTACACAATGAAATTGTCTGAACTGCAAAGTTATAATAGCAATATTAAAAAAGAAAGTACCAAATTAAGTAATTCTCTGGATTACAACTCTTCTTGGTTTGCTTTTATACTTCTAGAGAAGTTCAGTATCATTAAGTAAAAAACTTTCCAACAAGTCTCAAGGGTTACACACAATCAGCCATAAAACCACTCTAAAAGAAGTTGACATGCCTGAAAGTTTTGTTAGCACCTAATATCCTCTGTGCTGATAATTATTTCCAGTTATTTTAAAAGGCCAAGTTAATGTTTACACGCGTAGTAACAGATGTGGATTATATACAGCTGGCAAAAATCCTTTCCTCTTCTAAATTATGCCTCATTGCTGTTCACCTGCAGAAACAGGAAGCCGAATGCCCTCGGGAAAAGATTCAGACAGAGAGCTAATGATTATCCACATAGGTGTGGATAAAACACACCCCGCCAAACAAGATACACCCTTATGAAGATATCAACATTTCAGATGGTTTCAGACTAGCATTGCCTAAGCACACACTTTATTTCCACTTTCTAAAAGCGCATTTATACCCACCCTTCAAGGGCTTGAAGCAACTATGCTCATGCCAGACTATTTAACATTGTCTGCTCCTGCAGCAGTGGCACAGCTGTATCTTCAGTGACACTGAAGAGTTACTTTGCACTGAGACCTCAGATAGGAAAATCTGATCTCACAGTCCCAGGAGCCTGTAATGCTCTCTGCACAGCCAGGAGACGGTAAGACAAAGCCTTCACTCTGCAGAAATTATTCTTTGGTAGGAAGATAAGCACCGTCTCCCAGAAGATGCCACCAGGAAACAACTACATTTAGTTCTGGCTGAGAATTTCAGGATTCTGTCAGAGGCTGCCTGGTGGCCTGTCTCGCCTTTCTGCCAAAGGACAAATGACAGATGAAGCCAAGTTTCATTTAACTACAGAAAACTCAAAAAAGCCTAGCCAAAACATAGTCAGGGTTGAAATAATCTACCAATATTTAACATATTCCATATTGCCTCACCAGACCTTCCCTTTCCTACATCTGCTGTAAGATTACGAGGAAGGGAAGAAGTTTAGTCCACTGCTTTGAGAGTCTTGCAAGGAAGGTTAAAATAATTCGGGCCAGCACTTGATCTGTCACTCCAGGATTAGACAGCTACAGGTGATGAGGAAATCTGCATCAGTATCTGCATCATTTTAATTGACTTTTAAATTGTCAAGGAATGAAACACTGCTGCCAGAAGGACAGATCCCAGAAAAGAACCTGTCTCATGGCAGCCAGCTGCAAGAGGCAGGAGTTAAGCCAACAGCTACAATATCATTCAGCAAGAAGCAGCCTTGCTCACACGCAGGGTAAGCAGGCTCCAGAGAGAATGCCAAGGGAAGCAAGAGTAAAAAAAAAAATAAAAAAAATAAAAAACACCAAAAAAAGCAAACCTTTCTTCCATCTTCCCTCCCCAGACTCCTGAGGTGCAGTGAATCCTGCTTTAATAATACAGCTGTACACTAAATGAATTACTTTTTCCTATCATCAGGAATAAGGATGCTCAGGAGAGCTTACTAACTGCAGCTCAGCTCCATGTTCCAGTACTAGCTTTTGGATCAGAGCTAGCCCACGCACTGCTGGCTCACGCTGCAAGCCCAGCAAGCTCACATGTGCCTGCAGTGTGTGGCACAGCGTAGCCACGATGCTTCATAAAAATCAGCACCTGTCTGATGCTAAGAAAATCCTTAAACAACTTGCCTCTACCTTTTATCTACAACAAAATAAATGTATTTCAGAGTGTCACACCTATGTTAGACACCCTTTGTGGATGTGATACTTGCACATCTAGATGCAGTCACAGAAACAAGGCTGCCCCAACTTTCAATTTGAGGCCCTTGGTTTATTCAGGGTACTGCCACAGTAATTTGCCACACACGCAGTCCTATCACCATGTTTCATCCTTGCTCCCACATGCCACCTTCTTTGGAGCCAACATGACCCAGGCTATTCTCCCTCTGCCAGGTGTAATACCCCAGGTGAGTTTTTAGGCAGTTGTTTGGGCCTCAGTGTCACCTGCATCTTAAAGCAAAGCCTGCTAGATGGGAGTGTTCAGTGGCTTCCCCTAAGCTGTGGGAATATGAATTTGCACAAACTGTAACTGAAGGGTTTGCAGTTCATCAGCAATACCTCACAGTATGCAATACATGAACAGGGGCTTGGAAGCTGGACAGCTCATTTACACATGGCAAAAAACAACGACCATAAAACAAGAACACTTCTAGTATACTGGGACACCAAATTAAGCACTGCAAATTCAGCAAAAGCCAGAAGCTCCTGGGTGTGACTCTTGCCATTTTATACAGCAGGCTGGACAATGTCCAAAGGCCTGAGGACATGAACGTCTATCCCAGTGTGTGCTGGTGATGAGGATACTCATGAATTATCACTTAAATTATCTTCTATTAAGGAAAAAAAATCTCTGGGCACAAATCTAAGACAACACAAAGAAAGTTCATCTCTGGAAAACAATTTAGCTTCAAAGACCAAGCCTTATAACTGGCTTTCTATCTTGACAGCATACACAACATGAGTCCACTTAAAAAATACTGCATGACTTTGAATTTTCAGAAGTACAGAAATTTATACCTCTTGCTTAAAAAAAAAAAAAAAAAAAAGAGAACAACAAACATATTTTCCTACTTCAGTGAGGGATCTTTCCAATGCCCAGTTGGCCAACTGTAAAACCATACATCTTCATCTTACTCAAGTTTAAAAACCACACAGTTTAGCTTGACTACTTAGAAAATGGTCTAATTGAAAAATATTCTGGAGTTCAAACAAAATGCTCTAAGCTACCTCCCCATGGTTTGCAAAGGGAAGTTTTGGAGGGTTTGGTTGGGGGGGGGGATTGGGGGGGGGGCTTGCACTTTAATGCAATATTCATTAGTTATTTGCCTCCCGATCTAAGGTTTCAATTCCAAAAGCTGTTTATCATCAGCATAACATTTTGAAGTGGATGCAAACCAGTAGTTTGCTTATGGCTCTGAGATTGCTAGGTAGCAACCAGTACTCCTCCATCCCCAACTCCCCTTCTCACTCCTGCACACCAACACTTTGACTAAGACCAGAAGTCCAACACTGCACCATGTGTCACTCCACAACTTCAGTACGTTTCTGACTTCCTGAAGCATCTCTCATACACTATTACTAAGTCACTTGCTAAGTAAGATAGAAAAAAGACTAGAGGATGCAGAAGACATTCAAGATGACGACAGGTCAAAACAACACTTTATGTAATAGGAAAAGGCTTTTCTACATTCTGCAAGCATATCAAGTAATGCATGCTATTCATTTTGTGATCTGCATGCATCAGTTTGACAGAATACATAGTTAAAAAAAGATTTCCAGATCATGCAGGATCTTGCAATACATTGTATGTTTTCTTGTTTTGTTGATTTATGCAATGATTTATTAATTAGTAGCTGTCTGACTGGAATTGATTCTCTGGAACAAACACTGCCATTCGTATCATAATGGTATTAGCCAAAGACATTCTCAAGCCTCTTCTGGGAGATCATTCATTTTCACACGTATATTACCCTCTTGTGAGTTGAGGGGCGTGGGGGGGTGTGTGGGAGAAAAGCACATGCACACAGGTCTATGTTTGTGGCACATTTACAACTCCAGAATATCCTTTTAGACAATCTTGGGGACAAAAACAGGCACATCTAGACACAGGACATATGATTTATGTCCAAAGTAAACAGAACATAACTTTATTAATCCACATTGGAATATGGCCTGTGTCTTCAAGCAAATCCAGGTTAGAATACTGCATCTTCACCTCAACTAGTAAGTGCAGGGAAAAGTACAGATGTAGATAGAAATAACATCATAATATTTGTCTTTAACAAAATCCAAGCAAGTTTGGATTTAAACCAGAATTGTTCATTCTGCCTTACATGACAGTAAGCAGATACTAATGTCTATTCTTACTCCCCATGACTATAAAGTAGTCTTTATATAACTAAAGTCAAACATGACATTCAAGATTTCCAAAAGTATTCCGTTCGGTGCAAGGAGGCTTCCTTACACTGAAAGTAATGAGTCTGATTCTGCAAGTTAGCCTATTTAATTTTATACACACCTACAGAATCAAGTATGAAAACACAATTAAAAAAAAATCAAAACAAAGGAGTATATCTGCTTTGCAAATAGTCCTGAGACAAGACCCGCTCTCAAGAAGGAAGAGCTCCCCCACACCCCTAACAAACAGGGCAGGTGGGACCCTGAGCTAGTAGAAGCAGTCCCATCTCCTCTGGTGCCCATACAACTTGTTGGGGTACCTATCACAGTAACCCCTGGGCCTCCTTGATTAAAGGAGAGGTAACTACAATCTCCCTACCACAACCATCAGGGCAACTACTAGTCCCACTCAGAAAGCCCATATCCATTCCTTAGCTGTGTGCAGCCTGGCCCTTACACCACCACCCCGAGCTGACGGGTCAGACAGTTTTCCTTCCATAATAAATATCAAAGCCAAAGCTGCGGCAAGTTGCATCCTTAGGCAGCAATCAGTTCTCAGTGTTAGAAGGATGCATTTGCAGGCCGACTGGCAAGATTCCCTCTGAGAGCTCTTTCCAACCTAGTGCATCTGATGGCAGGGGGCAATGACAGATGATAGGAAGCGATCATCTGTCACTGCCCGTGAGAGGTATACTCGCACATAAGATTATTGCTGTTGCAATTCTTGCAAGCCAGCAGAAGGGGAAAAAAAAGAAAACAAAATGCTGAAATGAACAGTATCAACTGACTGGTAATAATCCCCTTGACCCCTAAGTGGAGTCCCCTTGATGCTCAAAGGTAATTCTATTCCATCCAATATCCGTGCTGCTGAAACACCCAGGTTAAATTAAGGTTTGTCATTTCCCAGATGTTATTGAGCTTCAAAGCCTGGTACCTTCTCCTTGCACACACCCCTCTTATGTAGAAACACGACTGGTATATTCAGTTGAACTCCATGCATGTGAACAGTGTTTATGAAGAGCTCATTGCCTAGCCAGTGAAAGGAAAACTCTCCACTTTTGCAGATAAGAAACACTGATGTGAGAGAAAGGGGCTTTTATTCAGCAAGCCACAAGGAAATTCTTTTCTCAAGTGATATGAAGTTTCCGTCTCGTATTTACTAGACCTGCAATGGGGACAAAAGTTGCCTTTTCAGTTCGAGACTTCGACTTGAAACGATGCTATTTTGTTTAGCATATGACTCTACAGCTCATAACACACTTGTTCCCATGTTCTCAGCATAATTAATAATAGCAATATATGAACATTCAGACCACCCAACAATCTATATTCCAAACATAAAGCCAAGCCAATTAAACAACATATCTAATCATGCTAGGATATTAAACTAATGGAGCAGATTTTACAATTTCTTAAACAGTCCATTAAGATTATGTGTTAAGTGCTTTTAATTCCCCTAGATCTTACTCTTTCAGTTATACCCATATAACTGGCAACTTTTTAGTCTACGGGGAATTTACTGTCAAATTATAATGCCCTTGTGATTCAGAGATTATCTTCATGTTGCTGTCATCATCATGTAGGTTAAATTCAAATGTACAGAATTAATACACAGCTGAAACAGCTCAGTTTCACCAATCTCAGATATAGATGTTAAAGCTCCATGCTTCAAATCCCTCTCTTGAATCAGGCAGAGTGAGATTGTGGCATAAGTCTCTCTAGACCCTGAGGGATCTTGTATTGGTCAGTCACTCTCTTATTTTATAGAACAGGAAAACTGAAGTATGCTGTTCTCTCTCTAGGAAAAGATTCGCAGAAGAAAGTCTAGTTCGAGTCACCAGCTGGATGCTTCATTTCCATTTCTCCCTTCTTCTGTTCACCTCCCAACCCACTCTGGAAGCAGGAGGTGCAACCTGCCAGCCACCACCATGGTCTGCACTGTGCAATTAAAGCTGAATGCCAGAGTTCAGCCTGAGAATCCCAGGAGGCAAATGCCAACTCCAGGTGCTGGTCATCTGTGCTTCAGGGGCTATGGTCTGAGGCCACACAAAATTGCAACGGTGATGTGAGCCAAACATGTCTTAAGACTTATGACACAGGACTGTTTTAGCAAATTTGGACTTGTATTTCAAGCCTTTGAAATCCTCAGATGCCAAAAATGTCTGGAAGTCATCTACAGAGCACGCTTTTGTGTTACTACTGATACCAAAGAACTATTTATTTGGCTCTGAGCTGAGACTGTTGCAGACTGGCACTTTTGACTTAATTCATTAAAATTACCACTTCTGTTTCTCATTGTTCTGATACTGTAATACCATAGCAACAAATGAGAAGCTCCAAATTATATGCATGACTCTGAAAGGAAGTGCATAGTTCCTGTATATACAAACTTTGATCTACTGCAGGATGGTCAACAGCATCTGTTACTCTAATATCCCACATTATTACAACCATTTAGCTAAACAGATCATAAAAAGATTGTTCCATTAGCCATCTTCCTGGCATAAATCCAGGGAACTGAGAAGTTTCTGAGTGGCCATGACCAAGTACCAGCACAAATCCAAAGAATTTAGATGGACGGCTGTGGCTAAATGCCTGCATTCTTCAGTGGTAGGAGCCTTATGTTGTTATTTCCAGGCTTACATTTTTAGCTACAATATTATACATGTGGTCGAGCACTCTGAAGAAGGTGACACAAGGTGACATGTCATATACAACTGTTTGTAATTGCCAGTCCAACCATATGCAAGTCTATTTCACATTTTAAACCTGCCCTAAAGGCAATCTCTGAAGAGCTGTTTTAATGTAACATGGATGTATCAGAGTTGCACAGCCCGTGTGCGCTGTACAGCCCATCCAGAAACCAAAAAGAAATGGCAAAAACCACCCTTCTGCACAGGCAAAATTTCTGCATGAGAAAACAGGACATGCCCAGGAAACTCAGATATGCATCGAGACAGAGCTGTGTACACAGATCCTATCAGTTCTGCATGAAGCAGAATTTGAGGCAGGAGGAGCAATGAGAGGAAGAACACACAATTTTAGCCTGAACCCCAGTAAGTCCTGAATGAAATGCCAGGAGGGGGAGCGGAGGGAGGGGAGGGGAAAGCTTCACTCTGCATTATGAAATGCCTTATGTTACTTCTCAACCAAGAGAAAAAGGCATTTTCAAGGAATTAAGAGATCTTGTTTCAACAATCAGCTTTGCAACAGGACTTCGGAAGAGGCTAAGATACTTCCACCACCCCCCATTGTAACTACAAAGGGGTAGATAATTCTCCCCTTACACAAAGGCTATGAAGCCAGAATGATTTTTGTCAGTGAAAGGTAGGAACACTATGGAGATGAGTGCAATTATTTCAGTCTGCAAGTCAGAACAGCTGACTTGACCTCCAGCTTTATTTTACCTATAGCCTGCTCCTGTGTACCCTTTTGATTTCAATAAAAATATTGATTGAAAGTTCAACATACATGAAAGAGGGATGTAAATTTGGATAAGCAACACACTGATATCCAAAAGATACTGGTATGAGTTGACAGCAACAAGATAAATCTGCAGTCAGTACACTGAAAACCTACTTCCGCCAGCAGAAAAGCAGTGCCACTTTTCAAACTGATTTTCCAGATTTCAAAATATACTGTATGCAAGTCTAATGAGAGAAGCTTTTCACCTCACCTATCTAGTATGTATGACATCATTATGCTCAAAGAGTACTACTACAGCATCTCCAACAGGTTCTTCCCAGCAACTTTCACTAGCAAAAATGCCTATAGGTTTCTGTCTTGTTATGTCTGTAAAAGTGTAGAATGCAAAGCCAGAGATTTATCTGAGATAATTTTAGACTATGACACTTACTGATAACATTCTATGTGAATAAGCCAACTTTGCATACAAGTAGTTTACAACCAACTCAAAACCACACTCTGCCCAGAGGATGTACCCTGCACCCACAGAAAGCACGCTATGGAGTTCCTTTGAATACAATTTTTACAGGGCACTGATAGACACATATCATTTAAAATACAATTGCTAAAGCATTTTTCTTTGCTGTCAAGTACCAGTTACTTATTAGCCACCTCACTGAATTATGGACCACTGTATTATCATAACCAATCACATTGCTTTTAAGGCACTGCTAGTAAAAAGGCATTGTGGATCCACACCTAAGGACAATTCAACCTCAGGGCAAAAGCCCAGCGCTAGGGAACTGAAAGGCAAAGTTCCAGCTACCTTCAAATCCCCAAAGTATCATAGCAACCAGATATTTTCCTGGGGCAGGGGAAGCATATATGATATTTAATGATCCAGTCTAGTACTCTACTGTGGTATGTGACTGCTAGGAAGGGGATGACAAGTGCAAGACTCAAGACTGTCCTTGGAACACCACTGCTGCTGCTCAACACGCATGATGACAGCTTCCCTTCAAGCATGTTTGGGAACTTTTAATCACAGTATGGGCTAGTGACAGAGTAAATATCTGGTTATGGAAGACTGGCTGGCCAAAGTGCCTGGCAGATGACTTTAAGATGCACCACCACAACATGGACTTCAGTGGCAAGGGGAAAAACAGCTCAGGAAGTCCTAAGTCTTACCATCATTTAGAAGGATGTTCTTCATGAACAACATAGTCCTATGCTTATTTTACTATTTAGCAAGCAAATCTGGATTAAAAGCAGGAAAACCACCTCAATTTTATTTATTTCTTTATTTTTAGGGAAATTACAGAACAAAGCCACCTTTTGTAAGATACCATATAGTTCTTAAAGTTCCCTTAAATACCGAATAGTCTTCTATTTTTCCCAGCCTGAAAGTTGAAAGTACCAGACAGCCATATCTTACTAAGCAATATTTTTATTATTACTCTTGTTAAACAGCTCCCTGGGTAGTAAACCACCTGTCTAAATTATCCATAGTCCTCTTAAGTGAGACATATTGTACAGGTAAATACATTACAATTCAGAGTTTATTCAACATACTGCAATTGGCAAGACAGCATTTGCCTAGCTCAGCTGCGAGTTAGCTTTCAATAAACAGTACTTGAAATAGCTGGCAGCACAGCTGTGCGCTATCAGCTAACAACCCACGGACTTCTCCAATTTTGAGGCAGACTCTGTCATCTGAAGCAGCCAGGGATGTACTGCTAGCCAGTTAGCAGCACACCACCGGTCTGATGGTGTCCACACAGGTTGCGGCCACGGCAGTAGCAAAAGGCTCAGTAAAGCTCTGCAGGCACACCGTGACCAGCCTTGAAATCAAGGGTAGGTTCTGGAAATCCCCAGCCACCAGGAGAGCTCTATGGGATGCAGTGCAGGGGTAGAATTTCACTTTTGATGTATAACTGCAGCCTTGAAATAGCAATGTTATATATACCCCTACAGACAAAATTGTTACTGGGCTAATTGGACAGCCGAGTGTTTAACATGCCCTGGAGACTCGGGATTTAAATAAGTTCTTCAACCACTAACAGTTCTCTTGTACAATAGTACATCTTGTTCCTCTCAGACGATGCAGAGTGCATCTTGGATAAAGGCATGTGCCAGTCTTAAAAGCAGGCTCAATCTCCACACTGAAAATTCAGATACTGGAAATTACTTTTCCTGGGATAGGAATGAAGACAGAAACCTAAATCCTCTATGTCACAGTCCCTACTCCTTCCCCCCAGCACAAGTGCATGAGGAATGACTCAACATCAGTGGAGCTACAATGTCATAAACTAGGTGTCAGAAATGAGAATATACACCTATTACTGTTTTTTGTTAACAAGTGAAGGATGGACAATGACATCAAGAAGTCATAACACACTGGAAAACTTGCCTATGTGGAAAGATTAATTAGAAGTAATGAAGATAAATACTCATTTCCTGCCTTGTGAAGAGCCCTAACTCTGAAAAGGCAAAAAAGGAGGTTTGCCTACTGATAGCACATGCATGTGCACACGTACACAAAACACAGCCAGGGAAAGGCACAGCCTCCTCAGACACAGTCTCCCCTCTTTTGGGGGTTTGACATCCTCCAGAGCTAGTTCAGAACTTTAGGACCACTGCCTGTGGAGAAGATACAGCAGCACAAAACATCAAAAAACAGAAAGCTAGGCTGCAGACAAGAGAATACACACACCACTGGCAGAGGCTGCCTGCAGATTTTACAGACCTTCTAATCCAGCAGAATATTTGGAGGAGACTGGCAATGTAAACAGCACCTGTATAGTTAGAACCACGCAAAAATAACAGCCACACAGTGAACCTGAAACTCCTATGATTTGTAGCGTGAGGTTGTTTGTGTGTCTTCCCAGTACTGGGATATATAAAAGTTGCTGTTAAAGCAAAGAAGATGGGACTGAAAGATGATTCTCTAGGAAAGGATCCTGCAGAGTGTCTTCTGTCCTTACACACTAACCCCAAATCAAAAAGGAAGGCAGTGTTGTACAATGGACTACATTGTTATCGCTGTCCCTACAGGCCAAGGGCTTTATCATTTCTGCTGTGTGATGCCAGATGCAAGCATGCAGAGCTGCTGTAAAATACCAAGACTGTAGGAGTAAGCAAAAGGCAGGAGAGGAAAGCAGAGTCAAGTCCACATTTTTAATGGGAAAAAGCCTTAAAGCAAGTAAGGCAAGTATTAGTGCAAAACTGACATTTATTACCAGTCACTTGTATTTCAAGAACTTTTTTCAAATTCCTTAAAAAAAAAAAAAAAAAAGGAGGGGGGGTGACCCCAAATTTCCAAATACATTTATCACATAACACCGATTACTAGTGGAGTACATACAGTCACAACGGAAGATCACATGTATGAGGACAGAATATGTGCTATTTAAAGATCATAATTTTCAGTGCACTATCTCTTAAAGAGTTTTTTTAAAAAAACAACACAAAATTGAAAGCATAGTGGGAAGGGGAACCAGCCAGAATATGAAGCATTAGCGAGAAGTATCTGAACTGGCAGAGCTACGGCAGAGAAGGCAATCTGACAGGCACGCCAAGAGATCAGTTATCCTCCCAACAATCAGGAAAGCTGATGTCCTAGAAGCCAATATTTGAACTGTGCTAATAATAGGTCAGTCAGCAAAGCTGATGCTACATATTCAACCAAGTCTATGTACAAGCTGCAGGCATGAACACGAGACATTTTTAATTAAGGAGGAGAAAAGAGACTAAAGGCTAGCTTATTACACACCATTGTCTCCGTTTACCACAAGCCCTTCTCAGCTAGAAGACATTAACATCTCCAATACCAAAGCACACATACTGCAGTAGGTTGGAACCATGCTGTGCCAGGTGCTAATTAGGCTGTAACAGGCTGTCCCTGCTGCATCCCTACTCACAGAGGGCTTACTGAATAGACAAAGTCAGGGTAGAAGGGGAAACAGGCACAGGGAGGTAGAGCAGCATTGCTGAACTATGGCAAATTATGACCAGGAAGAGGCAAGTACCCAGGTGTTCTGACTCCCAGCTGTCTCCTAAAAGCATACATTGCTATTAGTTAAGGCCAAATATCTACTGCTGCATTAAATGATATTATGACCTGATGAGAGACAAATTGTAAGAAAATTCTTATTTACGTCACATAGCATTTGAAAGCTTGACGGAGACTCACTAAAGTCACTTTAGTGTATGCTAGTCGACTTGGCCAGAAGTTTTCGTCACTATTTAAGCTGAAAATTGTAGCAATAAAACAGTTTCCAGCAGCCAGATCATAAAGGTCTCTTGCACAAAAACTAAGTTTCCCATTTTTTGGTAACATTTACGGCTAGCTACAGCCAAAGCTTACCAAGTCTCAGCCCATCCAAACAAAGACAACCTACAATCTCATCTTTATAGGAAAGTCACAACCCACTTTGAATTAGACAGCGAGGATAATATTCCTGCATACCACAAAATACGTTAGAACTGTTCTCAGTACCTGAGAATTCAGTAGTACCTAAATTTGGCTGACTGCAGAGTCACCCTCCCTTTTTGAAATTCTTTGGCTTCCTCATTTCAGAAACTGGACCTATGTTGTGGATTAAACCCAAAACTCATTTTCTGTTCCTGCCTCCCTCACAACAATAAGGGAGATTGGGAAATGCTTATTAGAGATCTTCTGTGTTTGATGTAGTACCATTTCCCTAATGGGCCTTGAACAATTTCCATGTTTTGAAAGCTGAGAGATTTCCTTTTAAAAATGAAATCAGCAGTCTGATGGGAAGTTGACCTCCATGAAATATATCCTCCCAGTTTCACAATCTGTTGCAATCCCCTACCACTTTCCCCGTCTTCTTTTATTCCACTCACATGACGATTTTTAAGTAGTTGTGAAAAAATACAAGCTGCATCTTCCAGGTGACCGTGAACTGTTGCTAGGCTGACTCCCCTACTGCGTTAACTGTTGAGCTAGAAATTTTCCTCACATCAAAATACAACAATCTCTGTAGTATAACCCAGCAAGGAGGCAGTGTTCTTCACTGAAAAAGGCACTGGCAACACAGTTTCCATCAGTATGGGTGTTAGCTCATGTACTGTTTTTTATTATTTCTGAATTCCTAGGTACTGCCTTTAGAGATATACATTAGGAGTTATTTCTGTATTAAAGAGAAAGCAAATGCACGCAGGTGAACTTTCCACGATTACTGCTTGGGCTGGTATCAGAGGTAGAAGCTCACCTTTGAATGTTTTTTACCCTCAGCTCCTCCAAGCTAGTGTCAGGACCCTCAAGCTGAAAACTCCTGTTACAGATTAGTTAGTTTCTCTACTTTTAACAAGTTGACTTTTATGCTGTATATCGCATAACTGTGTCTTCACTGGAGGAAGAACTCACCTTTATGATTTTTTACTGTGCCACCACTATTATTTTACTAGCTGCTTTCAGGTTCAGTCACAATTTCCAGAGTCACTGAGAGGCAAAACCTGACGTCACAACAACTCCTTGTCCCAGGGAAGTCCTCATCCAGATTTCCAGTGAAAACTATTCTGTGTCACCTCTTCCAGCACATGACTGACTTGCTTTGAAAAACAGATACCAACCCAACTCCATCTAATTGTGCCAAAAGACTAGCATCACCTCCACAGGAACTCCTCCACCTTCAAGAGCCTGAAACCCCCCCTCTCCTTGAATTTCCAACTGAAATATAGTGAGTGACCCTTGCCCTCAAAAATCAGAGGCAATCCACCTGTAGCTTTGCGCTTAGTTCACACATGCAGTAAATGGATAAAGGAATAGTGCCACATGGACCAAGTCTTGAGCAATGCCTTTCATGCAATGAATTTAACTTCCACTTCAGTATGAAAGGATTATAATCCGATATCAAAAGGGTCTTTCTGATAAGAAACTTTCCTAGCTTTGGTATCATTTCCATTCATGCCAGTTTGACACTAGACAATGTGCGTTATGTAGATTATACGTAATGTTTTTACAGAAGTGCATGAAGAAGCACCACAAGTACTAGAGCACTGAGAACACAAGTCATTTAATACAGAATTTGCTACTGATAAATAAAAAAACCCCACTACATAAAGACCTAAATATACATAAAAATTGTTCAGTGCCTGGTAGAATGCCAGTGTGGTACATGGATCCAAGTCATTCCAACTCCTGTGTTTTGCAGCTAAAGCAAAGGCAAATCCATTTGTATGACAAACTGTGTAATAGAGGCCCACGTATTCAATATTCATTATCAAACAGAATTAACAATAAGAGAGGTTGACTGCTGAAATGCTAGAGATACTAAAAGAATGAGGAAGAGTGAGTTTTTCATTGTACATGTTAAAATAATCCCTTATGCAGAGAGACATGCACCGTCTTCTCTCATTCAATTAATGATATTTACAATCTCAGTTCTTCAAAGGGTCTAGTTATTTAGCTCTGCCCCCCCCCTTTTCCATCTCAGAAAGAGAAGCATGAATACATGTTTAATGATGCACTTCTTGGATGTTTTCAGCAGTGAGATGCATCACTGAGTAACCTTGCTCTTGAAGAAATTAAGCCAAACAGTTGGGGTTTGGAGCAGGTATTTTTAAACCTAGTACTATTAAATATTACATTCTTCTCATTAAATTATTAGGTATATTTTAAATATTGATATATTAACTTCAGCCTTTATTGTGTGCTTGTCCAATGTACTGTAAAACCTATACAGACGTAATGAAAATATCTTTGACCCACAGGGCAGAACAAATATTGACCCAATTGTTTCAAAGCCCTGATTCAAAACAGACACAAAAGAACTCTCTTAAATAACACAGCCAAAATCCCCAGCAGCTGGAAAAATGCCACATCATCTTTCATTTGGATGAGGGCAATGGGATTGCCACAGAATTTACAAACATGCTGAAGCCAAGCCTAGTCCTACAGAATTGCACCAACAGCCTTCAGGCTCCACTTGACACATTCACTCTGCAGTTTGTGTTGGGTTTTCAGGCCCAAGGAAACTCATGATCACCTCCGGACACAAAAGGGGAAAGGACCTTCCAGGTCAGAAAAATCCTCTCCTCTTTTATCACAAGGAAACACTTCATGGAGTCTCATGAAATGAGAAAGCTCCAGCTCCAGGTACAGTATTATTGCTACAGGCTCTTGTAGCAAGCTCATATTCTGTGGCTGAGCTACAGCATATTAGCACCAGTTCTGTCAGCAATGTTCACGCTAAAAACAGGCCTATCCCTGTAAGAGGAGAAACTACCCCCGCTCCTTGCCTTGAAAACTGCAAAACTATCATTACTAAAAAGCTGTACAGACTGAGTGTCTCTGCCTCTAGATATCCTCAGCCTGTCAGTCCGAGCAAGCCAGAGCTGGAAGAAATAGCTGTCTGTAGGTACTTCTGTACTGCTGTGGTCTCATCACCCCACCTTCTCCCAAATACGCTTAAAGGCTTGAGGTATGAATTGTGCAAGCTAGCCACTGAAGCAGGGACTCCTTGCTGAACCATTTGATTGGGCTGTGCTACTGCTCTAATTGCAACCAGCAGAGGAGGGAAGCTTCAGCCATATATCCCCTCCTATGGAGTAAGTATCACCTCAGCACTTGCAGTAGTTTCTCAACACAAACTTCCTTTGGACAAATGGGATCATCATCTGTTTACAACAGCGTTTCTGCAGAAGGCTTCAGAAATCGCTGTTGACTCCCTGGGACCGGACGCTTATATTTAGTTTCATGACACGGACTGTTAGCTGCTATCTTTTCATGGTGCATTGGATGAGTCTGGGTCTGCATCTGCTGTGTTTTCAGCAAGCTGCCACGTCAGTGTAGTTACCTAGCTTTAAAAATAAAGAGGAATAAATCAGCACATGCTAGTGAGATGAAGAGGACAGCATATTATACCATCCTCAGACTTTTAAAAACCTAAATGGCTCTACCATAAAAACAATTAGTTGCTTTCTTCCTTTACTGCTTTTCTTAGGCAGTGTCAAAACTGCACTGAGTCAATGGTTAAGTGTATTCTCCTAACATCCATTTGCTTGTGTAACATAACTTCCAGCTAAAGGGTGCAAGAACTATAACGCACAAACTGTCTGACAATACATATTTCTTCTCCTACTCTGCCTATGCTTCTGTTGATATCTTTAGGCATAGACAGAAATCACAGTCTCTCTCTGGCTTGGCTTTGCTAGCTAGGCTAAACCAAACACCTCCAGCCTCTTCTCATCTCCCAAGAAATGCTTTTTATTATCACTCCTTTTTACTCTAGTAGACTTTCTCTTCACCTGGTCGAGTTTTAATTTATCTTTTTTCAATGCTTATGACCAGAATAAGAAAAAATAGAAGAAATGGCATTCCATTTTTAAAAAAGTAGCAGGAACTGGGATATGTTTTAGTCAGGTCATAAAAATATGACAATGCAATGAATATTGCTTGGTTTTGCTATAGTTAAGGAATATTACAGAAACAATAAGATATGTAACAGACGCTAGCTTGTCACATTAATTAATTTTTCTTTTTTAAAACCCATGTTGAGAATCATTCAAGTAATAATATGAAATCAGCCAGCACTCTGCAGACAGATGAAGCAAATATTCCAGAACCTTCACCAACAAAAGAATTTTGTACTGAAAAATATAATTAACATCAGAAAGCTGTCTTGTCATGTGTTCAAAACAAAAGGTTTTAGATTTCCTCGTTGTTATCAGGAAATAGCAAAATGCTACGTATGACTATTTTGGAGGATTATCTTTACTCATGACAGTGAAATATACTTAAATATGCAAATACACAGTGTGTCAAACTGCAGGATACCACATTATTATTACCAAATTGTAAGATCAGAGCTTAAATGAACTTGCTTAACAGACCTTCATTGCAGCTATTACCATACTAGGATGGGCAGTGAACCGAGCACATAAAATTCAAAGAGGAATGGCACGTGGTCAGAAGAACCTATATGCATTTTCATCCTTGGCTACTCTTTACTCTGCTGATAGTCATTCAAACAGAGAAGTCTCATCACCCACTTTTTAATACGGCTTTTTTTAACATCCAAAAGCAGTTGTGCTGGTCCTGGGTACTGGGCAGGACACATCAGAGCCAGCCCAAACATAATTAAATGGTCAAATCACACACAGTCATGAAGAAACAAGCAAGGCACATGGATACTTATTTTGCATTGAAGGAATCTTGAGCAATTAGTTTACTGTTTGCCTTGCCTGTAAGTTGTCAGATGGCCATTCTGCTGCAAAGCAGGCTTCTGGGGGCTCTCTCCCTCTTCAGTTTGCCTTCTTTCCAAGTTCTGTTCCTGCTCTTAGAAGTAAATGATGAGAAGATGGCTCCGCTAGGCCTGGCTGCCACTGGTATCTCATACCACAAGAATGGCCATCCTTACAGTCTTTCATGTGTGGTGTAATGCAAGTGGCATGGATCTTCATGAGACTGAAACTACAGACGCAGGATGATTTATTCAGAGCATATGGCTCCTGCAAGCAAACTATGAAATTTGCTACTAACTTACTTGTCAGAAAGCTACAGGGGACAGCAAGTTAAGAGTCTACACCGGTCAGACATATATAACTTCTTGGTAAGAATGACTTTATAGGCAGCCTTTTTGACCCATCACCTGTTCGACTCCAGCATTATCCAGACTCACTGACTGGGCTGCAAACCCTGGAGGGATTGCTGATTCATGGAGAACTACAGGATGGGATCAGTGACACTGATAGAGGGCTGCACCGAACATGTATCTTCACCAGGAACGTTGAGCTCTGACTGCACAAAGAACAATCCGAAAGACTGTCCAGATACACTGCTAGACAGCAGGCACTACATTGTACATGTACATATTATTTTCCTTTCTCTGCAACAGAGAAGAAACAGCAAAGGAAGGTAACAGGAAAACAATGCAAGAAGCAGCTCAATCAGCCAACAAGTTAAAGCCACAAAAGCTACAAACACCAGTTCCCTAAGCTAAATAAAAATTCAGCACAAGGGAGTGTTTCTTTTGGTTCCCCCCTCAGTGACTCACATAATTTTTGTGTAACTTCACTGATAAGGCAACAGCAACCAAAGGAGCCAGATTCCTAATTTAAAAGCCATACCATTATCCAGGCAGTAATTTACTGCTTTGCACAGTGTCTGGTAACAGGACAGTCAAATGCTAGAAAGATGACTGCTACTCATTCCTCATCTCCACACCTGTTTCTGGTCAGCTCCCAGTAAAATGCATCTGACCAAGGATGCTAGCAGGCAGGCTTCAGTTCACCACTTTGTTTAGCAAGGCCTATCCTTCCATATGCAGAAAAAAACCAGGCCCTGGTTAGGACAAAAGCAATTGCTTAAGAAATAATAACTAGGGGGAAAAAAGAGAAAGCGATCACATAGGGATTGTATTGTCCTGGTATTATTTCTTCATGTAGTTCCACTGTCATCACAGGATGACTTTACACCAAGAGAAGGAAATGAAGATAATTTCCTATATAACCTCCTTTTTCAATATATTTGTAATTTCACAATAAACATAAACCCAACCATTCTCTGCAAAAGCAGAAAGTGGCATTTCCTTCCTGGTTCTTGCACCCCAATAGAAATATATTTACTTTCTTTAAATAGACACTGCTAGGATGGGGTTTAGAAACAAGCTTCACCTAGTTGTCATGAATTATTAACCAGAAAAAAAATCCCTCTTGTTGCCCTTTACAGAGGCTTGATTTGCAAGTTTAAAAATCAAACTGACACTTACGTTTCTTGTACAAATACCCAACCTTTTAAAAAATGCTCTGAGCATTATAAATACATTTTTTTCATGAATACAAGAACAACAATTCTATAAATAGCTATTCTTCGCAGAATTGCTTCAAGACATTGTTTTTACAGACAACAGTAGGAAACTGAAGGAGGTCTTAGTGCCAAATATACTAAAAGCGAAATAAACTCTCCAATCAACTCTGGGTTTCCATTTATTATTACAAAGTTCACTGTTATTTTTCAGCTTATACAATTGGTTTATGCAAGGGAAGGAACAAAACAGAAGACTGCACTGAGTTCTGGCATAGGTACTGGTCTGGCATAAATCAGACATAGCCTTCAAATTCTGAGGGCATTCTATTTGCTTCTTTGGGCAGTAATTTAACAACTCTGGACTGTCAACAGATGAACTTGCTATTACGCACCACAACCTTGTACAAGCACAAGCAAAGACAAGATTTTTATTATAACTCCATGATACAACTTCCAAATACACTGACTCAAAACTGTGCTCCATCTCCTCTAAAAAGCAAACATAGGAAGATAAACATGATCTAACATAATAGCAAGTTGCCTGTTCAGTCTGCACTTTTAATGGTTGCTACCTCCTCAAGCAATTTTTGCACTGGTATCTAAACATAAAATCAACAGGAACTCCTGAAAAACAGCTACACAACTGGTAAACCAGGTTTTCACAGCCAGAATACTACAAGTATGTATTTAGTCATTTTGGCATATACTCCAACACAAAGCCAAAGCTCAAGCACTACCAAGTTCTAACACCATTTTCAACAGGGAACCGGTACAAGCACTTATTTCATAAGTACTTGAAAATTCATCTGTAAAAAAAAAAAAAAAAAAAAAAAAAAAAGAGGAGGAACTCATTCAGTTCCTAGTTTTGATACAGTATTTTGCCATAACAATTGCAACAATGATTTCCTATTACATGTTTGATATGGTATATGAAAGAAACTGCTCAGGGTACTGATACTCTGTCACCCTGGTGCAGCTCCACAGTCTCCAACAGCTGGAAACATGACAGGGCTGATTTCAAGGGGTGACACAGATGTGAAACTGGAGTAACACAATGATGAATCAGGCCATGAGCTTTCCCAACAGCTCCCCAGCCATAATAGCTATCTAAGCATCCTGGAATGTTTTTAAAAGAAAGTGTGTGTCCAGCTAGGAGATTAGTAAGAACTCAGTGACGTGGCTCACCAGGCATGGCCAGGGAGCACACGGCAGTTCAGGAGGAAGAATTCAAAGGGAGCTCTGGCCTCTGGGAATTCTGGGTCTGCCGCCCACCACAGCCCAAATCCTCAGTGTACAGAAGGCAAGACAGAGAAACCACAAGCCAGCTATGAACCACCACAGCATCGCAAATGGATCCTTGCCTGTAAATCAGGACAATTACACACATTGCTGGCCATCAGATCATTAACATGGCTGAAAATTACGAAGTCTTCCATCCATCTCTCCACATTCTGCGCACCAGGCATGAGCCACAGGCCTGTTGTATTTGCTTCCCAGAAGAGCAGAGGAACATACGCTGATGTAATGCTTGTCTGCTGTGCCAGAACTGGCATGCAAAGCCTCCTGATTCCTGCCCGTCACACCACAGAAAGCAGAAAGAACCATTCTGGGACAAGAAGCTTTTCTCTTACCTTATTTTGATCTGTCCAGTAAAAGAAAAATCCCTGTGGATCTGTTCTGAGAATAATTGGAGTCACAACAGTGGAGTCCTGAAAGAAAAAAAGGACAAAAAAAAAAATCCATGTCAGCACACAGAACACAGTTACGTACTAGCTACTTTGCCACCCATATTAATGAATTGCAACATCTAGAAATTACCCTGAAGGTATCACTAGCAAGATGTCACTAAAGAATTAAATATCACCTGCCTAATTTCCATTTTTCTGACATAACGTATTTCCATTACTGAGAAGACAGCACTAAATAACTCCAGACTCATCAACACATGGAGTTACTCCAGAAAAGCTGAAAGTAGATGAAGTTAAACAGACATAACACAGTCAAACTAGAGCCCACGCAGTAAAGTACTATAGTTATCAGAAGTGCACTGCCCACCTCGATCCAAATTAACCTTCAGATACAGACAAAAGCTAAACGCCTATAAGCTTTACTTTAACATACAAAGACTGAATTTGCCTAGAAAACCTGGAATAACATCCACTACATTATGACTTTTGTCAGTTAGTATCCATTAGTACTTTTCTGTTTTTTCTACAATCAAACTATGAAGATTTTAGTAAAGGGAATATATATATTCCACCCCACCTCCAAATCAGTTGAAAACCTGTCTACTCTAGTAACATCCATAGCTCAGGTCATTTAAAACTAAGCACATTTTTAAGTACTATAAGTAAGGCAGCCTGGTTACCTACATATTCGTGTCTTCTGACTGACAGCAGGTACCTGACTCAGGAGATACAAGCTTTAAATGAAGCCTTTTCTGCAGGTGGGCATTCATTACATCTCTCACCCATCGGGATTCCCTGGTGCCTAACAATGATTGACATCAGTGCAGCCTGGTCCTAATAGGTTTCCTCCTCTCTTTCCTCTACTATTTTTCATGACATCTGTAAAAATGCTGTTGTCTCGAGACCTCTACCTGTTTGCCAAACTGGATTTAAAAGTTACAGAGGGAGCACAGAAAGGAGTAAGAAGACAAGCAGACAGAAAAACTGCCTAAGCCTTATCTCCACAGGAACCCAGGCTAAACTCACAATTCCTCCTCAAAAAGGATGTATATTTCTGTTGAAGTGTTACAGGTATTTTAAAGCTTTAGCATTCACCTATTTCCAAAGCAGCAATATGTGAGGTCAGTCTATATTCCTTGAAGGAAAAAATGGGCTCTAATAGGTTCAAATTTAAATCAAACATATTTAAGTGTGTGTGTGGGGGGGGGGTGTTAAATGCAAATAAAGTTGATGGAAGTGACATTATAAATAAGTAAAAACTAACTTATGCAAGTGCAATTTCCAATGCAATAAGATAACACTTGTCTATATTATGCCACCAGTACAGTCCTTTGTGACAGAGTACCTAACTCCCAGCAATGGGCATTCATGAAACAGGGAAGTCGAATTATTCCTGGTTTACAACTAGAAAAAACAAGACCCAAAGAAGCTAAGTGACAGGCCCAGCACCAGTCAGAAGCCTGCAGGGTAATAAGTAAAAGAATAAAATGGAGTCAAGCATGAAGCATATTTTTATCTCAGCACAAGAGAAATATAAACAGAAGAGTAAGTTCTACACTAAGAAGAAATACAAGATGGAACCCATATATGACTGTAAAAGTTATCTTTATAACTGGAAGATCCAGGCTGTGGATTAATTGTGCCACAGGTACACTGACACCCAAATGGGTGCCATGTGAGCTTTCAGAGGCTGGGAACAAGTGCGGCTGTACCAATGCCAAGCAGTGCTATGGGAATGTCCCAGCTGGGATCAGAGCTCATTCAAAGCACCACTGACCTCTCTTTTCCTCATTACAAGAAAACAGTGTTGTATGCACTTCCCCTAAGAGAACAGACATACAGAATTTGTACCATCTTTTTTCTTCCCTGTTTCTCCATAGTTTCTAGCATCTTGTACACCTGAGAGTTGGATACTGTTTGAGTGCAACAGGTAAATTTATTTTTAAAATATGCCAGGCCCTGAAGAGATGTTGACTGGCTGTCTGTATCCACAAGCTCCTACAAAAGCGTTCTTAAACCTCTGCCTTTCAAAAAGAGGAAAAAAAAAAAAAACAAACCAAAAACCAACCGCTCTGGAGATGCAACTCTCCTTTTTTAGCTTATGTCCCATGCAGCCTGTGTGTAAATATGTAAAATGAGGAAAGAAAAAGACTAAGTGTCCTTCTGCCTTTGGATGAGATATACACAACTACGGGGTGGGGGGGTGGGGGGAGAAGGAAGTGATGGGAAACAGACAGGCATGAAGCAATTATGTCTAGGATTAATCAATTTTGCTGGTTAATCATTTCAGACCAGTTGCTTCAACCCAAAAGCTGTTTGGATTTGCCTGTGCTGGAGACATACAGCTACCAAAGTAATACTTTTGTAGATGCGGGTTGTAAAGTATTGACTATAATTAGACTCAAAAAAGTGGAGGATGAGGGGAAAGAGCCTTCAATATCTATTAGGTGACATAAAGGAAACCTCATCATGACAGGGGTAATGATGAGTCTTAATTTAAGACCCTCTGTGGTCCAGGAAGTCGCTTGTTTGTTTGTTTTTAAAATCAGAAAAAAAGCCTCTGCTGAATTAACTATTCTACTCTGACATTAAGTATAGCACAATTAACATGCTGATGAATACAAGAACCCCACGCTGTCACACTGTATACAAACATAGGATCTGAGAATAACTTTGTACATGTAACTGTGTAACGTGTCTTAGGAACTCTTCCACACAGTTAATAGCAGCAATAGAAGTCAGGTGCACGTTTTATATATTTTACAAGCTAATTACAACTCTCACAAGTCCCGGCCACCAGAAGCCACACTCCTTAGTTCTGGGTGTAGAGGAACAGAAATAAACCTCTCTAGTCAGCTCTGCAAGTCCTTCTCCCTGCTCCACGTTAATGCGGAGTCCTTTGTCACGTGGAACAGGTCTGTTGCTTTTATACTGCTCTGCAATCAGGGCTTGCAAGGGCAGGCAACAATCAAAAAGATACATGAAAAACCCTTTATACAGTATACATTCAAGAAGAGCAGCAGTTCAAGGCTCTGAAATAGAAACGTTTCAAATGACAATTGTCTGGTACCTTTGTTTACAAAAACTATTGTAGTACATAGGAATAACTGTGATTTATTACCCAGAAGACACACCTGCAGTCATTCACGAGAGCATCCTGAAGCCCATTAATTCAATTTCCTCACCCAAAGAACTGACCTATCTCGCAACTCCCCTGAACAGATTTACCAACCATGCACAACTCTGAAGAAGGTGGTAACAGACAGGACACAACAGATAAAGGGAAAACAACCCAAACAAACAAAACTTGAAGGACAAACAAATAGGGAGCAGATGTTCATTTCTTCCCTAACCCACTCAGATCCAGAACATGAGAATAAAACGGGGGGGGGGGGGGAGTGGAATGTCAGTGTTGTGCACCTCTAAAGCTGACAAGTTTGGAAATTAACATGTATTTAAATGTCTAGTAGGGGCATAGCTCTTACAATCCTCTGGATGTCAACAAAGCAAGCAGCCCTTTGGGTAGGACCCCCCAGATTCTTGGGACACTTCCAAGTATGTAAGAAAAGAAGCAAGAGGAGGTGACCAAGGCAAAAATCAGACATGCCCAGGAAAGAGAGGGAGAAAGGCAGTGTCCCAGTCAATGATGCAAATGATTGTGGGTTATCAGGCCTTTTAAATGCCACCCGTGGGTGCTTGTGCCAAGTAGTGGCTTGGTTTCCAACAGATTGCTATTGCAAATTCCTTGAATAGAAAGACTTAGTGTGGCCCTAACCTGGCAGTCCCAGTGTGCTGCATATCACACCAGTCTAAACAAGTAAATAATTTTTCTAAAGGGCTTCTAACTTCACCTTTAAAAGCCCCCCACCTTTATATTTGTTGACCCTAGGGCCAATTCTCTACTTTCCTCCAATTTCACAGCCTCAAATGAGTAACGTGGTTGTTCTGTACTTATTCTATTAAGTTGCCTCCTAACTGGCTGTACAACCTCAGATCCTGCATTAGCAATATTCTTTATTTTAAACTTTTAAACAAAGAGGCTTCAAATTTATGCCCACAAAGTGGCACAGAGGACTCCGGGATCTTTACCAACCAGGCACAGCGGAACACTGGCACAGAAGATCAATGGACAAATCCATATTTAAGTGCCTGCCAGGTAACCCTTTCAAGGTCTGATTTTAAGTGTGGGTCCCCTAGACTACATCTAACATCTGCAAGCAAAAAGTGCCACCTCCATTTTAATATTACTGACCAATAAAAACTATCATACAAAACCAAACAGTGAAGAGGGTGGAAACCTTGGTTTAGTTCCTTTCTGACTGTACACCCATGCTTCCTAATCCTCAGAGCACCCCCATGACCAGGCTGTGCATCCAGCCACGAGGGATGGAGCCTTCTACCCTACTCCTCAACTGTCACTGGTAAGACCTGAAGAGACACGAGGCTACATAAGGGTGCCCCACTCTGCCACCTACATCCCAGGATTTGGCCCTTGCTCCCAAAACTCCCTGCACTTTACTCAGTATGTATTAAGGCAACAGAGTAACAGTATTGCTGCTGTGTTTTGTGCTGAGCACAGGTCAATGTTAAAATGATCAGAGGACATCACAGGCTGGGAGTAGTGTGCCTGCAATGCAAGTATCGGGTCAATCCCACCATAGATGAAAAGTTCCTAATGGATCTTAAAAGTACCTACACAGGAATGAAAATCTACATGTACCTTGTCAACCAGCAAGACCATGAGTCAGATGAGTACATGTTTCAATAAATCATATACAGATAATGACAATGTTTCTTAGAAACAGTTGCAGTCAAAATTCACATCAACAGATTTTAAAAAGAAAAGCAGACCAGCCTTTATCTTCAGCTCTTCCAATAGATGGGGCTCACAGCAAAGCCTTATTAAGCCAGACCGTTGTTTCCTCATTTTGCCTCAGATTTTGAGACATCGAACATCCCCAAATATAACCAGAAAACTTTTTACACACATCATTATTCCATTTGCTTGCACTTTCTCCTGGAAAATTTCTGCCAAACTGCTTCCAAACACAAAGCTAAGAAATACAGATTGTTTCTGGCAAAGGCAAAATATTCTGCAACTTCTCTTTCACTTTGGCAAAAGGGCTTGAACTCTGGTTGAGCAAGGGTGTAAGACTGCGGGAGAGGTGTGGTGAGCATCCCTGCAAAGAGTTTTCTCACCACCCCACAAGCCAGAGGGATTACAGGCTTGGAGGAGCGGAGAAGGAGCAAAGGAGAAGGGATAGCAAACCCACAGTTTATGCATGGTCAGCAGATATATTAGCTGTTAAATTCCATAATACACTGGGTGTACTCAGACTGGAACTAAGCAGGATTACCCAAACAATTAGCACTATGAATTTCTTCAGGCTGACAGCTGAACTACGAGTGAGAGGGAGAGAGTACCCATCCCCCAGGTTTGCAATGAACCCCTGAAATAATCCGGACGGGTAAAGATGCCCTCTTTTACTGAGGGCAGAAGAACCAAATCTGCCATGGAACGGAACAGACTGCAAGAAGGAAATGTTGGAGAAGGTGAAATGAGTGCTGGAGGAAGCAGGACAAAAAAAAAAAAAATCAAAACTGGAATTGAGTTTACAGGACCCGTAAAATGAAATCGCACTTGTTCAATAGGAACATGCAGGAAAATATTCTTCACTATTAGAGTGGTTAAACCCTGGAGAAACTTTGGTGATGGCACCACAGGACAGAAGTCACCATTCTGCTAATTAAAGATTAACTTCCTGCAAGTTTAAAAGAGCTACCTTGAGCAGGATTTGTTTCTCAGAAGCAGACTACCCTGTCTTGTTTCTCAGGATGTCCATACTCTTGGGCTTATTATAGCCTTACTGCATGTAGTCTTGATTTGTCTGCATGAGTCCTCATTTGTTGTAGATGTTGCAAAGTATGAGGTCAAGAAAGAAGGAATAAAGGGAAAACATTATAGCAAAAGTAGCCAAATGCCAACCAGGAAGATCTTATCTCTGCCAGAGTGTTCTTATGTGATGCTCAGCAAATCATTTAAACCAGTCTGTTTGTGGGTGTAAATGCTGTATTCTGTTTTTAAAGGAATACTGGAATTGTATTTCCACATTTCATTTTCTAATTTTCAGAGATGCTGAGCCCAAATTCATCTGAAGTCACTGGGGAGGCATTCTCAACATCTGACTGTATGGTGCTATGCAGTCTGAAAACTAGGTCCAAGGTATCTAATCACAGATTAAAAATCAGTAGTTTTTTTATGTTGGACTCCTTTTGGACCTAAAACAGTACAATTGGGAACACATTCTGTCATCTAATGGATCTTGTGAAAATAAACTAAAAACTGCTTATGAAGCATTTACTTCATAATAGATAAAAGACTCCACAATGATTAAACTCTATTTCACTACAGTCTTTGTTAAAAAAAAGGCCTTGAGCATTCAAACATTCAAGCGAAGAAAGCATACAGTGCGCAGCTTAAATTCACTGTTAGCTTTCCTTTCACAAAGAATTCCTCATTTACTTAAGAGTTGTTTTCTGGTTTTCAGTTTCCCTAGTATCTACCAGCACTCCAAAGGGCTCAGACACACCACCACCACAGAGGTTATCCGCAACTTAACCATGCAAAGTCTTCACCAGATCTTCCGAGGAAGGCATCTAACCATTTTGCAGCAGATCCAGATCTTCTCCCCCTGCCAAGCTAAAGTTAGCAAGAGCTTTCCAATAATCAAGTTCAGGCTTTCCCCTTTACTAAATGTTAACTGTTGAGAAATTTCAAACTCAATCTGACTACGCTCCTATGTTGCAAAAGACCAAAACCACAACTTCTACTCATTTAGATATAACATTTTTATATAGCACAGAGCTGGTATTTGTCTATTACATAAAGATTAGCAACAAAAAAAGAAAAAAAAAACAAAAACTCTAGAATGTTGGACTAACTTCCCTTCAGACTGAAAACATTCAGAAAAAATAAACTCTTTTCAGTTTATTGTTTCAGTTTTATATGCACAGAACAATGGTTGTTCATTTTGCATGGCCTCAGTAATGTACTGTAGTGACAGACTTATGCAGTGTTTAAAGAAAAAAAAAAAAAAGGCAGGGAAAAAAAAAAAGTTACCTGAGCATCAACATCTTAAAATCACTTCTGATAATTCCAGGTCTTGTCTTTGTTTGACTTCAGCTTATCCATAATAATAATACTCTGACATTATATTTACTTGTAAGGTTAAAGGGGATGTATCTCATACACTTGATAATCTTCTTTAGAAAATTTTAAACAAAGAAGCCCAAAAACTTTACATAGCACTTACCATCTGAGCTCAAAAATGTCTTTTAAAGACAAAGAAGTGCTCCGAGAGAAAGGCATTAAAATAGAACTTAAAAGACCTGGGTTCAATTCTGCTGCTCACTGGAATACCTGGTGAAGTGCTGTAGCCACTAAACAACACTACTTATCAAGAGGTTTGTTTCGTAACTAAATATTTAGAAAAAATATATGGCTATAAAATTGGAATCACGTCCCTCAATTTAGGTACAGTTACATTACCTTACTGATATAGTTAACATGCAAGTAAAAGTAAATAGTGTAAGTCATAGAGAGACCAGTCAAATTCTTTATGCAAAGTACATATTATCACTATTGAAGATAAGAAAGCCTTTAAGCAAGAACTTAAAACAAATCTATTTTTTAATATACACCATCATATTAACTGGCTTCAGTGTCCCAATTACCGCTCTTAGAAAACTTCAGTTCAGCTGTGCTCTAGCTGTTGAGCTATTTGTTAACTCAGTTATGTCTGCCTTGTTCCCACTACAGGCCAGAGAAAAATAAAGGAAAAAAGACAGCCAAGGCAGGTTTCAGCCCCTTCAGATGTCAGATCAGTCCTGAGAGAAGCTGCCCTTTACACTCAGGTTTCATTAACCTTCTCAGCTAACAACACATTCTGCTACATTAAGTTCAACCCCCTACAAAAAAGCTTCACCCATGGACTCAATTGCATCCTTTTTATTTATTTATTTAACCTTTTTAAAACTCTCATCAGGAAGAGCGATTATAACCTGGGTTTCACTACAGCAGACTTCTTTAAGCTTTCCCTCTCACAGCTATTGCTTTTCTCTAGGAATAAAAGACTGCAACTGTTCAAAGACCAGACCAGTACTTAAGAGACTCAGAGTCTCTTCCCAGTAGTAAGGGAGAAGTGGTTATAAAGGCCCAACTGACAACAGCATGAAGAAACATCACTTGAAGAAGCAAGTGCTCAGCCAACTAGCACCTTAAACCAGACACACATGTGCATACATTCACAAAAAAAACACTTAAGCAACCAGTCACTTTTATCTTTCACCTATTCAAATATCAGCTATTTCTGTTCAGTGCCTTGTGAATCCAATCTACACATCAAGAACAAGAGTTAATTCTAAAATTTGTTTTCCGTCCTGTAATACTGTTACAGAATAAAACAACGTGAGGAAAAGCAAAGTTATAGGACAACAATCATCTGTTTGACTTTAGTGCTTTATATCCTGATCCAAAATGGAATTTGTTAATAGACTGTATCAGGCATTGGATGGCGTAAGTGATATTACATCCAATCCCGATGCACAAAACTGTGACTTGTCTTGCAAAGCTGGAAATTTTTAATTGATCCTAATGCTTTTACAATTCAGAAACCGAAGATGGTCCATAGAGGAAGTGGAATTTCAAGCCTCCTGAGCTGCTTGCCTTCCACCTGCCTGTTATGTGATCCTGAATGGCTGACATAACCTCTTCCTCTTCTCTGAGCAAAGCTCAGGCAAGGCGTTTCTCTTTCAAACTGGATCATCATTACGGGGCGGGGGGCAAAGCGGCAGCAGGCACTGGATGAGGTTCATGCGTACCATGTAGCAGACATCACTGCTGCTCCTCAGGGAGGAGGTCTGTATAACAACATCAGTACCACATCTGCTTATTAGCAGCCTCAGAGTTACTAATTAGGCACAGAGCTATTAGATGCTCAGGATGGGAAGTCCATGGGTGGATCAGTTTTAAAGTCTGTATCTCTACAGCTTTTGTCGGATTGTTCTGCACACCACGCTGTGGCATCCTTCTAAAAGCTGGCAAACACATTCTTTAACAACTGTTACTCTATACACCATGAAATTCCTTACACGCCTCTCATGCTCTGGTTTAAATCCTTCCAGCATTCCCATTTAAAAAACGCTACTTTTCAGTGGCTTATAACTCAGCTGGAAAAATTTTGCTTTGGGCTGAAACTTCGTACAAGTCATAGGAATTCACCAAAAACACTCTTTTGCTTTATGAAATGTGAAGCAAAGTCAATAGAGCCATCTTTAAACTGCAAAACAAAACAGCAGGGAAGTGTACTACAAGGGTACGTCTTGGACAGGAACAAATGCTGCCCTAGTGCACAGGCGATGTGGAAGAACTGAACTCCCGTTCTCACTCAGAAACAGTAAATAGAAAACGGTGCGTAATAAACAGCAGTATGTGAGCCTCACTTTTCTCAACAGCCCTCTTAGCACAGCAGATCCAAAGTACTCGTTATGGTCCATTCTATTTTACTGTTACATTTTGTAGTTTACTATTTCTCATTACAGCCTAGTGTTTCACTGGAGAGTTTGTGCATGCCTATTTACATGAGAGACCACAGAGGTGCAGATTAATAATAATCATTTTTTTAAAAACCCTTCAAGCAGATTAATTTGATAGAAAACAAAGACTCTGAAGTGGTGATTGGCTACTCAATGGCAAATACTTTTCAAAGTCACCGAACATGCATTCATCTGAAGACCTTCTTACAGCCAGAGTGCCAAATGAGATTCATTTCCCTTGAAATCTTTGATTTTGTGGGGCTTCCACCACTGAGAAGAAACACTACAGGCAAGACAGTGGGGCTGGTGGCTGGGAAATGCATTCATACACACACAATGCATGGTCAACAACGAGTTAATCCTAGTACTCTTCATCACACAGCGTGGCTAAATACGCATCAACTTTCACAAGGTTGCTGATGAAAGCACTCACTAAACACAACAGGACTCTTTCTCATCTCAGTCACACATTCCAGGTAATACCTGTGTATTGCTGAGTAACACTTTTCACCTGACGCACATAAAGAGAATTTAGCTGTATTTTATTACTGCAGCCTTTAGGTTTACCACTGAAAAATCTTTTTTCCAGTTAGTCTAAAGCAGACAGGTTAGCCACTAAACATCCACTGTGCATGGAGAACATCTCTTCTCCTTCAAATTCTATGTATACAATATACTGCTTAAGAAATAGCACTTAAACTAATAATTTAAACTGTTGCCTAATTGCTTAGACTTCCAGTCTGGAGACTTAAATCACCATTAACTCGACCTCTGCATATACCTGTGGAAATTTCTTGGTAGCTTACCAAATATAAAACAATAACTGCAATGACAAGGCTGAGGTTATGCTGCCTTTTCCTACACTGAGGAAAATATCAACCGAAGGAAAACAGTTTCTCAGACAAGCTTAGTTCCGAATATGAATAACCTGTGTCAAGCCGATGTTTACTACTGCAGACAAGGTCAGGTCACTGAGCTTATTAAAAATATGTTAGCTTATTATTGTAAATAAAATTTCACACTACAAGTTGTTCAGTTTCTTAGTGTTCTTTCCCTCTGTGAGAGTGTTTATCACAGGTTTATAGAGGTCAGGCTCACACATTTGGCCGCTGGACAGGCTGAAAGCAATGGCAAAACAGCGATACATAATGAGACAAGAAGAGTTGTTAGACACATGAACTGCTCCTTCTCCCTCTCTCTCTGTTGTCCCTCCAGTTGTTGCTGTGGATGTCTTCAGCACAGCTGAATTTGCAGCAAAAATGAGAGCTGCATCAAGGCTCTCCAAGCAAGTTATCCTCAACAATTCTCCTGACATTCAAACTACCTGCCTTCCTTCCCAACCACTTCTCTACCACAGCTTGAGTCTCACTATGCCCCTCTGTCTCCAGACACCATTCACAGACAGACTTTTAGGGGTACCCCCTCCTCCATGCACAACTGAGACACAAACACCCAATGTCCTATTGCAGGAGCAAGGCTAGCAGAGGACTTGTCCTTTCTGGTTTTCTTCTCTGCAGCACAGCAGGCTTACTTTCATGCTCTGAGAAGGGGAAAGCTGAACAGAGAAAGGCTACCTTTCTCTGAAACAGTCCTGGGCACAGCCTGCAAGTGAAGAAAGAAATCCCAGCTGCCGAATAGCTGCGCTACCAAAGGGGAAGTGAAAACCCCACTCCTCTCTATGTGAGGCAATACAAGTGTAAAGCGTTGGGACGAGGGGAAAGCAGATATGATTTTGAGGCAAATCTCATGCCCTAATGAGCCAATAAAGAAGAGTGCCTTCTGCAGAAGAAGAAAGATGAGCACGGGTACCCAAACAGCAAGCCCTGGGAGAATGTGTCCAGGGCTTGACAAACCCCCCAGAGACAGAGAGACAAAGGGAAGGGCAGGAGCCAGAAGGAAGGAAAGAAGTCGGGAGAAGGAAACAGGAGATGGAACAAGAGAGATAGGGAACAGGTTGAAACAACTACGTTACAGCGACAGAGATGGCAACGTGCACAATAAAACAAGGGAGGCAGGAGAGGAAGACGCTCGCGACGGGAGCCAGCTCAACACAGCTCGCACCGGCCAAAAGAAGTGAGCCGGAAGAACCTTTGGAGAAAGTTCGCCCGGCAGACGGCCGGCGGTTTAACACCGCCTTTCGGCTCGGCCCGGACTCCACACGGCGACCGCCCAGCCGGGGCGGGGGGCACCTATCACCACTCACCGCGACCGTCCCCGACCGGCCGCCAACTCAACTCCCGCCGTGGGACGGCCCCGCCGCCTCACACCTGCCCTCCGCACCGGGCGAGGCGCGCACAGCGCCCCGCGGGACGGCCCGCCCCGGCTCCCCGCTGCCTCGCAGGGGCAGGGCCAGGCCGGGCCGACCGCGGCCCCGGCCGGCCGCAACATGTGTGCTGAAGCCCTCCTGCCCGATCGATGCGCCCTGCGCGTTGCATAACCCCGCCGTGCCCCTGCCGCTCTGCCCCGTGTGGGGCGCGGCGAGGGGGGGAAGCTACTCACATCGTCCCACTTGACGAATTTGATGCCTTTCTTCAGGGTGTCGGAGACGCAGACGGGCTTGAGCTGGAGAGCGTGCACCCCTGGCTGTGCCCCGGCCATTTGCACCGCATTGACGCTCTCTCCCCCGGAGCGGAGAAGCCGCGGGAGGCGGCCGCCTCGGTAGGGACGCCGGGGCGCCGGAAACGGCTCCGAGAGAGCGGCCGGCAGCTGCGCTCGGCGCGCCTACAGCGGGCAACCAAGCGGCTGCCCAGGCGGCGAGGGCGAAGAGGCTTCACGGGCGCCCGAGGAGAGACCTGGCGCGGCAGCGGCCGGGGCGAGCCATGCAGCGGCACATCCTCTATATACAGCCGGCTCGCCACGCACGCACACGCCCGCCCGCTCTCACACACACACGCACGCAGGGGCACGGAGCGAGCGGCACTGCCCGCTCCGCTCCGCTCCCCTCCCGCCTGCCCCTCCTCCTCTCCCCGCCAGGCTCGGCCCCCGAGGTTCCCCCGCGCCGAGGTCAGCGCGCCGCGCCGGCGGCACTGCGGCGCCACCTGCCGGCAGCGGCTGGCGCGGCATCCGCCGCGGGGCCGGGAAGGGAGCGCAGCGGGGCCGGACGAGCCGGGCTTCGGGCTGTTCTTGGGGGGGAGGCCCCCGGCCGAGCTCCCCGCGCCGAGCTGTGCGGGGGGAGCTCGGCCGGGGGCCTCCCCCCCGGGGCTTTCGCTTCCCCCGGGCCTGCGCCCCGGGCTGAGGCCTAGGTGGGGGGGCCTGGTCCCGGGCCACCAGCGCCCAGCAGTTGCCTTCCTCGAAGTGCGGTCCCGGTCAGCTCCCTCGGCCCCACCAAGGCGAGAAGGACAACGGGGAGACGCTTGAAAAATGCACTGAGGGAGAGGCACGCACGGGTCTCCGCTAATGCACCGTAATGCCCGAGATGGGAGGAAAGGTGAGTGCCTATGTCGCTCGTCCTACTGAGAGATGTGGTCAGCGAATGGTACCTCTCCCCAGTGTCAGTCTTCGGAACGAGGTGAGCACACTGAGTGCAATTTTAGGAAATAGTTATGGCAAAAGCAGAGTGGAAGGGCAATGCTTAGCCTGCAAAACAATGAATGGGATGCCAAAAGACGAAAGACTCTAGGATTTAGAGAGTGGCACATAGAACTCCCATCAAGGCTTCATGCTTTAAATACACAGAAATTGCTTTACCAAAGCTTTTTGCTCCCATAAGATGAAGGGGCTTCCTGAAAACAAAGGCACATGACCTGAATTCAGTTTTAGGTATACTAAACTCAAAAGGCAAAATGTCCTCTCGCCCAGCAAAATCCTAAATCCAGGGGTTTTAAGGAAAGGGTTTTGAAGAACAAAGTTATATGTGCTCCACAAATGACTTTCTCTCTGTTAGAGCCCATGTGCAGTCGTAGCAGAGGCAAAGCATCAGATGACACAGCAGATGAGATTTCTAATTTCTCTGTAGAGGTTTCCAATTGACCCTCACGATTTAGGGGCAGCAGGCCAAACTCCTACTATAGACAAAGCAAACGATGTAGAAAGAATGTCTTTGAAGAAAAATTTATTTACTTTCAAGGAATGATATTTCAAAAAATTACTAGGAAAAATATATACAATTTGAGTGGGGAGATGTAGCTTCTTTTAATTAAAAAGCTACAAAACTGGCATATTGGACTCTCAATATGCTCTTACTGTAGTTACAGAGTTGTTAAAGCTCTTCCTCTGAGCCTCTTCCAACTTCTTCCCCTTCAATAAGAAACTTTTCATTGCCTTTAGTGGGAGCTGAATCTGCTCCTTTACAATAGTCCGTGCAGGCAGCATACATGTTCCAAGGCCAATTAATCCATTTGATCTATTTTTTATTCTTATCAACCTTCCATGCAAATGCGGGTGGAACATCAGTCAGGATGAAAGTCTGCTTTCTCACTGCTGTGCTTTACTTTCCATTCATTTGCCATGACTTAAAGAAACAATAACAAATTCTGGGTTTGACTGCATGGATGTAAGTACAGGAGTGCTCTGTGATGGGGTAAGGGAGAGAGATTTTCAGTACCATTTTCACAACTGCCTTTTCATCCCGGCATATAGTATACAAAAGAATATAAATAAAATAATAATATTAAAATCCCCCAGAAAATAAGAGGAAAGAGCACAGACGTTACAGTACTTATCTGTGATCCCTTAAGCACTCGTATTTATGGCAGTCTACTGAAATCAACTGTTTGGAAGATATAAAACTACTATGGTAGTAGTTAAAACCACTATATAAAATGTGGCAGTTTTCTCAGCAAGTCCGTAATACATTTTCACTTGGCCTACCCTTCTTTACAGTCTTTGTTAGGGAAAAACAATCACAATTCACGTTGATACCTCATGATTCCTGATGATACCATAGACTCCTAGCAGTCTGTTAATCTGAACATGGAAGAGGTGATCCTATAGATCAGTATAGGCTCTGATACTAGTATCTGATATTTCGGATATGAAGTATTGTTTGGAGCAATTTTGTGGCTTTTCAGACTTAAGTATTTTAATCTGATGGTATTTGGCTGAAGAGAAACGTGCCTTTTATATGGCAGATACCTAATGGATTTTGCATCAAAAGGAAGGAAGAAGCACAAAAGGAAATGGCGCTATGACTGTGCCTTTTAAACAACAATTCTGAAAAGTGCTTATGATTCAGCCTTTGCTGAAATCCTGGGCTCAGTGAAATCAGTGGGAATTTTAGTTTCAACCTGGATAGCTAGCTTATGTGTTACCGCCATTGCTTAATTAGCATCTGCTCCAGCTAAGAATACATTTCTTGATATGTAGTACATATTGCAAACACTTAAATTCAGTGCATGTCTAAATTCAAGCTTTCTTTTCCACAAAGCATGGAATTAGTGACCTGGAAACCAGCTGCACTCAGCAGGATTGTTACACCCAGAAAGAGTACAAGTATCTTATCATTAGATGATTGGACCAAGTCTGTCAAAAGAAGAACCAGACACTTTTCTCCAAATGTGCAGTAAGCCTCACTAAATATATGAAGTATTATGCATATCTTCTGTTTCTTCTTGACTCAGCCCCTTTTAGTTCCAAGAAATTAAAGGAAGGATGTACCATTAGAAATAAACTCAGCAGTGGGCTTATTCAGGTAGTTATTCAAAATTGTACATATCAGATGTGATACATGCTGGTCTTATATTGCTGCAGGAACTGATTTCTGGGTGTTTTCATTTTTGTAGGTTCAAAAATCTCAGCCTGGACAGTAAAATGATTGCCTTGTGTAAATAATACAAGTTATTTGAATGCAATATACCTGTAAAGCATAAATTTTATATAACGTGCTTAGGTACCAGTATTTCATTTCCAGGGGAATAAACTGAATACACAGTATGTTTTAGATACACGTGTGGAGATCTATGTAGACAAATAGCAGAAAGGAGCAGTAACTGATTTAAATAACAGATGGTGTTGATCAAAGTCAGGTCAAATGAAGATATGGCAAAAGGTATACTGAAAGACTATATCACAAGGTGACATGACAAATGCATTAAAAATAAAATTTACTTTTTAAAATTTTATTTCAGAGAAATATATATGAAATATCTCAATGTCACTTGCTATCCTGAGTTTATTGGTGTAAGTCTACATTTTGAAAAGCAGCAGTGGCCTCAGCCTTGAAAATGCTTCAGTGCAATGATGCACTTAACATACTAAGAGTTAAGCACAAGTGGCAATGTTTGCAGGATTTGGGATTAAAGATAAACTCAGCTTCACCAGAAGTATATCATCCTAATTCCATTTTAAATTGGGCCAAATTATGCTTTAATTATCAGTGGGACCAAGATCATTAAGTTCTACAGAACAACTCTCCAGCAAAGAAATATAGAAAATTTGACACTATCTTTCTGATAAAAGCTCAGTCATTCTGAGAAAAGCACCTTTCAAATAATGCAGACAGTAGAATTCAAATCTTACCAATGAGAGATGAGTGCCACAAGGTGTAGGGAAACTGCCTTGTGTGTGACTGTTAAGAAATGAAACCTACCAAATGCAGTAGTCCCAAGAGAGATCATAATTTTTTGTCACTCGTTTACTAAAAGAGTTCACCTGCTAAATTAATACTTACATAAACTCATGGCCAATGGAATATGTTTGTACTTAATTTGATCCATTTACTAGATGTCATATGTCCGTAACGATAGCAGTCAGATATATCCTTTATGAGTGGGACTGATTGATAACTTATGTGGCACAGCCACTCAATCAGGTGACTCTTCAAGAGTGAATGTAAAATTCTGGCACACAAAACACCACCATAGCAACAAAGCCTGGCAACAGCAGCTGCTGCACGAGAAGAAATTGGAAGGGGAGGGGCAATCTTGTACAAAAGTCCATTTCCTGTTGAAATCATTTAAATTCTTTTTCCTTCATATCAGCATCACAGATGTCTTTAAAATACTGGGAGAAAAAAGACTAATGCACAATGTTTGAAATGACGACACAAATAGTGTCTTTGAGTGTACGAAATGACCCAGTTAAAGCTACACTCACTGGGACCATATTTTACTCTGGATAGACTGACCTGCTACACGGCTAGCACCTATGGATCTCTGTGCCACAGGAAACAGTCCATGTTTCTCTGTACAATGCCCTATATGAGGAAGAACAAACCCCTGATGGTTTGGACAGAAGATGCTGCCAAACAGAATTCCTCACCCACTGGCACCTGAGACCTCCACCATGACTCTTTTCATGTCATGGTAGGATGAATTCATTACTGTGGCAACTAGCAGAGCTCTGTGCACATGCTTTTCACAGGTGCCTTTCATATGCAGAATCAGAAGCTGAAACTGATCTGGATGGAAATACTTACCTTTTACTAAGAAACTTTTCTCCCCCTCACCCTGTCACAGCCCTGAGGGCACTAACAGGCTATAATGGCCCTGATCAGTTCCTCCCCGGTGGCTGTCCCCACCCCTGCCCATGGCCCAGGACCCCATTTCATCTCAGCCTGGGGCCATCAGTCCCTGCCCCAGTGATGTTGCAGGATCCAATCTCCAGCTCCACCACAGCCCTGCCCAGCCAGGGGCCCACTAACCCAGGCCCAACCCGTGGACTGACATCCTAGTTTGGCGTCGGCCCATCCCCATCCCCATGGCCCTGCCATCCTGGGGCAGTGTCTGACCCTGTTTCCCCTTGCTGGGGCTCATCCTGACCCCTACCCACAGGCTAACATTTTGCCCCAGCCCCATGGAGGTGCGTGATGCCCTGGGCAGGGGACTGTCCCCTCGATCTGCCCTGCTTTTTCACTGGGGATGGTGGGATGGAGCCCAGCATCCTGGCCACCAGGGAGCCACTGGCCCTTGTGCTGCCCTGACACTCCCTACCTAACTAACCTCTACATTAAAAAAAGCTATTACCAGAAGAACCCTAAATTAATGCAATACTTGCACAGTTAGCATTACAAGTCAAAAAGTCAGTAGGTGCGTTTCCTAGACAGTGTTAATTCACCCTTTTTTATGTAATATAACCTGTTCTTGCTTCCCTGTTAAGTTTATAGCATAATACATTTTTGTAGATTGTTAAAGCCAGTCCATAAAACATACAACACATTTAAGAATGCTGAAGTTAACTCTGAAAGACTTCATGGCCTACCAGATTTGTTAAATCACAGCTGGTGTAAACTGTTAAAGGTCCACCGACTTCAAAGCTGTGCATTTGTTTATTTGTTTATACCACTGTAGTGTCTGCACTTTTGCCTTTCTTTTTCTGCTAGCTCTTAACTATTGTCCCAGCTGTATACGCAGATTTAGAACCAACTGGAAAGCAGACTGTCTCACCTGCTTTTATTTACATCCAGGTTTAGCTGTGAGTTGAACTAAAAGACAAAAACATTAAATGGGTTGCAAAGCAGAAATTGCCTTGAAAAAATCCCCAACCCTTTTGGAAACCAAAAATTATTGTGCTCTGGACTCTGTAGCTGCCAAATGAAAGGGACCTCTGTGCTTCCTGCAAAAAGGAGACTGCCTGGTTTATGCTTTTCTTGCAGTACCTTAAAATTACGGAAATCCTCTCATGGTATCTTTTGGAAACATAACGAGACAGTCAGCATACACTTTGTCTGGATTCCCCTCCATAATTCCCACAAAACTATTATATGTATCACTATGATAGAGCAATATTCTGTTTCTAGGAAAAAGGAGAATAGCCCTCAGCTGTATTTCCCATTTCCACAGTGGAGTCATGTCCCATGGAAGCTAATGAATTTAGGCCTAGGTAACAAGTTTGGTACAGTTTTAGAAAAATTACTATATTAAAGCTGGAAGCAGGATGCTTTGTCTTTAGAAAGGATGTGAGATCATGAGTCTGAAAAAGTGAATTCTGTTCTTAGATCTGCCCCAATCTTCTTTCCTTAAATTCAGATGGATTACTTAATCTTTCAGGTCCCTCTACACGACACCGTTGCCCATTTAGTTCCTAAAGGCAAGCAGCCCAGCATATACATGCCCTGGATTTCTAGAGACCACCATAGCACAAGGGCTTGGTTTAAGTAGCTTAAAAATTAAGGGTCTGTACACTAGCAGGTGTACTTCATTTATAGAAACGGTTTTATAATTCTTTCAGATGATAAAAAGTAAAGGAGAAATTTTGTGTTGAGTTTCTTGCATTGGGAGTTTGACATATTTCCAATTTTTTTTTTTTTTTTTTTTTTTTAGATTTCCCAAGTGCTGTTGTGTCTTTTGATACTGCTCACAAATTAAGACAAAAAGATTTTGATGGTATACCTTATCTTGAAGTAAAGCAGCTCATTTAAAATTTTATGTCTTGCTATAATCCACTAACATTTTTCTCTATTCTCTTTTCAGAAGTATTCTTATAATACACTTTTGAATCATCACAGACTCTCATTCCCATTCTCATTCCCAACTTTACAGAACTTGCAGTTGTAAAGGGTGAAATTCCACAACTGACAAAACATTAGTCACAAAGCAACAGAACACCATTTACGTAGTTGAAAACAGTTGCTCTAAACTATATTTCTAAGACTTGGAGCAATTGTGTTGTGATGTAAAACTGGAGCCACAATATCTCTCAGAATGAACTGTAACTCTTAATGGGAAAAAAAACAACTCCCAATTACATTGCAGAGAAGTTGAATTAAATTTAATTCAGTTCTTAACATTGCTAATCTAAAAAAAGCTCTGGTCACTAATAATGTGTCTAATGGAAGAAAGGACTAGTTAATCTCCTACAATTGACTAGCAGCCTAAGCACAACTTCAAAACTCAGAGTAACTAAGGACGACAATGTTCTCCATGACCATAAAGCTCAAGCTGAACCAAATAAGCTAAAAACTATTATGGCCTATCCAAACTCTTCTGCTGCCTAATCACTAATAATTTCAGTAAGGAGGTTTCAAGATTTAGTTCATCCTCTTGAAAAAAATAGAGCACCATTCACCAGGAACTACCAGTAGCTGCTGCAGTAGTCTAGGATTTAGGTAGAACCTATGAAGCTAGAAATACAGGTTCAATGAATGGTTCAGTTGATGGTACTGTCATTCTGTGGCCAGGAAAAGCACTAACAGGCAAAGCACTCAGCTGTCTGGGAAGCAATCTGCTCTAACAGGATGCCTGCTGAGCAATCAGAAACAACATTTACCAACCTCCCAACCAGAAGACATTGTTAGAAGCATAAAGACATTGTCAGAGAAAGGTAGGAGGTTAAACAGATGAGGAAATATGCCTTTTTTAAAGAAGACCACAAGCTACGTCTTGATATTTATGAGCAAAACATAGCCAGCAGGAGGAGAAGAGGAAGAAATAGCCAATGTCTGTCTATTCCATAGCACTACAAGATCACCAACAAACAGTGCTGGTTGCCTTACTCACATTTTCTATCAGACATTAAGCTCCACAATACCCAAAGTCCTCTTGTTCCAGGAAAAGAGATGAAGAGAACTAATAGGTCAAACTGAAAGGGCCCAAACAAATTTTGGTTGAAGTCATTCCATCAGCTTTGATGGGAGTTCAAACAGGCCCTTTGAAAGCAAATAACATAAATTATCTTGCAATTATCTTTTTATGAGATTATGCAACAGTTTTGATGAAACAGCTGATGATTAATTTAGGATTCAACATTCATTTTCCCAGGAGTCTTGTAAATATATAAAAGATCATAACATATAATTTCAAATAAGGAAGAGCAATTATTGTAAAGAAATCTCATGTTTCAGAGCAGCCAGCAGATACAGAACTGCGAGCAAAACAAAGCTAAAAGTGAACATCACTGACTATAATAAAGAATACCTCTTGACTTCTCTAAAAACAGTGAGATTTGCAGTAGTCATAGGGAGTACCTGGCACATGCACTGATTTGAATTAATATTCCCACCATCAGTGTTCCCAATATTTTACAGATCATCTGCAAGCACACTGCTTGCAAAATTAATCTGAATGTAAATGCCAGTTAAAGAAAGTATATTTTTTATTTATTCAACAGAAGAACCAAGAACAACATACATTATTTGCTTTTACAGTGCCAAGATTATGTTAAATTATTTATAATCTTGTAGTATACCAAGAATTCAACCATGACTATAGCCTCATTTTGCACATACACATTGTTAGCTGTTTGGACAAGGGCTGTTTATTACAGCAGCCACATAGACAAAGAGAGGAAGTGTGCTCAGAGTGAGTCTTATCACTCCCCTAAGAGACCACAATCTTACAAGTCTTAGACAAGCTGAGAACTGAGTCCAGATTTCCAAGAAACCTAACCAAATACTGTTTCTCTGTTCTCCTACACGCCTCACAGCACTGATAAAAAACCCCACAGATATTTTAGATATGATGCTATAGCAGGAATTAACAGAGCAGTATAGGGTGGGGGAAAGGATCTTGTGATTAACATTATATAAATATCAATCGATGGTTAGCATTTAATATTATTTGGTACCATGTTTGTCAATAAAATTCTAACCATTGATACTATCTCAAAGCTAACATAATAGGTGTTATTCTTGAGGAAGTATTTGAATTAAAGCATAGCTGCCTTGCAGACTAGTTCAGGAAAAGTGCATAAAAGAAAGCAAAGGAGAAACACAGAAATGTGAATTCAGCTTGGCATTTCAAACAAAGTCACCAAAAATTCAATAATGTGAGCTCATCACTACAAAGCCAGAGCAGTGTCAGTCCTCCTTCCAGAGAGCTTCAAATCCAAGTGCTTGATCATATGCAGCACTCATCTTCCTTGGCATTTCACTGATTTCTATTGAGATATAGGTACTGATTTCTTCTTGGGATCAGTTCATAAAAGGTGATTTTTCACAGACAGAAATAGGACATGGGAAATGAAGAGGCTATTAGCATGGAGGCTGCATCTATTTAAAAATCCAGAATTTTATATGCAAATTAATGATCAGCATGTATTTTTGATAGCAGATGCAAAATGCTAACATATGACTGTATTTGCACAAAGGTAGGCTTTGTATTCTGTGAAGCATGCATTTCAGAGTCAGAGGTCCTTGCTTCTTTCCTTTCTCTACCACTACTCATCAGTGACAACCTCCTCCTACCTCAAATTACTGATCTAAAAAATGGACAGGGGTATTACCTGATAAGCATCTTGCAAGCTGTAATTAATATCTAATTGAACCATAGAATGTTGCTAAAAAATTACTAGCTTTATTGTAGAAAAATATAAAACAGAGTAAATTTTGGCAGTGGAGACACAGGCACTGGTTTGGGGCTAGTTTGCTTCCTCAGCAGAAAACTGTTTCCCTCTAATCATTTTGTGGAAATAGTGGGGCCTTTTACTTATGTAACAAAGTAGAGTAGGAACGTGAGACACCCAGTCCCTAGATTCTATGCCCTCAGTATCAGCTCTGTCTTTGTCTCTACTATGGGGAAATTCTCTGCACCTAAGACCTCTCCACTTATTTTTTCAGCATCTTCCTACACCAGAGAAGAACCCATCCCCACACTCCAATATTTCACATAAGATCAATTCATTTTGTACTATAAATGTTTTAATATCAGACTGTTAATACAGGTGAAGAATTCCAATTATGTATATGTGAGCATGGAAGAACTTTGTAGTCAACAGAAAATGCAATGCAACCTGCAAAGACAACAAAACCGTGAATCTCAAAATATTATTGTGGTGATTGATTGTAGATAAAAGTTCATGGATAGATAAAGATTTCTTTTTTGTAGTGTATCTTAACAACATGCATCTGAGATTGCTGTATATAAAAGTTACAGTTACATTAACAGATAATACAAAACATGATCAGAGTTTATTAATGTTGTGGCAAGACATGCAGAAGGGAAGGGGTTTCACTAAATGGAAGCAATAAAATAATAAAACTTGTGGCAAGCATGAAAACTCTGGAAAAAAACAGAACAAATATCTGTAGAAACAGTTTCACAGAGAGCCCTGAAACATTTATGATCACTGAAAGACTAGCAAGTTCTAACCAAACTGCAAAGATACAAGAATGACTGATCTCTATATAGCCCCCAGCAGGATACTCCAAAAGTGCTCTAACATACTACCACTCACTGGTAGGAGGAAATGGCTGACTTCTGATACGCCATGGAGGTGCCATAGTCATCTCACTTTCCTTCCAGAACTGCTTTGGAAGATAATGGATCTCCACAGACTTAGATAAGGTCAGAAGAGCTGATGGGCTTTGAAATCTTCCATTCTCATTTGGTGGGCAAATCACTGTTCCTCAGTGCTGTACCAGCCTGAGCAACTTCTTATTCACATTTCCTGCTGGTTGGGATTTTGTGTCCCTGGGTGGACAGGCGTTGTGTTTGAGAAACTTCAGGAAACACTGGTTTGCAGGCACTGCGTACAGTGGCCTAGGAGGGCTGGGCAGCAAATTGCCAGTGTGATCCCTTGCTTGTTTCTGGCAAGACAGTGTATTGTGTACTTTCAAATACCTTTGTGTGTTTCCGAATGGTTTCCACCAAAGCTAGAAGTGTAATTATCTGAGAAATACAGTTTATTCCTCTATAGAAAAAGAGCATTGCAAATAAGATTAGACTGTGCTCCTGTTTAAGTTGCCAAACAATTTTTTTTTTCAACCCTCTGTTCTCATACATACATCTTTTATAAGAATTAGCATTTTGGGATAGTATTTTCCCAGCATACTGGATTTTTTTTTTAATAAGAACATTGAACATGAGCACATTTTTAAGTATTTTCTGAGGTATGAGAAAGGGAATTATAAGCCTTTTTCCCTTTATGCAGATAAAATAAGTGATATAGGTATGTTGTCTATGCATGCACACATTCCTACTTTTATTAAACCATAAAAATGTTATACTTGGAACATGGCATACATGTATATCTTCAGGGAGAACTAGACCTCTTGCTGCAATTTTTTTCTTCATTTTCTAAATCGAATTATTTGAAACATTATAAATTTTCAACAGAAGGAATAGTAATTTTCCTCTCTGCAACACTTAAATCCTCAAGCCCAATTACAGCTCCTTTTGCCAGCCTCTTAAAACTCATTTCTGCCCTTAAAGAACTAGCCTGCTATACTGCAGCATGGACCAATAAATAAATCAGAGCTGAGAGCAGTTTATGAGGCTGTTAGTTTAGGAAACCACTAGCTACCACTTCACAAATGAAACAAAATCCACCAGTTCTTCATTTCCCTCCTTTCTTTAGGAGGCAGCAACTAACCCTTGCCACAGCCACCTCTTACCTGTGGCCTGCACATATCACTTCTCAGGACCTAGCGGAAAAAATGGAATTTATATGTGGCCATGCTCTAGGCATAGTGGGGAGGTGCTGGGATTAGTTGCCTTCTGACAGTGCAACAGTCTGCTGCATTCAGCTCAGTTCCGCTCCACTTCACCTGTGCGCTTGTGGCTAAAAAAACCAATTGATCTGAAACCGTGCATGCAGCAGGCTAAGACTATTCATGTATGTCAGATATTAGCCTGACAATCAGAAGGCATGTCTGGCTGAAGTACATGGCAAATCTGCAAAGGACAGAAGATGCATCTTCTTCAGGATTCTGGATGCTGCTGCCAAAATGTGAGTTTGGCCCCAAAATATGAGCCAGGTTTGGTGACAGGAGAAATTAATTTGCCTTGCCTTTTGGTACTTCAAGCTGAGAGATGGAAGAGAAGGCTACTCTCAAAGTCACCAGAAGGTAGTGTTTTAATCATACCTATGCACAACTGTTTTCAAAGTTTTTGCTGTATTCCCAAATAAAGGTTTTCTTGTTTCACAAATAAGTTAAAGTTTGAGTGAGAGGATGACTGTTAAGATATCTGGGGAATGTATTTGCAAATACTTGACATTTCAGCAAAGGGGGAAGATTAATACTTGGGTAGCACATACTACATATAATAGCTATTTGAATTTGGCCCATACTGCTTCCAACAGTTGAGCTTCAAGAGGCTTTTCTGCATAACTTTTTTTTAAACATCTCAAAGCTTAAGAAACAGATAAGAGTTAGATTTTTGCTTGAATATATAAAGCTGTATACTCTAATGAAGAGTCTTAGCCTCTGTGGAAGACTTCCTTCCTTCTAAGAGATAGACAGCCACAGCCCACCTCTAATGGTAGCGTTTCTATGGTCTGAGAAAAGGATATTAGGAAGATACTGCCTTACAGTGCTATAAAAATGAGTTAAAAGCCATTTTACTGCTAGGTATTTTATATCTACAGCTACTCAGAAAGAAACCTGTCATCTCTGTTATAAATTTGAGAGAGGGAAACATGTACAACACCTCTTTATAGGTAGAAAATGAAAAGGGAAAGGTTGTTTTATGTACAATATATAATACCACTGACAGATTTCAGTATATGAAAATGCTATTAAATATTTAAAGGAATATTATGGGTGTCCCTTAATACCAAATGATGCAAGATCAGCTGTGCATGAAAAATAATGACATTATCAAAGTGAACTATATCTACTGAAGATACTGTGTAACTGGAATAGAGTTGCTGCACTTGTGTCTTTGGAGTTATTTGCATTCTAACTTACTGATCTTGGGTGTTTAGTTGTCTGCAATAAACACCCTTTGGCATGACATTTCTCTGCCTTTCCTGAAGTTAGACTTTCAGAAATGGGCATGCTACATGCATAGAGACTGGTTTGCTCTCTAGTGGATTTGTTATAGTGCATTATTTAATCTGTGAAGACTCTCTAGGGCTAACTAGGTTTGACACAGTGGCAAACAGGGGTGCTTTGTCTGTGCCACAGCATACAAATGAGTTTCCCCAGATACACTAAGAAATTGCTACATTGCATTCATGATCATTTCCCCTGGCATTACTATTCATTCTTGATTAGCTCGCTTGCTTTACCTGTATCACATATTTGAGTCAAAAATTTGTTTCATATTTCAGGTAAGAAACTTTGTGGATAGATAAATATTAGTGAGGTGTCCGCAAAATATACTCATATTCCCCCTACATTTGTAATTCAAAAGCCAACCCTTCTGGCACAGTTATGGCCCACATGGAACAAAAAGAGGCTACCAAGCAAGGTACACATGGAGTACTGCCAGAACCTCTAAAGGAAATTGTACAGTACCTCTACACCTCCATCTGCTCGTCCCCACATCAATAAGCAAGAAAAAACTTGATGATGTTCTGTGGCAACCAGTATAACCCACCACAGTACATAGAAACTGGTTTAGATACTCACAGATAAAGGGGAGGTTGCATTTTGAAGTCCTTACTCTCTTACAAGCTAAGCTTAAACTGCCCCAAAGGCCCTCTAAACCATCCTGGCTGGCTGTGCCAAAACAGCTCTGGTGTACTCCTAAAATACATCCAAGCTGACACTGCTGCATCAAACCCTAAAGAGCTAGGCCTTAAAGATGTGCCTGATTTAGCAACATAGTCAAACATACACTCTGAAGCAAGGGAATAGTCACCCAATGAAGACAATTCACAGGCTTACTTGTAAACTGTTAAATAGCCCAATGATTAAGGAACACAGTGATCTTCAAATCCTCATGCAATAAAACACCCTAGTATTTGTCTAAATTCAGGAATCTGCTTGTTATAAATGTAACTGCCACGGTTTGTGATCCATTAGTGAACTATTTTATATAAAACACCGTAATAGCTTTGTGATTTACACTCACTCTTTAACACTCTAACAGCAGTATTTTGGCAGTGATTTGCTTGTTGTAAGTGTTCAGTAGAGAACAATTTTCTTGCAGTCAGTAATTGCCACATCTCAAATAATTCTAGCCTTTTAGTATCAATTTTAAGAGAACTTTATGAGGAGTTGCATATGAATATTCAAGAAGTATTGCATCACAAATATAACTGGTGGAGTATAATATATCAGATTAAAAGAGAAAGATCCTTAACTCATTACAGTATACCTCTAAAATACAGCAATAATAATTCCTTCTATATTTCAGAAATAAGGCTGCTAGCACTGGCACTTGGTTTTAAATCAAACTTATTCTCAAATGATCAAAGTTTTTGTAGTGTAATTCTGGCATATATATTGGTTTTAGGTTGCACTTATAATACATGTTTGCTTTACTCCAGGTTTAGCCTTGATGATTTTCATAAATCAGGAGTCTTTCAGATGAAAGCTTCCTTAATGACAATAAAATCAAAAGCTAATGCATATTTGCTGTGGATAACTTGCCAGTCAACAGGCATTTACAGTAGACAAGTCTTTTACATAGGACAACTGTGAAGTGTGAAATAAAAGATGGATAACCAGAGCTTGTTTCCATTAACAGGACAAGTTTCCCAAATGTTTAATCAGGCTGTACCCCAAGTTTTGTGGCTTCACATGACTGAAACTCCTGACAAATATATTATTTTGAGAAGCACGGGAAGAGTGCAAAAATGGTGTTTATAGAGCCAGAACTTGTGCAAAAGGACCAACTTCAGAATGGTAGCTTCTACAATTTGAAAGATTATGAGAAGATGGCAAGAGCAAAAACCCAAAGGGATAGTGAAAGAACCGGCTATAAAAATGTATAGTAAAAGTGTGTATAGTAAAGGCCTGCTGACATATGTAAAGCACACAGAGCCTTCAAAATTTCATACAGAGAGAAAAGCAAGAGGTGGGAATATGAGCATTTACCACAGGTCTTTTCCCAGTAATATTTTAGATCTTTCACCATTAAAATTAATTTGCTACTTAGAAGTAAACCAAGATCCTCAAGTGATATGAACTGGTACAAAGCAACAGAGCAACACTAATTCATAACCCCCAGAGATCCAGAAATAATGCAGCTCATTTCAGTCAATAAAAGCTAGTATTCTTACAAACAGGCTAGTCCCAATGATTACACAAAACCAAACTCTGAGACAAAACATGACAGTTAAAAGAGGCAGAACCCAAGACTTAACATACATGGCAATAATTTGGAAAAATGATTAAACAACGGTGATCAAGATACAAATCATATAAATAGAAACCCCATCTGTTATTGGGACAAGGACAGTAGAAGGACCAAAATGCTATTATGAAAAGGTCTAGCCCATCTTTTACTCATTTATTACATTTGGAAGAACAACACACACTAAAGGGTATATAATTATCTCAGGGATAATTTGTACGATATCCTAAAGCTATAGACTTATATGTGAACAGAGAGAAAGTAAGACATCTATAGCAATAAACAATCTTATTTGGAACAACATTTGGTAACTGGTATTGCTTTTTCAAAGAGATGTCATAAAGATGACAAATAAAAACCACAGGATATGCCTCTCAAGGATCCATGCTTGCATGGAATATCAAGACATTAGTCAGTGGCTAATCCTATAAAATACTGTTTCTGTTTAATGCCATTTATCAGAACAATACAACCAACTGGCAAAGGAATGTAAGCATGATTACAGATATTCCTGTTCTACTGTCAGCTATTGAGGATACTAATTTTATTCCCTACTTTACATGTTTATGCTGACATGAATAAGCAATGCATTCTAATATACCAGTGATTTAACCTCTCTCCTTCTTAAGCAAATAATTTTGAGACATAATTACAAATAAACATTTAAAATTTGCCTAGAGTATAAACAGAGTTTAAATGTATAAATACACAATTAAAATGTTTAATGTTTCTTTACATTAGATACTTCTGAACTTACTATATCACAAAAAGTAAAACAAAATTCAATTTCCTAATCCATTTCAATGTTATTTAAGGAGACACAGAAAATTTTCCTCTAAAATTTGTTCACATGGCATGGTTTAAATAAGCACAAAACCTGCTGTAATTACTGTAAGACAGCTAAAAATAATTATCTGCCTGTGTGTAGCTAAGTGGGATTAAGTAAGCACTGGACCAGATCTGCACTTGCTCTGTGCTTGTAATTGGATCAAGACTTTCACAAGACCTCTGACACCCAATTAGGGATTTGCTAAGAGTTCCATAACTTCATGAACGCTCAGTGCTGAAATGTCCATGGGAAATTACGGACACGTATTTAACTGCCTAGATTGTATGGAGAAATCTGGCTCTGATTTGGATGCTGAGCTGTTCTTTGAAAATGGAGCTCAATAAACGATTCAACAGCTCTGTTTTAACATCCTATCTGCCTCAAGGATAGGAGCAAGTAGCTATAATTCAACCTAAATTTGCTTTAAAGCTCCCTGGGTTCTAGAATACTTTTCCTGACTTTTACATTCCAGTGGCTGTGTTTTCATTAGTAATACAACAGAAAACTACAATACAGTAGTCACACACATGCCAACATGCACACACAACCCCGAGGGGGGGGGGGGTCCCCTACTTGCTGCACTCTGTACTGACAGTGCCCTACCTTGATGCAGACTACTCCTGGTGTCCACCACAGAGGATGCTCCGCCAAGCCCAGATGTGGAGATCTTGATGCCACAGGAAAACTTCTGGCAGTACTAAACTCGGTTCTGGCAGCTGCCGTTTCTGCTTCAAGGTCTCTTTCCCATTGCTGCAAGTTTTTATGCTTTTTTTAACACTGCTTTTCAAGCTGATGCCTTCTTTATTTCAGAAGTCTCTTGGTAATTCTGACTTATGGTTGTCTTCCACTTTCATATGAGCAGTTTTGGACAAATGTGCTCACAGCCCTTTTGTGAAGCCCGGCTACGCACCCCATTTACGCTGCTGCTCCTACCTTGGCAGGTGGTATTATCCAGGCTGTTTGCCATAGGTAGGATGAGCCAGCACACTGTGTTCTTTTAATTTTTGTGGATATGGACATTTACAAACAAATCTGAATTAGTTGAGGTGACTTATACTACAGGCAAGAATGAGGGAAACTATGACTGATTAGTTTAATTTTTTGATAAAACACTACAGATTTTGCTCAGTGACATTTCTGCATAGCTCAGCCTGTTTTGAACTGCTAAGTATTACCATACTTAATATCAGGTTTATTGCAACACAAAGTTACAATGCCTCCTGCATCCACATGGTGTTTCAATATCCAAGGATCTATTATTGGTTCTGACAGGAGAATTGGAGCTTTTATTTCTTTTCTATAGAATATTGGCCATTTTGAGGTTTGACAGTCCTTTTGTACCACAGGTATGCAAAGCTGAGAATCCAGGAAACTGTCTTTCCTTGCAGCCACGCTTCAATTCTTTCCCCTCCTCCCACCTTTATTTTATCTACTAAAATGAATGTACGCCTTGTTCTCAGAACGCTTGCTCCTCACACAAAAACACATGAAAAATGATGGGAATGCTAAGTGGCATGTGAGATCATCTTTGAATAAGATCGAGCCTGAAAGCTCTTCAGAAGTTCAGACTTACTCTTATAGGAAAAGAATAAGAAACGTGTCAGCCCCAGCTACTGTGACCACTCACTTATGCTAATGGACTTTGATGGGAACTTCTCTCATCAACAATTTTTAATGCCTCTTCAGAGTGTTTCAGATTCTTAATAGGTCTAATAGTGTAGGGAACCGAAAGACATCCAGATGAATTATGCTTTCACAGTAACATTATACTGTCATTCTCTCATTGTTAAAACTTTAAAACAGTAATTAGGGTTAGAATGACCTCAAATGCACATCAGATCCTAAGCCATTTTAAGATCCTTTTAGCTTTCATTATAACTTGGTTTATTCTGCAGATACAACTTACTCTAAAATCTAATCTGTAAGGAAACGGGAAGTGGACTTCAATGTGAATATAAACAGCCACAGCAGTGCTGACTAGAATAAATAGCATTCATGAAAAGACATTCATTCTTTAGAACAGCCAGTGTCCTCCCGGGGTGAAGAAGAGACTGTCTCAATAAAATGTTTAGATAGATTCCAATATGGTTGGCTTAGGCTGCCCCATGCTTTAAGAAGAGAATAACTACCCCTTTGTAAGATTCTTAAAATGCACAAAGCAGCACATCGGTAAAGACAACAGATCCAAACTGCACTCCTGCAAGGCCATGCTGGAGTCTGGCCAGGACTTTCAACTTACTTTGGATCTCTGAGCGAGGGCCAAGCAACAGCTACACAGAGATGACGACTTCAACTTACCTAGGACCATACCAGGCCAGAGCAAACAAATTGGCAAGCTAAACAAAGCACAGTTTATCCACTTGGGCTAGTATTTCTGCCTTTCTTCACTGATTTTTTTTTTTTTTTTTTTAATTGCAGAAGTTGGGGACAAGATTTGTTCTAGTTTGGGTTTATTTTAGGTTGGGGTTTTGGTGGGGGTTTTTTTTGCATCTTCCTCTGGAGCATCTGCCTGTTGCTTGGTATGGGGGGATAAGATGAGAACATCCCAATTTTCCAAAAATACATTGAATTAAAAGTGAAATACAGACTCCAAGAGTGACGTCCTGAGAAGCTCTTTTCCTTCACAATTTCATAGATGAAAAAAAGGAGGAAAGTTTAGATCAGCAGGCACAAATGTTATCATAACACTTACTAATGTTTACAAATAAGTAGAAGCCATGAGAGAAACAGAAAATGACAATGTATATAATCTCTTAAAAAGCAATAATAAGATCAGAAGAATCCATGCGAATCAAGATCTCCTAGCCAGAGATTTTTAAATTAAAAATCAAACCAAACTAAACCCCTGAGGGAAAACAAACTTTCTGCTTCCTGAAGGCAGAAAGATACTGGTGAAAAAAACATTCTGTTACAGAAAGCTCAGCAAAGAAGCAGATACAACAGTGTACAGAGGACAGGCAAGTGATTACCTCTATTCCTGCAAGCTTAGACATGCAAAGAATAGAGGGATCAGAGATAGGTGCGTATGTGCAAAGTCTGAAATGCACAAGTGCTGAGAAAGGAACCCGTGACAGTTTGTGGCACACAGCAGCAGAACCTTACCAGGTTGGCATTTGGCAGCTAATTCATTTGAACGTGGAGAGAACCCCTACAAGCTGATACACAAATGTTATGGATCAATACATGCCAATGGGGAGAAGGTTTGATTGAGTTAGGAACATTCAGGAAAGAGCCCCTTTCAATATGCAGATTTGCAAGCCATGGAAAAACAACAACAGAAGAGTATGCTTATCTATCATATACATACTAGCATATTGAAGTCCTTCAGGAGAAGGATGCAAATCCTAGCATTTAACAGTGTTCCAGCCTGATTAACAGAAGCCACAAAGTAATTCAGGTTATATGTGTAATGTAGAGAACATAACTAAGGGCTTAATTTATTGTGTCCAGTGTTTCTTACTAGTTGGCTCTAGCGCTTCACAGGAGCTTGGGAAACACTGGGATATGGGTTAGATCTGAAATATCTGTGCCATCAGGTCTAATCGCGTTCATTCAATTATGCCTTACACTGAAAATACACCCTGCAACACTGAAATGCAAATGAGGATACCAGCTGGAAGTGCAATCAACCAGTGGAATCACACAGAAAGAGGAAAAAGAAGTCAGAGATTTTTTTATACCTATGCTAGTGTAGAGCCTACAGCATGGCAGTTTTGAGAAATGCATTATTTTTAAGTAAAAAGCTTCAGAGGGTTTTCAAAAAGGGCACTCTACCCACTCCCTGAAAAAGGCAGGTGTGCTGGTGGCAAGCACAAAGAAAATAGAGCCATCTAGGATCTTCATCTAAAGCTGTTCTTTTTCACTTCTATAGTATAATTTGTTCATTAAAGCCATAACTTCTTTTCCCAAGAAAGAGAAGAGAAACTGGCTTTATAAGAGGTGCATTCCTACAGTCATAGGTAATTAGCAAACAGAAAACTGTCAGAATATTTTGGCAAGCCCAGGCAATAATGACTCACAACAACAAGTTTTTTAGCCAAGAAACTTTTTCTATACCTCTTCACTCCTTCCTTTCTGTTACATTCAGTGTAGCTTTCAACTTTACGCTTGGTCACCTTCAGTTGATTGTCTCATATGTGTTTGGATAGTACAAAAGTCAAACGAGTGGGGTAAATTTATAAAGATAAAATAAAAGCCCACTCTACTGGCAGCTGTGGGTCCTTGCTAAGCAACAGCAGGATGTTCTCAGTGTAAGAAAGACCTGATGACAGGATGCTTCCGTTTGATAACTACTTGCTCACCTCTGTCATCAAACTGTAATATCCAGGGAGTCAAGCCCTCAAATAAGCCAGCATACTCTTGGATTCTGCTAACCCAGTCCTCGTTTTAGCAACACTTTATTAGAGATAAAGGAAGGCCTATTAAATTGATCACAAGACAAATAGTGAGCAATTTGGCATTTAATTCTGGCTTTGGTATTAACCTTGAAAAAACCTCTTCTTGTAACTGTATTTCACATCTGTGATAACAATTGTGCTCTATAGATGTGCAAGGGTTAATTAGTTAAAATTCCCCTTGAAAAATCTAAAGTGCTACATAAGAGCTAAATACCATAAATTTTTCCAATAATAAATTGGCATAATTCCTAGACCTGATTACAACTTCTCCAAAAAATGATGCATAATGCATATGTACACAAAAAGGTACATCATCCATTATATATGACCTTGAGCAGCCTAGAGAAAGATATTAGCCTAAGTAATCCAATAAGTATTTCACTCTCTCTAAAATGGTCCAGAATTAATATATCATATAATATGTATCTTTATTCTCCCCCATCTTTGCTTGCAGTTAGTATGGTAATAAAAGCTGTTTCTTTATTAATAATACAGTATGAATTATGAAAGGTTCACATGCAACAAAATTAAATTGGCATTCAGTTTGAACAAAATGCAAAAATAGTTAAGGAGTAATAATGATGGTCTGATTATATAAGTTGTACTTAGATACTATATAGCAATGCAGCTTGAGACTCTCATAGGAGTTAATGGATTACAACATCCTTATAAAAGGATATCATCTCCATGTTTACAATGAGCAAAAGAAAAGTATGAAGTGAATTAAATGAATTGCCCAAGATGAAATAAGGGCCAGACTGAGCTAGAAGTCTCCTAAGTTGCTGGTTAGCAGTCATACTTCCAGCTCTGTCCAATTGAAGGATTTCCTTTCTGATATAGGTATTGTTTTATCTTGTTATTTATCAAGAATAAAAATCTCCAGAATGGTCACATGGAGATACATAACTCGGAAGAAAGTAGCTATTAGTATTTAAAAAAGCAGACAACATAGTAGGAGAGAGGTAAAGGAGACAAAACACACCAGACTGAATTTGTAACAGAAACATAAATGTTTGTGGGAAGAAGTCCCTAACAGTAAGCTCCCTGGATTGTCAAGACCAATCAAAAACACAGTCCTGGAAGAGAGGAAGCATAGTCTTGGAAGCCCTGATTTTATTTCACTTGCATAATAACACAAGAAAATCTGGTGCCTCAATCATGCACAGTAACTTTTGTGTTTATAATTGCAGAAAATAAGGACTCTGGCTTCTGTGAGAGACTCTTACTTTCTAAAATAAGACCCTAGAGATTTGTGGAGCCACACAGCAGGTATATTTCCTCAGCCAACTTAAATTTCTTTTCTTGGGCAGCTAGTGCTGCTAGTAAATTTTGCTGGAGATTTTCCTGACTCAGCTCCAGCTCTGGGCTTGCTTCAGTGAGTGGTAGCTCTTTAGGACTCTCATCCTCACTAATTGTAACAAAGAGCACAAGGTGACAGAAAGCTCTTGTCATCTTTGTCACTGCAACTCAACATCTTATGAATTTCAGGGAGCAAGTCATTCTGAGTTCCTGAAAAGGAAGAACAGGACACAGGAGTCCTCCTCCCAACCTTACACTCCCATACCCCCACGCGCAGTGCCTGAGCTTGTAAACATAGAACAGCAAAAAGCTGCTTGCCCGTTTGCTGTCCTGTTAGCAGAAATGGGTTGGAAATGAAACTGCATTTCTCCTACATTTCTCTGCTCCTTAGTGCCCACCTCTGAGTTTGTTACTGTAATTAACAGCTGCTACATACTTAGACTGATGGTGTTAAACCTTAAGAGCAGGAAGTAATTGATTTAGGCAGTCTTTTTAAATTACAGCTGGACTGGTGCAACTTGCAAGCTGTCCTCAGTCTGTCTGCAGCTCTAAACCTTTGCCTGGGCTGTCAATGCATTTGGCAAAATAAGCATCACTCCAACCTGACTCCTATGCTCAGAAAAGAACAGTCATCCTGTTGATGTCACACCAACTGCCCAGAACACCTTCTGTAGACAGGAATACAACCTTTCCCACCTCCTTCTGGCAATGCATTGCACCCTGACCTGGACACTGCTGCTTGCCATGAAGGCAATTAATCTTTCATGACTATTTGGTCTTTGGCCTCTCTGAGGATTCTCCAAAACATCAGGTAATGCCAACTATACAGCTTTTCTGAGATATGCCATTTGCCAGCTAAGAGAATGGACTTGATTCTCACTATTTTCAGGAAAGACTATCAAATAATACTTTAATTTGCTTACAGCTTGCATCTCAGTTCAAACCAGAGCTAAGAGAAGGCATTGGAGAACTCTTCTTACTCTATTAGCAGCTCTGAGTCACTCAGATTGCTCTGAACCCTGCATCAGAACTGTTTATAAAACCCAGCTTTATTAACATGCATCTGGTGAGAACTTGGCAGACAACTTTGCCCAGTGGCCAAAAAAACCATAAAAAAAATATCAATCTATTTAATCCTTGGAACATTTGCCGTCTCCATACAGCCGACCAAATGAATACTTAGCTGCTTTTCCTGAATATGCGTTGGTTGGCAGTTTCCAAAGGGTTAAGGGCTAGATCTAATTGCTAATAAAGTTGAATGAAATTTTCTCAAAGGCATTAATGGGAATTGTTTCAGGCTCCAAATCAGTTAAACCAGTTTTTAATTAAACAATATTTAACAAATAACATCTAAAACAACTGAGCTGCTATCTTAAGGCTTACCAAGGAAAGGCTGATTCTTAAAATTATATTTTCTGCAGTCTCTCTGGCTGCAACATAGAGGAGGTTGGACTGAGCTTTTATAGCAGAATGAAGGATTTATCTTAGTGAGATCAACCTTGCTGTAATAACTTTTATTTCAATTGAGTTATGTCAGGTCTGCAGCAGATCAGAATATTTGAATATTTTGAAGTACTCTGAGCTGATCTCAATGTAATAATGCGAGAGGCTCTTCCTTACATACAGACTTTCATATTTGTACATTTTCAAATCCAGCAGGTTGAGACTTTTAAGCCTTTGGAGCTGGGACTGTCTTTGTTCTGTTTGTGCAGCGCCTAGCAGGGTACAGTTCCCATACACAAACAGGGGTAATACAAACTATAAGTGATTTAGTTAAGTTTCATATGTGTTCATGTCACAAAACAGATGCTTCTTCTGTCATGTGCAAAGGGTTGTCTACAATACACTTCTGACTAAGCAAGTGTGAAAGGCGTCAAAGACCTACCTGACAAACCATATGGCTGATTTATTTATAAAGTAGTGTACTTTCAGATGTACTGCCTGAGAACAAGCTTGTCAAACAATTGTGTGGTGTGCAAACACACAATAGTCTTAATATGGTGGGAAGTGTAGATAAAATGCATCCAGACTCCAGTACCCTTGCTGGCTCCAAGTACCTTACTCCACCACAGTCCCACTGAAGTCAGCTGTTCAGCATACCCAATAACTGTATCACCAGCCAGTTGTCAAGTGTGCTAATTCGGGTATGACAGCATAAACCATCTTAATCCACTCACCCTGATCATACCTACTGGTATCAGTTATGAGTCACTGCCATTCTTAGCTCCACTCTGACTTTCCTAATTATGACAATTCCTGAAGGAAATGGGATTGTTATCTTGGAAGCCAGTGTGCTGCCTGGGCCATGTGAGCTGCCGCCATTGACTGGGATGCACTCAGAGCTCTCAGCAGTGATGAATATTCTAATGACAATATTTCAGTTAAAATTTCTCAGCTAAGGGATATGTCTTTTTACAAATGTCATATGCACAGTCTGAAAGGGGTACTAACAACCACCAAAAGAAATTCGCTAGAGAAGAATTCTATTCACACCACAGAAGCAGCATGAAGCTTCCTTCCCCCCCAATACTTTTTTCCTTCTAATGAACAGTTTATTTAGTACCATACGACAGAAAATTCAATTTAAAAGCTTTCTTCAACCGTGCTAAGTTTTCATTAGTGCAACTAAAACAATGATTTGTATACATTAAATATTAGCAAAGCAAAATTCTGCAGACCTAGTGCATATACTACTGGATTGATGACTGCTTTGCACAATGTGCAAGGAGCAAGCGTGCAGCAAGTTAGAAGCACAGTGGAATCCTAGGGATTTTCTTCCTTTTTATTTTCTGCCTATTTATACAGGCTCTTGATGTCAGGGCCTAGAGCATCTCTCTCCTCCCTAGACTTCTAAAGGCTAGTGAGCTGGTAAGCTCTGTGAAGAAAGCTAGGAGCTGCCTCAATAGCTCTGCTAAGATATCTTGGGGGGGGATTCCCCCCTTCCTCCCTTCTAAGCTGAAGCTCCCACCCTTGTCCCTTGCCTGAGCTATGTCTCAGCTGTGTCACAGAGCCATGCCCACGCTTGGCCATGGATCCCCTTGACCCAGACACTAATCCATGGACTGACTTCCCAGCTGACCTTGGCCTGTCCCCTGAGGTGCCTGATGTCCTGGGCCAGGGGCTCTCCCCTTGGTCTGCCCTGCTTCCTCCCTGGGGGCAGTGGGACAGGCATTGGCTGGCACAGAATGCCCAGGAATCCCCTGCAGCTCCCAGTTCCCCAGCCAGCTATCAGCCCACACCGCACCCTGATATTTAGTATTTAACAACTGTTTGTCAACTTCTTTTAAGTATTAGAAAATACACATTTCTTAAATCTCTCAAAAACCAAGCTGAAAGCAAGAAAACTAAAAAGCACCCAGTACAGACATACATAGTTTCCTACAGGGCAGGAGCATGTATCTCTTTAAATTGATATTTTAAACTTCAGGAATTAATTATTAACCCAATTACAATTCTTAGCATCTTAATACTTTCACCTGAAGAATTCAAAATTATTTCCTATCACTAACAGAAGTATGGAGGGTGGGATTTATTGTTTCCAGTTGAAACCTGTTGTGATTTGCAGTCAAAAAATAACATCCATTCCATCAACCACCCTAACTGCAGGCAGAAGCAGTTCTATTCTAGAGGAAATCATCTTTACATCAACTTTAGTTGTGAATGGCCAAGAGACTCCAAAATAGCATACTCTTTCTGGTTGCAACAGGGTCACAGCAGAGTTTTCAGAATGTGCAAGACATTAATGGGGCCATTTCTGTTTGCCTTCCTAACAGAAAAACAGTTACTCAAGGCATGTTCTGCACAACAAAAAAATCTAGCAGTTCTTTACCTAATGCCAATAGTATTTTTCCTCTGGCTCACAGATTTAGGCAGTTAGCTTGCAACCTTCTCAAATGATTTCTACTCCTGGAAAGAATAGTGGTCATTCAGATTTCTCCCACAGACTAGCTGGGAAAGCACAATAAAAAGGAAGGGTCAACAGTAGAGAGTATCACAGAAGCTGTAGGCTTTATAAATAGTGTCTAAGGGACTGCCTATCACTGCTGGAAGACACTTTAACTCACCTTGGAAACTGAAGTGCTTATTCCACATCTAAAATAGTCAATATCCTCATAGCCCTTCAAAGAACACAAGCTGAATTCCTATTCATGTATTCGTTCTGTTCACACTCAGTGCAGGGCTAATGACAACCACCTTGCAACAGTCAGTGTAGCAGTTTGCTCAAGAGACCTGCTTTTTCAATTCTTTCCTTCCTAATGACGTTTACACAATTGATGGCTGAGGCACCCTTACCATAGAGAGTAGTCAAGCTATACTGAATCTGTTCCCTGCTGCCTCTATGCAGGCATTGTTTGAGTCAATGTTAGTGTCTGCACACAGGCACTTGTCATTCATGAGTCTTTGCCTCTTACAGACACGCACCCCATGGCTCTGGTTAGCACCTACCCAGCAGCAGGCTCCAATCACCAGTAGCCACACATGTCAAAATTAAATATCCGCAGCCACCCATCAGTGTCTGAATGGTGATGGCTGCTAGACTGAGGGGAGTTGCTTCTCCATGTAGAGGGTTAATGAGGGCCAATTGCCACAGCAACTGCTGAATGGTATATTGGACATTTTTATCAGAGGCAATTCTGTCAAACTCAGCTTGGCAAGCCCTGTTTTATAGCACTGATCCTCTTGAAATCACAGAGGATATACAGGCATCTGAACAGGTAGCCTGAATTTCAGTGAAAGGATAAAGTTAAATTCTAATGTAACATCCACTGAAGCGCATGGAAAGGTCTTGATGAGTTTCAGCAAGTACTAAATCTAGTCTTCTGTTACATCCACACTCAGTCTGTTAGACAGATCTGAACAAACACAGGTGTGAGGGCTGTGCTGTGGAAGTCACCATGGATGCCAGAAGAGGAATGCAATTTACTCACTTACTGGGCCTTCACCACACCATCCACACACAAGCCTGGGGATGTCCTGGGTGCACTAACTAAGCACTGGGTAAGGACCAACCAGTGCTGCTAGAAACAGGCCAAGAAGACCCTAAGAGATTAGTATCAACACTCTGAAATACATCAGGTAGCAGTCATGGGTTGATTGTGTAAGTACTGAAAATGTCTGACTTCTTGTGTAGAAGACATCACAGCAATTCAATAGTGACATGACAGAAATGAAAAAAATGAGCCCTTAAAACAAGCAAAGACAGCAATATTTTTCAAGGCACCATTTGCACTAAAGGCTCATTAAAAAGGGAGAAAAAAATGTTTGCCAGACCTTCAGATTGGATATCTTTGAGAAAAAAGCATGAAAAATATTTGAGACAGTCCTCAGAGCATGCACCAGGAACCATAGTCATTTCAGAATTTTTATTAGTTGCTAAATGTGCTACATCTTGGGGATTCTTTTGATTCCAAATGGGTGATGTTCAAGCAAAATTTGAACAACCATTAATTCAAATACTGCAGATTCATACTCTATATTTTTATTTAACTTTTCTTGAATGTAGTCAATGGATAATCTTATGTTAGGATGGCTACATATATGTTTTTCACAGAATATACTTCAAGTTGTTCTAGAACAAGCTTTCTTGCCCTCCTGAAAAGACATAGGGAAGATAAGCAATTTTATAGAAAGTCTCTGAAAAGCAATCTTTTTTCTTTTCAAAGAATTTGAGATCTTAAATCAGATGAAAATTAATTGCATGCAAATATGTGATGCAACTCCAAGATTCAGTTCAGTCCCCTTCTATACAGTTGCAGCTGATTTTTGTCCCCTTCTAGGTAGTCAGGAAATTAGTTCGAAGCCTGCTACTAATACTTCAGTTGGGATTTTAGGATTTGAGGGTAGCAAGTGAATAGATCTTTGAGGCTTGATATATCAGGCAGGGGGCTTGAATCACTGAAGTGATTAACTTTGTCCATCAAAACAGCTTTCACACTGAGCTTTTAAACTTGTGGAACAGAGAATCAAAATAGGATAAAATACTTAACACAGAAATAATTGGTAATACACTGACAGCACAAAACTTTGAGTCAACATACCTTTCCATAAGTCACAATAGAGGACTTAATAAAGTGGGTTAGTAAAGTCATGCCCTGAGAGTGAAGACTTACAGAAGCCAAGCTAAAAAATGCCAGTACCTAGGAACAGTTATGCTAGAAAAGGTAGGCAAAGTCTCCGTGGTGTTGGTTTAGCTGACAGGACTGCACATTAGCAATTGCACTGTTGTTCAGCAGTTCCGATTTTCTGAGAGGAAATTCTAAGGGGAGAGGGCAGCAAAGAGGATAAGGAGGATTAATTTAAAATGCACATTTTATCTTTTTACTTAGAAAACCAATGTTCAAATAATAACATCTATGCTTAAAAGATAAAGGTAAAGCAGCAGAGAAGAGTCAAAATCCATTAGTACAATGAGTACTGCCAATTTTAGTAGTAACAAGCACAGCCCATTCATACAGAGGTTAGCTAAACAGTTATTTTAAGGACTCACTGTCCTTAGTGGAAAATTAATAGAGCAAGTGTCAAAAGCCTTTCATGATTTTAAAAATTAGAACAGTCTGTCTCCACTGGGTATCCATCCTGCACAGAGAGCTTTCACCTACTGAAATGTAGAGTGTGAAGTTTACTCAGCACCTAGAACTTGGCACAGCTGTCCTGAAGTCATAATATCTAAGTATCTCAGTCACACATGGCATTTGACGAGTATACTGGCTACCTAGAGCAACACAATTGCTCTGCTCAAGTCATTTACATCATTCACAGCAGTGGAAAATTTAAAATGCAGTCACTTCGAGAATCACAGGACAGTTCAAAAACCTCCCTTTCTGGTGAGAAGAACAGGGCACATAAGCAGTTATTAAAGCTGCAGAAGAAAATAGTGGAGGAAGGAGAGGGAACAAAGTGTGAACATTTGCCACATTTGAACTTAAAAGCAAAAACCCAAACCTGAAGTTCTGCATTATGTCAGGCACTGAAAGTTTTGCTAATCTTTCTGGGGGAATCACACAGGTGTATTGGAAGGTAGAACTAGGTTTATAACATCCATGGCTCAGAGGATCACTTGATGCTTGCTTCTACACATCTCATTTGACTTCTGCAAGAAGCTGAACATGCTTGTCAATCTATTCCCTGGCCTGCAATGGCAGTTTTCACTTGTTGTTCAGCCCAGCATACATAAATTTATTTTTGGACTGCAGCTACCATCAACTCCCACTTGTCTGTGGGTGGTTTGCCCAAGTTATAAACTAACAGTGCCTCCTATTGCACATAGGTTCTAACGCTGACATGAGATTTATCTCTGGATAGGGCAAGCTCAGGTTCAGCATAATCCTTTAGTACAGGTGCAGTGCTGTGCAAACCAAGTACTTCACTTCCAAAGCTGGCATGGGCTTTGAAGCAGAGTGCCAGTCATGGCCCCAACTTGGATCTAGCAGGGTTTGTTTACTCCAGTTTTAACCAATTCCACTGGTCTTGCATGGGTTCTGGAAGAAGCCACTCAGTTCCTTTATACTGCTCTCCCCAGCATGTCCTCTAGTGACAGGATCACCTAGTTATAGCATTCTCCCTTTACATCAGGCAACAGAGAAACATGCTGCACACTCCTGCCAAGTTTCTGACACATACCTTGCTTTTCCAGCAATCTATTAGAGATGTGAATTTAAAGGTATGAGAGATAAAGGAATGTCGAGCCCTTCCAGCATCTTCTGTCACAGGGCAAACTCAGCTGGCGTTAGCCATTATTGCAATGACAGAAAAGAAGGAAAAAGCCCTTTCCTCGGCTGTGGCAGACTAAGAAAATCCTGCTGTTTCCATAACTGGCCCTTCATGGCTGTTGCCACTGGGTCTGTCACACTTACTGGCTACTCTGTCCCACTAGGCACTGTCAACATCCCATGGACCATAATCCCCCCCAAGCATAACACTATGCACAATAGCCAAACAACAGACACAATGGGGTCCTGTTGTTGGAAAGCCAAATTAAAAAAATCCAAGTTCTCTCCCTTATGTACACAGTCAGCCACTTTGTTTTTACACTTTCTCTCTTCATAGTCTTCTACCAGCTACTGTCACATATTTCCTAGTAGTTCAGTTACTCCACCCAAACAGTAAGCCTACTCACAATCACTGGTCATTAGCAGTAGCACTAGTACAACCATGTGTTTACTTATGCTGTATATTTTTAAGCACTGTACCTTGACCATTCCTAGCCTGCATCTCCTCATCCCACAATATTACAGGTAGCTTGCATGGACCTCTTGTCTTTTTTTTCAACAGACTACACATATTCTAGTCTATTATCCAGCTGCTCTCAGCTGTACTCTCACATTCCCTATTATACCATTGACAAAACTGCAATAACATTTATTTTTCAGGCCTACCCTAAGCACAGTTTTAATCCTTCCAGATCAGTGGGAGAGAAGGCCAGAGGTCAGGTCCCAAGCAATTCTGTTCCTTTCAGGTCTGGGCTCTGATCCATATGTACGTGACGAGGATAGAGGAAAGGAGAAGAAAGGGTGATCTCTTGTGACATTACTAACCTCAAGGTTGCATCTACTATCCAACATTAGGCAGTTAATTTTAATGGAATTGTATTTTGGATCTTAACAAAGCTTCTCTGGGAGAATGAAACATATATTGAATCTTTTCTCTTGCTTATCCCTACCCCTCAGCCACTGACAGTAGTCAAGATTGACTGGAGAGCGAACTGGAATTGTTCATTTTAGTAAAACTTTGAGCTAATATCTTATTTTGACAAATCAATACTTGCCAAAGTTCTTTACAACACATTCCAAATTGTTTTTCAGACTCATGTATATATTCAGCTTTACTCAATGTTTATAAGGAGAAACAAACAGGAATGTTCTATGACAGTACAGTCAACTTTGCCCTAGTGAACGTGACTTTATAGGTAATCTGATTATACAGATCAGCTAACAAGTGCAAGCAGATGAGTATGTGTTATCATTAAGTCTCTCCTCCTTGTTCCAGCATTCAAAAAAAAGCCCTTTTCTCTTTTAATCTACTTGAATCAGCACATATCTGTCACCCAGCTTTTAGTAGTAAATAGTGCTTCATTTTAACATCTGATCAGACATAAGGATGAGACTTTTTAGGCTTGATGTTCCTTGGTGAACCTTTTATTTATTTTTGTGCATGACCTCCACAATAACCTATAGTTTCGACATTCTAAGAGCAAACTAATATTGTGGCATAACTGTAATTTAGCTGCAGTGTTGTTGGTGAAAGTGTATTTCACAAGTGAGATTTCAGATATCATAACTATTTGGATATTCAAGTCCAAATGCCAATATTATGCACAGCTGCACTTCAAACCCATTTTGGTTTGATTACTCAAAGGATTTAATCCTAAAACAACAAAATCAGCAAAATCCCCACTCTTTAAGAGTAAGCCTCAAGAATTCTGGTTGAAAGTTAACCTTGAAAACAGTTTTACAATTAATTTGAATTAGTTTTCTATTTAGTAGCCAAAATAATTTCCCATAAATGGCATTATGCCAAATGTGTTCTCTACTGCCTTTCTAGTGGCAGAGAATTCATGACTATAAAATAAGCAAGAGAATCAAAGGCTGTAGTGTGCTGCAAAATGGATCCTGGGGGAAACTAATAACTTACTGTTGAACTGGAAACTCGAATACTTTTTTTTCTTCCTCCCCTTCCTTTTTTCCCCATAGAACAGCAGTAACTATGCATCCAGGGGATGCTCTGCACTTTTACTTCTGAATTAAAAAAACTAGGCTAGATGAGCATGTGATAAAATTGCTTGACACTAAAGAACAGCACATACATTCTTTGGGATCTTAAAATAATCTCCCAAGGGAACATTGTGGTTCTTCTTTGAGACTGAAGACTACATGAATGCCAAATAAAGTTTCCATGTACTGACTAATCCACTAGCTATCTACCATTCTGTCGGCCTGCTTCCAGTTCTAATTCCCTTTGTCTTTTTCTTGGCCTGACTGAACCACTCATTTTCCTTTGGAGTTGTTACATACATGCCAATGACAACAGGCTTTCCTCTTGGGAAATCCCCCATTAAAAGACATTCTTCAGTGGCCCTTCTTCTACCTTTAATGCACACATAACTGCCTTGCCCACAGTATTTTCAATTTCAGGTATTCTAGGCATTTAGATCCAATTCTGTACTGCATTTCTCCATGTGTAGCTGTGAAAAGATAGATAACTTGTGAGGTGTATGAGGCTCTGGAAAAAACACTTCAATTGTTAATCATACATATGGAATCAAATTTCTCCTATTTCTAGGTAAGACTGTCCTTCAACTAGAGCTACAACTGCAGTGGCTTAAGTAGTTAAAAAAATCCACACTGTATCATAAAAAATATACAACATTGAATAGTCACACTATTCAGAAGGAATAGATCTGCTATGATTCATGAGTTGGCAGAAAATTTATCAGAAGGTAAATTTTTCAAAAGAAAGCCAGATTTTAAATAAAATCTTTCACAGAGTCTTGTTTTTGCAGAAATGTCAGTTTCTGAATAAACACTGACTGCCTGAAACATGGTAAATGTTAGCCTGAAATGAAAATACAAGAGAAAGTTCCACTACACAGCTTCGATTATGTAAAAGACCAGGGAGAAATGACTTTGAGGCACTTTGATGACAATTCATAGCTGAAATACGTCATTTAGGGATGAAATGTTTTTACCAAATCTCAACTTCCCTTGTGAAGATAGGCCTAATTTACTGACCTTCAAAGCACTAATTTAAATCATTATAGTTTTGGCTTCTACATTTTCTATGAAGTAATTTTAAAACTTTAAAAAGTTCATAATCATCTCTGCATGAACCAAAAAAACCAGTAAAGCTCACTCCCCCAAGCCCCACACGACTTTATATTAATTGCCAGAATCTTTTTTCTTTTTTTTTTTTTTTTAGGTCTAATTGATTACAAGCTCAAAGCTTTGGAAAACAGCAGTCTTAAATGCTAGTTTTTAATCCTTTCAGAGATTGGGAAAATTTAGAAGAATTGTAATCTAAAACACTGGCAGGGCAATGGCTAATTAACTGAGCTGCAATTGTTGCCCACAGTTTCTGCTAGTGATGTCCAAAATATTAAAATATTTGAAAACTCTTCTTATCTTAATGTAGCAATTGCTAAGAATTTAAACTGCTGTTTGTGGACACAAAACAAAAGGCAGGAATAAAAGCAGCCAGAATATATTTCAGTTCTAAAAAATACAATTCTGAACTTTTAAAATATTATCACGCCTACAGTATTTATCCAATGTTCAGAAAAGTTGATGAAATCAGTTCCACTGGTTTCAATTGACTCTGAACTGGATCCCAAGTACTGTCAACAGCAAATAATATTAAAAATATAGGCAGAAGGCAGTAAGCAAAATGCTGTGTTAATCTGATTCTACTGTAGTCACCTGCGTTCTGAGCTTGTGGAAAAAGACATGAAACAGCTTCCTCGTTAACATAATTCAGAAGTGAAAGACCCAGCTGTCAGCCCAGCGCACATTCACCTTCTAGGAGTGCAAATTGGGGGAATTAAGTAGTTTGGCTGGCTGAGTCCAAGGTCAATTCCTTTGCTGATCAGAGCTGTTGTGAAGAAAGCTAGAAATGAGGGCCTGCCTGTCCTTTCCTTAGGAAGTGATTTTAAGCAGAGGCTTTACTGCTGGCCCCTGCCTCTGCTCCATCCCAGTTGTGCAGCTCTGCCCAGACTCATATCTCCATGTCTCTGACTCTGCCCAGGTTTCTTGGCTTGGCCTCAGACCTGCCTCATCACTGCTGACAGTCACTGGTCTACACCTGACCCTGATCCCTCCTGGTCACCCCTCCTACTTGCATTATCATCATGCTCCACTCTTGTCTCCTCTCACCCTGCAGAGCAGCCAGTTCTTGCTGCTCCCTCACACCAGCTTAGACTGGGAGGTTTATAACATGCTTAAACTTTAAAACTCACAAAAGTATAAGGCATTCGTGGTTTTTAGACTCCTCCTCTATTTTTCCTACTGGAAATCATCTTAGGCCACTCTTTATGCCTACACTGCTAATGTATTCCCAATACACAAGAAATTGAAGATGCCTGCTGCAAGAAGGAAAAAAAAATCTAGTTTAAGAGGTAAAGCCTTGTAAGTTGAGTTGTAAACTTGCCCATGCTACTGCACTGTAGACTGTATTAGCTCTGAACAGTATATTTGTAAAACACATTTTAAATTAATTCTTCTATTTCTTCCCCTCAAATGCGTTTCTCCCACCCAAACCTTCAAAAGTATCCAATATCCAAAGAATTAAAAAAAACTGTATTACCCATGTGTTAGAGCTTTAATTTTTCCTACACAATTTGAGTCCATTTCTCCTTTTCCTAAAATAATCAGCAGTCTTGCCAGAGTAGGGTTGGGATCAAATCCTTTAATTAAAAACAAGCATTTATTTACTGAAGTTTGGAAACAATTAATACTTTCATATTCCCATTTGTATTGGCTAAATAATTGCTTTGTGCACATAAATTAATACACTCTAAGTTAAAATACTATCCTATGTTCTGCTACCCTTCTCCAAAGATAATATGATCTACTAAGAAGAACTATTGTTTCTACAGGAAGTCCTATGACAGGACAGATTTTCATTGCTGGCTTTCATTTCTCCTGGATGTTCAAAGGCAACACCCTCTTCTTTCCACCTCTTATTCATTTTTAAGTACCTCTCAACAGTTTGTAATCCAGGAACTTGTGTACATCAGCAAATCAAGTTGAACTAATAGTAGTGAATATGCAAAAAAGTAGACGAAAAGATTAGCATTTTTCAGTACTGCTTTCGTTTCATTTCAACATCTGCATACAGCATTTCACTAGAGTGGATATTTCTTTATTTTTCTACCATGAACCCAGCATTTTGCCATGACTATCAGTCCCAGATTGCTCGTGTAAGAACATAGCATTAAGGCAACTAGTGACTATTTATCTTCATTTAATAACAATGAAAATTGGATAGCATAGAGCAACAGGGGATGAATTGTGCCATCCATTTCCAGGAGAGAAGCAGCAGGAACTCATTACTTCTTACAAAGAGTTTCTGGCTTTCAGAAGATGAAGGGCCTAACACACTGTCATTCAGTAAGTACACTTTTACATTTATCCAAAAATTTTTAGAGGCAGCTGTTTCTAAGAAATAATGAATTTCTATAGGATACTTTGAGCATTTGTATGTCAATTAAACAAAAAAGGAATACATAGTTTTCTTAGTATTTGAAGTTATGCTGTACTGAGGCTTTTTAAAATAATTTCTTATTAAGGTATTTCAAGAACAATGAGAGTTTAATTAGGATGCTGTCCACAGACGATCACACAACTTAAAGAACACACTGTGTATCTACAACAAAAATGCCAAGTGACTCTGTCATTGCTAGTTAACTATACTCTTTCCTAAATGGAAAATACAAGTTCTGAGTATAATGGCAGTACAACCTTCAGGAGCATATAATTGTTCTCTTATGTATCTTTTACAGATAGCTTTTTATCTGTGCTCCTCAGTCCATTTGCAGACAGGGAAACAAATGCACCAGGAGGTGAGGTGAATTGTTCAGAGTAGCAGAGAACGGACAAGAGCCCATTCTCCTCACCCAGCTGGTAGCTTGATCCCCCCGCTACACACTTTAGATGATGCCAGCTCAAAGCAAGCATTTGTTCAAGTAATATCTTAGCAGAAGTGGGCTAATTTTATCAGTTCTCTTCTTTTAAAATATGTACATATGTTCCATTGTATGAACTGACATTCAAAGCTGACTAAATTATACAGTGATCTTAAGATATTTTTAGTAACAGTTATTTTACAGCTGGAACATGCCTCACAAATAGCCTGCAGAAGCTTTTCAGCTCAGACCTTACTGTAGTCCCCCATAGTTTTTTTGGCTCCTTCTTACCCTTTATGTCCTTGTGTAACATATTCAAAGTCAACTGTGTTTGATTTAAAAAAAAAAAAATAAAATTAAGAATCCAAATTCACACACGGAAAAGCTTAATTTCTAATGCTCAGCCTGAGTACCTTTTTAAACCCGGCAAAGAGCCTAATTCTCTTGGGTTTCAATAAGATACAGCATACAGAGTGCTCAATATTCACCAGGCTTTTTAAAGACACAGATTATATCCATAAGAGCTTCCTGGTTGCTCACCCACTCTTGGGACAGAGGGTGGGAGATAAATTTGAAGGTCTGCCTATTACTATTATCTCCATGCTCCTGGGTGGTCACCTGAAAGGAAAAGAACCAGGCAAGTATGCTTCCAGGCACATAGTGGAAGAAGCTGGTGTCAGAGAGCGAAGGGGGCATTTTCACTCCTTCCAAGAATGTCCAATAATTCCAGTCTCAATCTGTCACCATGCCTCGCACAGTTTTAATGTTGCTTTTTTAGCATCTTTTTTCCCCCCCTTTTCCTTCAATTTATTGTAATGGAAGTAATGCATTAAGAAGCAATATTTTGACAAGAAAAATCAAGACAAGACTATGGAACTGTTCCTTTTAAAGTAATTATCAAAGTCCAAATTCATTTCAGCAAGGAAACCTGAGCTTTAACCTGGTAATTAATGGAGATGATTCTAGAAAGAAGACTCATTTTTCACATAGTATAATGACAGATCTTGTTTTCCATAAAAAAAGTTGAGAAGGTTTGTGAGCATTCTTCCAGGTTTCAGCCAACAGACTGTTTAACACCAAGGCTTCTAAGTAGTAATTTTATTTCCTATCTTTACATGCAGCTGAATTTTCTCCAGGGCAGAGAATGCAGACAGACTGTCAAAAGCTGGGAGTTGCAAAATCCAGACACAGCACATTTTGCTGTATTCAATTTATAACCCTGTTTTTAAAAAAAGAAAAAAATGTTGCTGAAGGTGCAGGCAGATAATTTAGTTTGTGCTATTTTATTAGTTTCACTTTTAGTTGGGATTGTCAGTTATAAATGTGTACAAGGTCAAAAGGTGAAACAAGTTCGTTACTTCTGTGGAGTCAGCAAAAGAATTTTCTAACTATACATTAGAGCAACAGCCATCAAGAGTCACATAATGAGTTCACATATGTCCCAAGAAGAAAACAGCAGGTTATTAACACATTTAGTTTTAGTAATATTTTCTTACATCTACTTTTATAATTGAAGTCAATGAAGTTTAACTGCAATGCAAGACCTACATGGAACTGTCACCTACAGTTGCTATTCTCCAGAACACACAAGTAGGTAAACAACTGAAAAAAAAGCCAAGAAAAACATTTCTAGTCCATATGAAAATTCAGGTCTAATGTTCTAATGATAGTGTCCCCATTGCTTTGATGCCATTAAAAATGGGAATGTTAGAAACCAGTCCACTGCAATCAGTGGAGCTCTATCAAAGTAAAATGTCTCTGAACATGGAGTTCATCAAGCACTCTGCATGACACAAAGATCATTCAAGTTTATACCTGTCCTATAGCAATTCTCCCTGGACTGGAAAAGTCCCATTAAAGTAAATTGCAGAAGTGATTTCTGCCATGAAGAACTGGGGAAGAGAGGGAGAAGAGAAGACATCAGTAAAGTACTTAATAAGGATTTCATTGTGTTACATACTTCTAAAGTGACTTGAAATGATGTTCACCACCACATTTCTCTTACAAAAGCAAATTCAAGACAGAAAATTTCAAAACATTAAAAAGCTCAAGTCAGATCTCTGAATGCTTAGAATGATATTGTATTTTCCAGAATTGAGGGATCTTGCAAGAGATTTAGGGCTGTATTAGAAGTTATTTTATCCCTGAAGGAGAGTACACTAACATCTGTTCAATATGCTTTCATGTGGGCATACTGATTTTACACTTCTAATTGCTTCATGCTAAGCTTTCTGAATAAGTCTTAAAACATTTTGGGTCAGATTATATGAACTATTATAAGTGAACTCTTAGCATATTTCCCTGCAACATTCTTTCCAGACTCTCTTCCCCATACTATTCCCTAACAAAAGCAGAATGCAAATTGTACATAGCAAGCCAGGCAAAGGAGATGAGCAGCATCAATAGTGGGGGGAAAAAAAAACCCCAACAACCAAAACCTCACACAGATCGTAACTCTTGCTTCTGCCCTCAAGAGCTTGAGCTCTTCAAGCAAGAGCTGTGTGCATATGTAGAGATGGAAGGATGGCTGTGAAAAAGCTCTCTAGGCAACTTGGCCTTCAGAGCCTGCCTGAACTCCAGCAGTATCTCCAAACCAGGGTACGGGTTGCAGTGATGCTTAGAGTTACCAAAGTTCAGTGTTCTGCCTCCAACCTATGACGCTTTTATACAGTGCAGCATAAGGAATCTCCATGGGCAACCTTCCAACTACCACCCCAGTTTCACGCTTGAGAAAATTTGCCTACTCCCACCTCTACTCTGGCAACATGGAAGAGACAGAGCAGAAGGGCAGTGGTCTCGTCTTGAGTCCATGCACTCAGTCTATGCTAGTGACCTACAATTTCTAGACAAAGGAAGTTGAGAAAGCAATCTTTACTTTGTACACACAATCAGATAATGATGTTCTCACAGGGACTGATTATCCTCCCAGGAGGCCTGGGCACTTATACATACTGGAAAAAGTGAACATTAAATGCTGCCTTTCCATTTTGGCAGTGTTTTTTTCCCCACTCTACATTGATGGAAATATTGGCCATAGCATTAGCCCATACAGCTCTCATTGCCTTGCACTAAGTGCAGAAATGAAATTCCAAGAGACTTCATTACCATTTATCCTTAAAGCACTCCATGCTTTTATTTGTCTCTTATTATAAGCTAAGGAAATGCATAATCAGTTGCCTGGTACCTGTACCTTGCAGAGAATTGCATCGGTAAGTATACACTTTAAAATGCTACAAATAAATAGAAGATGCTAGAACACAGTTTGGACACATTAGACCACAGACTGGAAAAAACAAGCATCAGCTTAACACCAGAAAACAACTAAAGAAAATTGTAAAGGGTCTCTAGAAACATGGATATTTCTTCACATAGATTTGGAAGCAAGCATTCACAATGAAGGGAGAAAGAGCCACTCATCCTACTTGCTGCTGTAGACGTGCCTCATGTGCATCTTAGAGACAGCTGAACACTTGGGAGTAAAATCTTGTGGAGACAAAGACAAGTAAAAGGACTCAAAAACCTACAGTTCTACTAAAGAGAAAGCACATATGCCATTCACGTATAAGCTCACACCACACAAGAAATCTCAGTCAAGATCAAACCTCCCCAGGGTTGTGGTAGTCACCACAACTGGAGGTTTTCAAGATGCAACTGGACAGGGTGCTAGATAATCTCATCTATGTTCCCTTTTCCATGAAAGGCTGGACCAGATGATCTTTTGAGGTCCTTTCCAACCTAGGCTGTTCTACAATTCCATTATTAAAATAGCCCCTTCACCTTCTGTGAAGGAGAGTATTTTCCCACAGTCTTACAGTGACTTAGGGCTTGATTTGTCACAGTTCAGGGCCAGAGTTAATTCCTTGTCATTGTGAAGGAAAATTGAGAAAACCTTCAGAGTCTCAGGAACTGCAACAAAGCTGCTGTTCAGACTGAGGCTCTGCACAGCAAGAGAGGCTAGCAGTACCAGCAAGGAAACCAAGCTCAGTCTAAAACAGAGTGTCATTACTAAGGTGCCAATAACCTAAGAGAAGCAAAACCTACTTAGCAGGCGGTGCTATCTTAATTCTGCTATCCTGTAATCAGCTGTTGACAAACTGTTAATTGACTGAGCACAGCATCCACTAACACAAGCAAGCATTGAGGAGGACATGGGTTGTCTAACTGGATGCATTCCCAATCTGTCATCACATTTTCAAAAGATAAGCACACAACTGGTTCATCACACAGAAATGAAAATCACACCTGCTCCAAGCTGTCATTAACATACTACAATGCCAAGTAACTGGGAGAGACACAGGAAATGCAAGTTGCATTTGCATCTAGAGCAGGCATTTGCTTCCACTTCATAAATCAGCAACCCAGATTCCACCACAGTCAGTGAAGCAGCACTTAGTCTACAGAATGCTAAGAAGGAGGGGGAAGGAAATAATTGTCATCTGTTTCTTACAGTACTAGATCTAAGAGGCAACTCGCTGGTTATGAGGCCACATGTCTTAAGCAAAGGAACTATTTTTGTGCTACAAAGCATAATTATTTTGTGGAACTTACTGCTAAAGCATCAAAGAACTATGGACAAGTTCAAAGAGGGGATAAGCAAATTCACAGAAGTCCATTGCTGACAATTAAAGGTAAATTAAATGCTTCAGAAACCCGTATTGGTACCAGGTGTTTCCAAGACAGAAAAAGATGGTATGCACAGCCTGAGCTTGTACTCTTTCCCTAGGAATTTGTTGTTACACAGCATTAAGACAGGACCCTTGGTTTGAAAGAAATCTGTCTGATCCAGCCTTGCAATTCCTATATTTAGGTTTAGCCAGGAGCCCAGTCTCAGAGTCCATAAACAGGTAACTGAGGGAAATCCCACAAATTCACTTAATCTTAGAAACTTTTTTCAACTCCATACATTCAGGATGAGTTGTCACATGGTATTTGCTATAATTTAAAGTTTGTAAGCAAGCACAACAATAATATTAACATCTCTCACTAGGGTATTCTGATACACAACTGTTTTTAAAGGCATTCAGCTGTACAAAGTGTTAGTGATGTGTACAGTGTTAGTGACCAGTAGGAATGAAGGGGAGGTATTGGGAAAAAAACCCTTAACTCACTTGTAGCATCATACAGCTTGTCAAGTACATCAGAACATAGAGGTAGAACACCCCCCAAAAAAGCCAGTGTTTTTCAAACCAAATTCCTACATCCGCCAGGAAAACCTTTCCTGAGGACAAAATAAAAAAATAGGCTGCAAAAATCCTATTAGCAAACACAACAATACAGCATTTGTCCTTACATAAAGGATGGCTATTTGGAAACTGAAGAGCAGTAGGTATTTGTTTTGTCCAAATAAATAAAGTACTGAGAAGACATGCAGAAAACACTACTGGGTTGTTAGAACAATACAATGAAGGAAGAACATTTAACTCGGTTCTACTGAGATGAGCTTGGTGACCTTGGGCTGCATCAGTCATTCTCCATCTACATCAGCTTCACTAACCTTACTGAGATGTTCAGGTTAAAAGTATATTTAGGGTGTGTGTTGAGGATTTCTTGGCTGGGCGAAGGCATGTGAGCAATCCAGCCGTTAGGTGGGAATGAAGCATAAGTTTACAAAGTGCTGGAGCAGACAAGGACACTGTGTCCTTGTACGCTGGGAAAAAGGAAGATAAGAAGAGCCTGACAAACACCTGGATGCTGAAGAATGAGATAAGTAACTGCTGGACACCTCGTGAAGAAGCTTGCACAGCCAATAAAGGATAAGATAGTGTCGCGTGAACCGGGGTATTGTACCAATTAGAGTATTGTATAAGGCGCGTGCACAAGCACGTAAGATATATAACTGTGTCAAACGTTGTAGTAAATGAAATTCACTTGATCACATTGGGCTGTGTGTGATGTCCCCTGTGGATCCTCCGCAACAGGTGTGCACACAGTATTATGGGTAAGAGGGCTTACACAGAGCTTTGCAAGACTCTTAGAACCAGAAGCTACAAAGGAGACTGTTTAATTTGCAACTGTATCTTCATTAACATTAAACCCCTCACAATGCTACTCTCACCTGGATGCTTGAGAAACAGACAACTGAACAGAGACTGCAAAGCAACTCAAAGATAGCAAGACATACTGCTAACTCCTACAAAACAGCAAGATGTGCTGTAAAATGTGCTGGCAAGAGGGAAAGATACTTGTTTCAAGTCAGAGAGGAAGGAAATTTTGATCTGAAGAGATGTTTTTACTAGGCAGTCACCCTTAGAAAGTAAAGGCAACTTACACACTCCCATTGTTTTCTCATGCATCAGGAAAGCTCAGAAGTCCAAATAGCCCCTCTAACTTTTTTTTCCTCCTTCCAGCTTGTATTTTAACAGTCTTTCCATTTCTTCAGAACAAAAGTAGGTTGACAGTTAAAGCTGTGAAAGCAGCATGGCAATCTTATTAAGCATGCCACGTTTGCTATGCTACCCTGCAGAAAAATACAGTGATGCTAATTAGATTTCAACCACAAGTAGCTGGGTGAATCCAATTCAATGCATACTGAAACTGCAACACTTTCAAAAGCTTTAACTGCATCTGGCTAGAGATAGCAATATATATACATTCCTTATCTGATTTCTCCAGGAACCTGCTGCTGGCCATTCATGGAAACTAGATATTCCGCAAATGGGTGTTTGGTCTCAATATGATACTTGTATTCATACTGTCCAATCAAGCATACAAGATATACAAAAAGCTCGTGCTACAGACAGCATTAAACACCTCACTTCTCAGCTCTCTTGTCATGAGGAAAAGTCAGTAACCTCCATTCCTCTCCAAACTGAAAGTAAGTGGGTTCTTTCAGAAGATTAGTTTAGCATCCAGTAATCTGTTTCTCTAAACAGCCTATTCTGAACTACAGAAGCAAATCCCACTCTCTATAATCCTGTTGGTTTCATTGACAGGAGCCTGTAACAAGCATACATCCTATTGTAACAAAATACCATGCAACATTTGCCATTTGAGAAATACTACTTTCTTCCCTTGTTTCTTAGGCCAATTAACCACTAAAAATTTAATGAGGAAAACTAACTTTTAAAAATGACACTAACTTTTGCTCTCTGCAGTTTCATTCCAGCCCTAGTCTACCCATCTTCCCACTTAGCCCATCAGATAGCAGCAAAACCAATGCAAACCCCATTGGTAGGGCTGAGCCAGGACCTGAAGATGATCCCGGTGCAGACCTAACCAGAACATCAGCCTGCAGGATCTATCTGAACACAGCATACAGTACCAGTTGTAGACAACAAGATCCATCAACAGCCCCAGACACAGCAAGAGAATGAACCAAACCTGTAAGCCATCCAGGCAGCCCAAACAAGAGCAATACAAGACAAAACTACAATATAAATACTGAAGGCAACCATAAAACACAACTAAAGACTAGCACTCCTACAGCACAGCACAAACCAGCACATGGTGCCCAGGCCTGAGCTTAAATGGGGCCCAAGGGCCTATGGACAGGGATCCCAGGTAAGGCTGATCAGGGCCAACAGAGCTTATTAAGTGCCCTCAGGGCCCTGATATAGCTGTTTGTAAGAGGTGGACTCTCTGGAATAGTTGGTTATCATTTAAGTTTGTAAATATATAAACCTGAAAGGCCCTTTTTATCTGGGGAGACAGAATTCAGGCATGTAGGGAGCAATTCAGTGTATGGTGGGCTGCAGCTCATAATAGGTTTTTGATGTGTTTTATTGAAGTGTAATTGAGGCTTGCTTTTTTTCAGAGCTGTGTTCACTACTGCATTCAGTGAACTTTCACCTATGTCAGTAGTGATGAGCTCTTGCCAACAATCTTGGTTCTCACTGTTGGTTGAACAAATGTTAATTAATTTTATAGCTCTGGGTAGGAAAAAGCTATTTTCTAACTGCTGTGGTTCTTCACTATATCTGTTGCAATAGTTTTAACGTAGGGTTTTTTTAGCTTGTCCACCTATCTACAGTGGTCTCTGCCTTTCCATGGAGCCTGGATTAGCAGATAATGCTCTGCATATTTGGAGCCTGTAATTCTAAGGCTCTCTACCTAGTCAAATAGACTTTAGGAAGCTAAAAGTAGTGCTTGGATTTGTTTGTTCTTAAGCCCTTTCTGTAACATACTTTTTTTTTCTATCTATAGAAGGCTCTGGTGGTTACTTTGCTGATAAGCAAATACAGCCTACAACATGAGGACTGGCCATTTACAAGCCATCTGTACTTCTACTAGAAACCCTTGGAAAATAAGAATAGAATGTAAAAACAGTAGAAGATTAGTGCTGTGGTAATCTCAAGGGAGGGGCTACACCTTCCCTGAAGCCCTTGAGCATCACTGAGATTTGATATTTTGTTTGATATTTATGTTAAGGGATAGTACTGAGCCTCAAAAGAAATTTTAGACATAAACCCCACAATCCTTGGGTGGAGGAAGCAGTCAGCACCTCTTAATAGCCAAAAAGTTGTTCTAATTGTCTGGCCTTTTGTTCATAGTACAGATTTTACTGGGAAATTACTGAACCACAAGTAGCAGCAAATGGTGGGCAGAGAGTTAAGAGGACTTAAAAAATGTCTGATACATTTCCAAATGGCAGCCCTCTGTTTTAGAAAATGACAGCAGAGTTAGTTTCTTAGGGTGTGGTGGCACTTGGGTGACTCCCTGCCATTCTTATGGCTTTTTTCTGCCTTCTGCAACCGAAATCATAGGGTTGCATTTAAGAAATTACTTGGAGGGTTTAATCATTTAAAATCATTTTTACTGTTTTCTAAACTGCAATAAAGTATTTTTTTCTTCTACCTCAACAAGGCATGTATGAATTACATGCTTCTTCACAAAGATGTGTGAAAGGAAGAACAAGAGTGCTGTCGTGTTAGAAGTTGTGATTTAGCAGGACATATTCTATAAGTATGGATCTGTATTTGGATCAAAATGAAATAGGTAACTTATAGCTATATCCTAACAGTTTGCCAAAAGTGCAACTCTCTATGAAGCCAAATCAGAAAGTAATCTTTCTATTATTACGGCCAAGGCTTTGTTAGTGTTACAAGTATAAATGTCTGCTCAGCCATTTAACATGGCTGTTCCAAGACAACTTTGGCTTCAGTTGCCTTCAGGTTTACAGTCTTGGTGGTTTTCTTACATTAATGCATCTCTGAGACAGAAGAAAAATATCTGCCTGTGGGGTTTAGTTGTAAACTGAGATGACATATTAGGAGGTCATCACTGTCTTATGCTTTCCCATTTTTACCTATTCATTTATCATGGAAAAATTCACAGAAATGGGAGAACAAAACATAAAATATCAGCTTAAAGAATATCAGTCACTTATGCTCCAGAAGCAGTTGGATCAAAAGCTGTTCTGCTGGGCAAGGCACAGAAATATGAATTCCACCGCTTCCCAGTGTTTTGAGCAGTGGGACAGTTACATTCCCACTGGGTAAGAGAGTTGTGATATAAGCTGTAATTAGGGTCAAGTATGCCAAATGGTATACTTGCTTCACAGACAGGGCTCTGTGGGAGTGACCAGAGAGTCACAGGACTAGAATGCAAGACTTAGATCTACAGTCATCTTGTCAGAGACAGGAGGGTCTAAAACCCAAGAGGGACTCGCTTTGGCAGTTGCTACTTAGAAGGTCCCTACTTTGCAACTGCCTCCTTTCTGTGCTTAACTGTATGCCAATAGCAGTTTATTACAGAGTCAGGTCTGGGCCCCCGAAAACTACTCTTCAGTAATTTTGATATAATAAAATACATGCCATTTGCAAAGCAAGATAACTTGTTTCTTAGTCAGCTGATATGGCTGGAAAAGAGATGTTTCAGGATATGTAAACCTTTATAAGTGCACAATATGTTTCAGGTTTCTCTCAAGGGAAAAGCTATCCAGGAAAGTCAGGCTTAAGAGCTTATGGATGAAGCTGAAAGACCAGGAGCACTTTTCATGAAATGGTTCCCATGTAGAAAGCTGCACCATGGCTAGGAATATTTCAGCAATAATAATGAACTTTCAGTACAGGGCTCTTCTGGAATGAGCCATTTAAGACTACATATTTATATACTTAAAGCATCCTTTAGATTGTTACCTTACATAATCCACTTACTGATCATATCCGTTTTTTATTGTCTACTTGTGGACCTGAACAGTACTTAACAGGAAAAGGCTGGCAAATAAGGTTCTGAGCACTTACCAACTTCAACATTCATATTTCATACAAAACATGCTATTTCTAGATATCTGCTAGTGCATTCTTTGGCAAAAGGGTAGCTTTGAAAGAAACTTTTAAATTAGCCCTATCATCAGCCCACGCTTCAAATAAATGTGCACACCCTACAGTTTTTCTTCTTTTTTTCAAAAGAAAAATATTATCTTCACTTTGTGCCTGACACCCTCGTATTCTAGGGCTGGAACACACAAGTGCTCCGCACAGGAGCCCCCCAGAGAAAAATCAATAATTTTCTTTACACTGATCACCTTAATTATCAAACCACATGTCTGAAAGTTGTAATAGACTTAAATATTTATGGACACTTTGGAAGTTGCATTTAATCACAGGATGATAACTGGTTGCTGATTGTATATTTGAAGATTTTTGTAGCCTTGGCAAATAAAAGACTAGAATTTCAGCTTCCTGGAAGCTTGAGTAGTCTTTTTCTCAGATAATTTGCATTTAAAAAGACTTCTGCTTTCATATGTCCCAGCAACAAGATACAATTTCTCAATCTAACAATCTGTAGCCTAATCCAGCAGTAACTCTTCAAGCAAAACTCCTGCCAAATCTAACAAGAGTTTTGCCTGAACAGGGACTACCCCAGCAGGCCCGTGATCACTGTCCCACTACCTGAAAGGCAATTGCAACCCCCAGATGACAAACTGCCTAAAAGGGTCTTTCAACAGCACCAGCATATGAGCCTCTGGCAACTGTCACACACAAGCAGCTGCAGTGAGCTATGGGGATGTTCTGTACCAGATGGAGACTACGCTGGAAGCAGAGTTATGTGGGTGGCCCATTTTCTTTGACACCTGTAAGAGCATTTAGTCACCAACAGCAGAGGCCCATTCATAAATATGTCTTTGCAGAGGCTTATTGATCTATATGCCACCTCTTTTTGGAGCAGAGAGAAGTACTTCTATAGCCACGTAAATGACTACAAAATGTAAGCAATCTTCTCATTCCATTTTGTAGCAATGCTGCAAATCACCTTTGTTCGGCAGGCTCTTCATTCATCTGGATTTTTGGTTATGAAAAAGACATTGTCAGGACCAAGAATTTTGAACTCAGCCTGCTTTACATTTCAATACAGAAAACTTTTTGGATTGAATCCAATTTTCATTCAAGTAACTAACCTCTGTAAAATCAGTGGGGTGATTTTATGACTATAACTGAAAGTGATCTTGTTCCTACTACTCTAGGAACAATTTGAGATTATTGTCCAAAGGATAAAGGGCCTGAAATGTCTGTTGGACACTACTGAAGCAAGATAAGTGATGAGATAAACTCAGATGATATTGCAATGTAATTCTTCTTTCAAGTAACTTATTTTAAACTGTCCCTGGGAAAGGGAGAGCAAGGAGAATTACACTGGCAAAGCTATGGCAGAATATAGTTACATAATTACATTTCTTACATTCATTGTGCATTTCAGGAAGTTCCTTTGTACAGATAGATTTTTCCAGTGTCTTGCAATGTCTTGTGTAGTTGTTTACCTTCTTTAAATGGTTGCCAGGAAAAAAAAAAAAAAAAAAAAGACTGAGCATTACTTGTCCATTGTCCTTGGTCGACATAATGCACAGGTCAATGGGAAAGGAACAGGAGAAACATGCCCAGGGTTGTAGGTAATCACTGGTTAAACAGAAGGTCAAGGGTAAGGATTTTATACCTGTTTTGTAATACTAAAGGAGAGAGATGAACATTACTTTACTAAAAGTTGGAAATTATTAGAGACTACCCCCAAAGCCTCAGAAATACTGGCATAAATATCAAGCTGGCATACCCATTAATTGTTCTGATGGGGCCAGAAATATTATTTTTCTCTGAATTTAGATGAAGACATTTTCTTAGCGTGGGAGAGAATGACTAGAAACTCTGAAAAGGTACTGCAGATACAGCAATACTTTGGAAAATATTTGTTTCATGTATATCCTGCTGCTTTCATCAGAAGTTGCTTATCTCAGCACTAAATTCAGATTAATATATAAAGATATTTGCAAAGGTTGGAATTTTTGGAAGCTTGGCTTGAGAACTACATGCAATGGCATCTGGATTTATGGCTCCGCTGCAGTATGTCTTTGAGACGCTTATCCAAAAATTGACTACAAGCAAGAACTTAGCTTATGACATGACACTTTTCATATTCTCAAACATACCATCTTTTCAGGTGAGCTTTTATTCTTTTTGCAGGAAGTCTTGAAGTATTGCAACCTTTAAAAAAAATTACAGCATATATTTTGTGTGTTATAGACTGCACAGTAGATACTCCGCCATAGAACATCTGTGAGCTTAGCCTGGGTTTACATCTGTGCCTTTGGGCAGCCTGCTTCACTGCTGAGCTCCTGCAGCATTTGGAGCAGGTTTAAAATGAGTGCGACATGCTGTGAAGAGAGCTGCCTACTGTTAGTGAGACTACCACTCTGCCTGGAATGGAAGAAGCACTTGCTGTGTTCGCAGTACCCAGTGCAGCTTTCAGGTACCAAATTCTTGTGCAGTCCCTGCTGAAGTCAGTAGGAGAGCATCATGTCTACCTGACTTTAACACAGTTTGATTCACTTTTTTAACACAACATGCTTCACTTTTTTAACACAACATGCAGCTGCCAGAAAGGAGCCAAAAAAGGGTTATTTTTGAAACAAGAAGTCACTGATGGTAAAAAGCCATGTATAAATAAATATCCATGCCATATTTAACAAATCTTAGTCTTGTGATAAAGGCCTGAATTTTGGATTCATGTATTGTATAAGGAAGAATAACTCCTTTGCCTTTAACAGCATTATTTCTGATTTAATTTGGGAGCACAGTCAGAATTATTCTATGTCAATGACTGTTTATGTTGTAAATCATGCCCTATGTACACCCATGCCCTTCTCACAACTGATAGAAAGGAACCAGTATCACAGTAGAGAAGAATACTGACCACAAACAGAAACACGTATGAGAGTTGTATTTGGCCACAGATGTTTGTACTAGATTTACTGGCTGACAAGCTAGCCAGCTTTAGCTTGCATCATAATCTAATAAAAACCTAGTAATACCTTTTCATCTAACTTAGCCATATTTATCAGGCTTTGGAGGTGTCAAGTCTAAAAAAGAGAATTATACTTCTGCCTTGGAGATATTTTTATTGCTGAGGAAAAAATATATTGCAAGAAACAGTTCCTTGCACAGCAGAAGAATTCCACTTTGGAAAATAAAAAAGTCAGGCAATAAAAATTCCCATTTCCTATCAGATCTGTCCTGATCAGATGCACTCAAACTTGAAAGTTTCTTCTATCTCTTGCAACTTCTTTCTTTTAAATTCTGAAGAGGCTTGACAGGCAGAAAATGAACAGATGCACATTAGAGGTGGGAGATGATCTTGTAGGAGGTCTATGCTTGATTTATGCAAAGATGATGATGCGGAGGCATGCCTGCATGGTGGAGCACTGTGTGGGTAGAGGAATTGCCCAGCACGCACCTCTTTACAGGACTGGATATTACATAAGGTTTGTAAATTACTTCCTGTCCCTCCATTCTGTACCTTGGAAGATATGTAAAGATACCAGTACAGAGACATTTCACCAGAAACAGGCTGTCCTTCAGGTTCCAAATCTCATTCTTTCTGTCCCAGTTTCCCTGCTGAGCAGTCTTCTTTTCAAAGCCAGCAAGCAAGCTGTACCTCTAGCTCCCAGGTAGGTATCGTATGCTTCCAGAACCAGGTTCTCTCCGGCATCTCTGCTCCCTGGAGGTTAGGGATGCCTCTGGCTGCAGGAAGTACACTGAGCACTTGTATTGGCTTTGTGTGGCAAGGTTTTGGTAGTGGGGGGGGTTACAGGGGTGGCTTCTGTAAGAAGCTGCTGGAAGCTTCCCCTGTGTTCGAGAGAGAGAGCCTATACCAGCCGGCTCTAAGATGGACCCGCCGCCGGCCAAGGCCGAGCCAATCAGTGATAGTGGTAACGCCTCTGTGATAACATTTTTAAGTAGGAAAAAAAGTGGGGACAGAGAGAAACAGCCACCGGAGAGAGGAGTGAGAACACGTAAGAGAAACAACCCTGCAGACACCAAGGTCAGTGAAGAAGGAGGGGGAGGAGATGCTCCAGGCACCGGAGAAGAGATTCCCCTGCAGCCCGTGGTGAAGACCATGGTGAGGCAGGCTGTCCCCCTGCAGTCCATGGAGGTCTACGGTGGAGTGGATATCCACCTGCAGCCCGTGAAGGACCCCACGCCGGAGCAGGTGGGTTCCCGAAGGAGGCTGTGACCCCGTGGGAACCCTGTGCTGGAGCAGGCTCCTGGCAGGACCTGTGGATCTGTGGAGAGAGGAGCCCACGGAGCAGGTTTACTGGCAGGACTTGTGACCCCGTGGGGGACCCACGCTGGAGCAGTGTGCTCCTGAAGGACTGCACACCGTGGAAAGGACCCATGGTGGAGCAGTTCGTGAAGAACTGCAGCCCGTGGGAAGGGCCCACGTTGGAGAAGTTCATGGAGGACTGTCTGCCGTGGGTGGGACCCCACGCTGGAGCAGGGGAAGAGTGTGATGAGCCCTCCCCCTGAGGAGGATGAAGCGGTAGAAAATAACGTGTGATGACCGTAAACCCCATCCCTGTCCCCCTGTGCTGCTGGGGGGGTTTGGTAGAGAAATCCGGGAGTGAAGTTGTGCCCGGGAAGAAGGGAGGGGTGCAGGGAAGGTGTTCTGAGATTTGGTTTTATTTCTCATTCCCTTACTCTGTTTGATTTGTAATAAATTGAGTTAATTTTCCCCAAACTGAGTCTGTTCTGCCCATGACAGTAATTGGTGAGTGATCTCTCCTGTCCTTATCTCAACCTGCAAGCTCTTTGTTATATTTTTTTATATTTTGGTGGGCACCTGGCATCCAGCCAGGGTCAACCCATCACAGCACTGTTGTACTCTGGTGCACTCCAGTCTCTGTATGACAAACTTCACCTTGATAGCCAAGTGTCTTCTGTGGTTGGACATGCAGGCAAGATGAAAAAGCATATTTTTCCTGTTATATTATTTAGTACTACAAGATCACAAGAGCAGCCACACAGGAAGGTAGGGTAGAACTGTTAGTGCACACTAACATACCTATAGTGATGCACGTTAACTTCCCTGTGTAAGAAGCATAAACAATAAATGAGCAGTGAGGTTTTTTGATAATAAGATACATTTTTCGATGCTGAACACCTTTGATAACTTATCTTCAGATTGGAGTGCTTGACAGGACAACTCTAGTTCTTCACACTTACGCAAGACAGCAAAACTCAAAGTTAGTCAGAGATGTTCTTGAAAACTACATTTAACTAGAAGCGTTATGGTTGCAGTACCCTGACTGGCTTTCTTTATGAAGGTGCAAAGTATGATTTCCTCCTGTCATTTTATACCTATCTGTTGGTAGGTAGTCATTAGATTCATGTGAACTTGCTTTATATGAACAAGAAAGCTCTTTATATAGTTCTTTTAATATTCCAATGAATTTTGTAGTCTTATTTATGAAGGACAGATATGAACATTCCTGGTCAAAAGTCAAACTGTTGTATAAAAGGTTTTGTTCATTTGAAATAGATATCAAGGGCAGAGCAGTGGTGAGTTTCCAAGTTAGTTACAGTACTGTGTATTTACTAATCTACCTATTTGAAACTACAGCATTCTCCTTAAATAGAACAAGCTTTAAGGTTAATAAATCCATGTTAGAACATGCATGGAATACTTATTTCTGGCCATATATTGTTTATTCTCTACTACATTATTTGTCTGAAATTATAAACCAAGTTTCAAATGCTTTTGCCATTCTCATAGTAAAAAATATTTGCAACTATTATTGTGTTAGGTGCATGTACAGATTAAATGAAAATTGGAAGTATCAAAATTGCTATTGTCTGTGTGTTAATAACCTCTTATTTTCTGGTTTTACAAACAATCCATCAAATACAAATTCCAAAAGTTTTTAGGAGGGTAGTTCTAGAAATCCAGTATAGAACTGAAAAAAATACATAGATGGTGATATTAGGTATATTCTAGGAAAATGAGTGTTACAATAATTTATTCTGCTCTAGGCAGTGTTATGAATCCATCATGGCCCACAGTGAAAGAAAACATGTCAAGAATTCTGGAATACCTTTCTTTACCATGAGACACCCACACAAACTAATAATAGGACAACATTCAATAAAGTACAAAATAAACCTAATAGAAACAAACTTACAGAAAAAGTTTTCTAACTATACCCTCTATACCACACACCTAAAATCAATGAGTTTTTAATTCCCTTCTTTTTTTCCAGTGGAAAGCCACACTATCACAGGAGGCTAAATTTTATTTCAGTGAACATAAAGACTTGACACAGAGAAAATACTTATGGAGCACAAAGCACAGTCTTGTGCATGTCTGTCAAGAGAAACACTGAAATTACTGCTAGGGAAGTCTAGGAAACAATGTATTTTGGTGGTGTCCTCTGTGCAGAGCAGGGACTGGTCACCAAGGTAAATTGTCATTCCAGTGTAGAAATATTTGTGACATGAGTGCCTGCAGTATCAGAGAACAGGAGAAAGACAAGTTATTGGTGTCTTGCCCTTCATTCAGGTCTACCACACTTATTTGTTCTTTCCATACTATAGTTGAACTTTCCATTTTATAACCAAGATTAAAACAGCTACAGAAGTGAACTCATAAACCTTTTTTTTCCAAATTCTGTCCAAAACTTAACTGTGGCTAATGGATACACTTCCATCAACAGCTGTCAAAACCTAAACTGACTGCTTAATTCCTAAACCTTTTCTCTAACAGCAGTGGGACTATGGAAGTTGGAAAACTCTAACTCTCAAGATCTGTGCAAAGCCAGCAGAGCAACACACACATATAGGGTGAAAGTTGAAGATGTACAGATTTAACAGAAGCCCAATGAAGCTAAAGGAGAGTAAGTTTTGTAAGGGACAGAGTAATTGATGTAATCATGAAAGCAATAAATGGTCTGGCCCAGACAGCTGTCTTTTCTAAGTGGCCTTCCTTGTTTTCTCTTTTTATCCATTTCCTGTTTCATGCTCCTAATCAGGTTCAAATGAGGTGTATCTTCTCCATCTTTGCAAGCCTGACCTACTTCAGAGGGATTAGCAGCACAGTGACATGTCTCCCCTGTTTTAGGAACACCCTGTTCTGTTTTAGGGATGAAAGCAACTCTGCATTGTTCCTGAGCAGCCTTTGCCTGAACTGCAAACCTCCTCTGTGTTGAATGTGGCTAGAAGATACTTATAAATTACTTATAAAGTAAGTCTTTTGCTCTTATCATCCTGGTCTTTTTTTCCTGGTCCTTTTGAATTCACAGGAACACTCCCATATATTCGGAGCCATCATTTTACATGTTCCTTCTTAGCCACTTCATGGAAATCTGCTTTGCCACCCCCTTCATTTGCATGTTCTCTGAGGACACAAATATAACTATTTGGCATCTTGTACTAAACAACAAAATATTCCTCAACCTTCCCTTTTGCACATCAGCTCTTTGTCACATAAATTCTCCTAATTTGGTTCCACCAGATCTCAAACCTCTCTTGGTTTTGCTCAATCACTTCCTGCCCCCCCTGAGAATCTATAGAAAAACTAGCATGTTTCCCTCAGGTTTCCCAAGTTCTTACTGAGCAGCAGAAAAAAGACCTTTCTGTACTATTGCCTCACAAGGGAACTTCAGCCAAGTGTGTGTCTTCTCAAATAACTTCTACTACTGTATTTCTTTCTGTTCACTATGTATCTCAGGTCTAAACACTGCTAAAATACCACATCCAGTTTTCAAACTATCCATGCAGGAAGGGCACTGATAAGTTAGACAAGTTTTTTTTTTGTTGTTGGGTGGTTTTTGGTTTTTTTTTTGTTTCTACAAACCACAAGAATAGCTAAAGGATTAGAAAAATTGTAATATAGAGATTTTTGAGTTCAGTCTACGTGTATCACATGGAAGATATTAGAAGATATATGTGTTCTGTGAGACTCTTACTTACCTAATCCTCAGCTGGCATTAATTGTGGTGGCAAGAAGCTTATGGCTCAGAAAGGCAGGGAACTCTACAATGCTGGGAAGCTGTCGACAAAAATCTTCTTTGGTAATGGCAGGTACTATTTGAATACCTAGTGAGGAGAGAATATCACTGAGTTATTGGGAGAGGTGACCTACTCTTGAGAAGTAGCAAATGAGGAAAATTGCTGTCACTGTTTCATGTCTGCACAGTGTGAGTGGTCCTATGGGCAGGTCTGTCTCCCCGCTTGCTTGGTGTTGGAGGAACAGTGGAAGCCCATAGTTGCTGCTAAACTCCTCCTGACTCCTGACTTTTGCTTTTGTCTCCAGATGCTAATGCTGAGTGCACTTCAGTGTCAATAAATAAAGGCCAGGCCTATACTAGGGCTTTAAGGAATGGTTTGATCAAAGCCCAGATTCCTACAGAGAAATATGGCAGTAGTGTAAAGGAGCCTCGTAAGACAAACTGGCAAAGTGTCACAAAATCCAGAGGTGGTAAGTCCTACTGTTTCCTCTACTGAGGGAAAAAAAAGTGTGTAAGTGTTTTAACAAGAGAGCTTATAAACTTTTGGAGTAACTGCTAGAAAATTCTTCATCACAAGTTACTTCCAAGCCAAGATAGCTTCCAGCCAAACAAGAACTAATTTCCCTATCAGACAGGAAGGCAGCTCAGGCCTGTTCAGTGATCTCTTATTTTTTCTGGTCAATTTACTAGGCTAACTAAGGAAGTTGACTGTCTTAATTACCATTGAGAGTGCAGTCATTCCACTCAAGGGCAGGGCTGCTGTTCAGAGGGACCTGGACAAGCCAAAGGAAAGGGGCTGACAGAAATCTCATTGAAGTCAAGGAAAAACACAAAGTCCTGTGTCTGGGATGGGTTAAACAGTGCATTAGGATAAACAAGCTGCCAGCCTGGGGCACACCGTCCCTTGGGGCCCTAGTGGACGCTTGAAACGTGATCCTGCAGTGCAGCCCGACAGGGCTGGTGGCTAACAGCATCCCAGTGAAGTGAATATCGCTTTTTACTCAGCACTCATAACGTGGCACCTTGAATAAGGCATCCCGTTATGGGTGCCCCAATACCAGAAAGACTCGTTAACCTGATCGAGTGCACTGAAGCCACGGCGATGGTGGGGCCGAAGCACTTGATCTGTGGCCCTGCTTGGAGCGGGAGCTCGGTCTTGAGTCTTCAGCGGGGCCTCTCCCCGTGAGGGGAGGGAGAGTCTCCGGCAGCTGTCCGCAGCACAGCCCGCCTCAGCACCCGCCTGACGCCCCGCACCAAACGGCTCCAGCCCAACGGCAGCTCCGCGCGCCTCCTCCGCGCGCCCGCGCAGGCCCCGCCCCCGCGGCGGCCGCTCGCGCCCTCACTTCCTGGGGCGGGTGGGTTGAACATGGCGGCGGGCTGCAGGGGCGGGTGGCGGTTCCTCTGCACCGCGGCCGCTCTGCTCCTCGCAGCGGTGCTGGGTCCCGCCGCCTCCGCCTCCTCCTCCTCCTCCTCCTCCTCCTCCTCCTCCTCCTTCTCCTCCCGGGCAGGCAGCCCGGGCGAGCTGCGGAGCCGCGTGCAAGTGCTGGGCGGCTCCAACTGGAGCCTGGTGTTGCAGGGCCAATGGATGTTGGAGTTGTGAGTAACGGCCGCTTTCCCGCCTGCCTCAGAGGCAGCCGGTGCCGGGGGAGGGGGCGGCTTTCCTGTGTGCGGTGTCCGGCGTCTCCCGCCTCAGCTCGGCGCCTGTCCCGGGGGGCGGGCATGGCCGGTAACGCCTGTTCCAGCGCGGGGAGAGGGGGGCCGGGCGGTGCCGGCCTTCCCACCCCGCGAAGGGAAGTGCGGGAGCTTGCAATGGCTGGCCCGGGGAGGGGGGGGCACGGGCGGAGGCGGCCGGGCGGTGACCACGCAGGGATACCTAAGGCCTATGATCCCCTCTTCCACCGAGCGTTGTCAGCCCTGAGCTTCCAGGTACATGCTCACCTTATTTGAGAGGATCTGATAAAAGTAGCTTTCCTTCAGGTTCTCGTCCTGTGCGGGTACAGAGGGCCCGAGCGCCCCAAGGTTAAACCGGGCACATTTCAGTGAGCCTGTCAGCGGTGTTATTTGAGAGAACTACCTGCTGGGGAGTAGTGTCAGGCACTGCACCTTGCACTGCTTACCCGTTCGGGACTTTCAGTGGATTCTGTGCAAGCTAGGAAGGCTGAGTTTGGTAGGTAATATTTAGCAGGAGTAGGTTTCCGAAGTGGTGTTACATAATATGCCAATACGCCCTCACTTCCAGCTGCCTTGTTCTAGAGTTCTTGTTCAAGAAGATGCATCAGATTTCATTAACTTTTCAGTGCTGCTGTTGCTTTATCCTGGTGACAGCTAGAGAGGTCTGCCTATTGCCGGCTAGCGTTTTAAGTGCTTCCAACAAACTGTAGTGTCGTGGCTTCACTTGTGACATGATACTGTTCTTGAAACACGCATGATGTTTTGCTCTTGGAGTGTAACTCACCTGCTTGTATTTAGAAGGGGGAGAAGGAACTTGAGGGTTTTTTTTAAGACAGCAGTTAAACAACGTAGTATAAGTAGGCTGTATGCTCACGTGGTATCTGTGTGCTGTGCAGCTATGAAATAGGATTTTATTGTGGCATGTGTGCTGCTCCTCTGTGGAAGTGCTTGAGTTTGAAACAGACTGAGTAGCCTGTGAAACAGACTAGGTTGCCCATCAACATCTGAACTTGTGTTCCCTTATAAATACTTACCCAGCTGCTTTAGGTTTTGTTTTAGTGTTGAATTTGAGTTATCTTCAGTCTCTTATTAGGGGGAGGGACTGTCACTTCCCCTAGGGCTTTACTGCTCAGGATCCTACTGGACACCTGGTATTAATCAGTGAATAGATGGGAACAGTCCTGAAATAGCTGATTGAGAGACCCAGGAAGGCCCACTGGTGTGGCTAAGGATTTGGGTTTGACTTTAAGTCTCTTTTTTTCCCCTTTAAATTTATTGTGTTCTACAAGGTGGGGGAAGAGATGATCTTGGAGTGGGAGAAAATAAATTTATTTTTTTAATTGAAATTTTTCCATTTCTGACATCCTAGTCCTATGTGGACGCTATTGTATGAAAGTTACTGATGCATACATGAGTTGGTGAATCTTAAGGAGCAGAAAGGTTATTTATGGTGACTCAAAGTTTTTATTTCTAAGATAAAATATTTAAATAATTAGTGGTGCATGCCCCTGAGGAAGAAAGAAGAACTGACTGAAATCAGAAGTGGCTGGGATAGCGAACAGTTAAAATCCTTTGGGAGTCTTTACTCCACTTGAAACACTGCACTCTGGATTGGAGTGACAGGTAGCTGACAATAGCAATGGTGGCAAAGTTAGCTTTAGTGCTAGCGGAATACAGTACATGTTGCTTCATTGCTTAAATTAGACTTATTTTTGTTTTATGTACAGTGTTTGATGTGTGAAAGATCCTTGGTCTTCCATCCTACTTTCTGTGGTATGTTTCTAGCGCTTTCTGCTTTTCTCCTAACTGAGAGGGAACCTGTCTTTACTGAGGATGCTAACTCAGTGCTGCTGTTCCTGAATTAGTGAGAGTTTGAGATTCCCAGTTGTGTTTAAACAGGAGTTTGAGATCTACTATTGATTCTTACGATTCTTGCAGCTGTTTTCATGCTGATGGATTTTGACTTCTACTGATTTTTATCTGGTTCAGAGCTGGTGATCCTGACAGGAGTCCTGCATGTCAGTTCATTGATTCCTTCCATGCTGTGTGATAGATCAGTTGGCAAGACTGCAGTATCATTCATCAAAACCTCATTTTCACAGAGAACCTCCTGTTTGTTTATAAGACCTTTGTTTTCCAGCAGTACTTATTGTTACGGGTTTTTTAATGCACATGTTATTATAGGATCTCAAAAAAAAAAAAAAATCTGTCTCCTGCTTTAGATTACTGGCTTGAAGCCTCCTGCCCTGGTAGGAACGGGTACTAGTACTTCTGTTTAATGTCAGTTTTTCTGTTTGTGAAAGTAGTGTAGGCAAATTATGGCATGCTACCACTTTTTTGTTGTTCTCAGGTGCACAAATAGAGAAACTTAAGTCAGAAATTACTTGTGTGCGGGGTTTGCAGTGGAAATAGGATTTTTCTTCCTTCATTCCTCCTAGCTAAAGAGCGTGTACTTGGCTGACTTTTTGTAAATATTCAATTTTTCATAGCTGGCAAAATTGCAGCCACTGGAAGCACTGCTGCATTTCATTGATAAAAATGTTCTGGATAATTCTGTGTCTCCAAGACATTGCAACACTTTGCTTACTGTTACTATCGCAGCATACAGATCTGTGCTGAAGTGCTTTGAGTGTGGTACTGGAATTAACTGTTTTTAAAGGTTTCCTTATGGACATATTTCTACTCTGTAGCTGCAAGAAATGATTTGTTAAGATGAGGAGTTTTCTTTTTTTGTCTTTATTTTTAATATTCTGTCTGTTAAGAATATAGAAAACTAATTTCGGGTCTGTTTATTTAAAAGTGCATTTTGCATTTGTAAACATAGCTTGTTCCAAGCTTGATTGATCTTAATTTAACATCTTCTTCTTTCTGAAGTAGATTAAAACAAACAAACAACACACATATACACTGTCATTTATTGTTAAATGTTGTCCTGCTGTCTAGCAGGCCAGATTATCACAAGGGTTCAGTCGTCCCACTAGCACTTTTGTCTGTAGTTTCAAGGGAGTGTGCTAAAAATGTAGCTGAATGTTTTGGTATTTGCATAGTTTAATGCTTTTAAATAGTTGGCTTGAAACACTTTGTGTAAATAAACTCCTGAAGAGTTCCACAAATTATTTAACAATTACTGTAACTTAGATTGAGAGATCAATAAGATTGGGAATTTTCTGTTACTTCTTCTTGATTTGTTAGTATCCAGGCTTTTCTTTGTCATATTCCTAAAAAAAAAAAAAAAAAGCAGGAGGGAATGAAAAACAAGTTACCGCAACTCTGCTTTGGTTCTGAAGCTTCTACAGCCCTCCTGACTGAGTTCTGAGGAAGTGACCAAATTATCTTTGGACTCTTATTTAATAACCGAACACATGGCAGATTGCTGTGCCTTGGCTGAACAGAAACTGAGAAAATGTGAAACTGAAATATCCTTGGTAGCAGATGCTTTACTATTATAGAAGGGGACAAAACCATTTAGAATGATGGAACTTAATCTGCTGAAGTTCTAGAGGATTTCACATAATCTTTCAGTGATTGGCTTTCTATTTTAAAAATAATTTCTCCATATTTAAAAAAAAATGCTTGAGATAGAAAGTTGTTGGGGTCTTTTTTTTTATTATTGCAGATGGTACTGTTATCCTTTTCTTGTTTTTGAAACTAGAGAGCTGAATAACTATGATATACCCTGCTTTGCTTCTCATCTTGTTCTTGGAAGTTTAAAATGTTACCTTACAGAATACAATTTGTTTGGCTTGTAGTGCATCACACCACAATGGTATACAGTTACTTTTCCCCTTTATTCAGGTATTATTGGAAAAGAGATGCATGTCAGGTTACTGAAGTAAATAACAGCAGAATGGGAATTCATAAGGTTGAGCTTGCACACTGAAACAAATTCCCCAGAACAGTGCCTCGGTGTATGTCGCTTCAGCGGGCCCATCTGTGATTTAAGGCATTTAAGTGAAACTTGGCAGGAGAATCCAGGGAAGAAACCTCCTTTGCTCTTTGAGGTAGGTAGGGCTTTGACAATTTGTAAAAAAAACTTGTTTAACTTTTGTGGAGCAACTGTTTTTGGGTTGGGAGGTCTTGCCTGTCTTGTTTTGGAGGGGTTTTGGCACATGGGAGGAAACTTCTTGTCAGCTTCTGGAGCATGTATTATTATGAGATAGATCTTGGTAGATTACAGGGACTAACTTCTGTATCTTTGGCTACTACCTGCTTGCTTGAAAAGTAGACTAAAACCATATAGTTGACCTTCTGAAGCTTATCTTCTGTTGAAATTACAAAGCTGCCTATCCTGCCTCAAGACCTATCTGTATTTAGGAATAAGAATGAATTAAATGATAGTCTTAAGGTAACAGCCAAACACGTCAGGCATGGTCTTTTTTTGTTTTTTTTTTAGGTATGTTTATGGAATCTGTAGCAATAAGGCAAAACTACCTAAAAGAATAAAAGTAATAATTATTTCATTCTGATACTGTTTTTACCATTCTATTAGGTACTGTTTCAACATATGCACCTCTAATTTTAATAGTACTCCCAATCTGAAATCCAGCAAATAGCTTGGTTTACTATAAGCAGTACCTTTTATAAAAGTTGTGTGCCTTGAATCAAGAAAAAGTAGACTGAAAGGGGAAACTTTCATCTTTGCCTATTTTGCTGTTTTCTCTTCAGCAAATTCTCTGATGCCTGTATCTATAAGCTGTTTCTCCTTTGTTCCTAGATCCTTGCAACTTCGTGAAATTGCCATCAGAGCAATTTGTAGAATGCAAAAGTGTAGAATGGTATTTGAGGTTACATCTGTTCAACACTGATAGTTACTGATAGTGAAAAAGCAGATAAAAGGAGTCAGTTACACTCATTTTCAAATGAGTGAATTGGTGAATTCCCTAGCCAAGCAGTTACAAGAAGAGAGATGAGTGGCTTGGAGCCGGAAACTGTGTATCAGTAAATCTTAGTAAAGTCATTCTGTGTTTTCTGATCAACTCTGTAGTGATGTGACTGAATGGCATGTTTGCTTTTACTGGTTTTAGGTATTTATTTATTTTTTTTGTATTGCAGCCATCAGTGAAATTACTGGTATTTGAAAGCCAAAGCTTGGTCTTTCATGCTTTAGATCAGAGATAGACACACACTTTGCTTTGACTTTTTAAGAGTTTAAAATTTTGCTTTTGGATTGCTTGCTTTATGCCTTCTGAAAAAGTTTCAGGTATTGTAATGGATTGGAGTAGGAACTGGAAAACACCTGGCTACTTTGAAATAGTGATTTTAATCCACTTAAGTCAATTGTTCTTTCAATGGACCTGACCAGAAGATAGATGTTAGTTCCCTTATGTATGGAGGGTAGACAGTGTATGAGGATATTTCAGTTGTAAAACTTTGTGCTATGTAAGAGAACTGGTAATGTCAGAAATGAGGTGTATGTTGAGAAATGTGTGATACCTGCTTGCAGTGAATAACTTGGCAGTGTATAATTTCTAGGTATGTGCTGTTTTCAATCTGACTTTTAAATGGTGGAGATCAGTAAATAGCTTTTTAATGTGTAACAGGCTACTGAAAACTTCCTTTCCTTAACCAAGTGCCCAGGTCTTGATTTAAATTCCAGTGGACTTTGATTTTTAAATTGGAAAGACCTGAGTGCTGTATTCTTGGTGCGCTTGTAGGGCATAGGGCACAGCACAAACAACAAGTTAACAGCTAAAGGTACCCCCTTGTGCAAAGGGAGAAGCTAGAGGAGTAACAGCGCTGAATTTGGTGGTGTTGACAAGGTGCTAATTGTTTCCTGATCTGCCTGTGGAGTAGAACAGAATCATAGAGTATGGCAGAAGAAATTTGGTTACATCTGCTTTTGTGAGTGACCTGGTCTTGCATCTTATGACTTGATGAAAAGTAATGGAGACTGGTTTCACAGCACACACATGGATCTACTTTCCTGCTCTGACAGATTTATTTATTTATTTACTTTTTCCCGGGGAATATAAGAATGGTAGCTGTACTGTGACTCCTGTAGAAATACAAATCAGCCACAGTTCTAAAGGATTCATTAGAAGCCTGCATTGAAATAAAGTAAGTCCTTAAGCTTCAATTCTTCAGGGTGCAAGAAGTTTTTCGAAGCTTTTGATAAAGGTGACCGAAGTATGAAGTATGTTACACTTCTGTATTGTGTTGAAACAGAAAGTGTAAGGGGAGGTATTTTAAGACTGAGAGGGAAGCACAATAAGGCTTTGGCAATAGAATGTTTTTTGTTATTTCCAGGAGGCACTCCTGAATTCCATAGTGCTTCAAATGCTGCATAACAAATGCAGACAGTAAAGCTTCAGAAAAGTGAGGATGTCAAAGTAAACAGCAGTGATAACTCTTCGAAAAATCTGATGTCTATTTCAAGTTCATTCTTGTATATGTGGGGACAGGGTGTAGCCTGGCTGGCAAAAATTGAACGTGTAATTTCAGGAATGTAAAGCAAATATTTTAAGGCTGATTGTGCCGATGTTCAGCTTGAGTGGCTGGATCTTGTAGCATCACATGTGGCTGTTGCCATCCCACATCCAATATTGGTAATAAAAACTAGGAAGCCAACAACTAAGGCTTTTTGTGAAGTTCATTGTTATGTTCTGTCACTGCCAAACTTTGATATGGGTGGATTTTAATGCTTCTTTAAGCTAAAGAAAATGTTTATAATCATATAAATGTTAGCCATGTGTATTGAATATTTCACTTAATTTCATTTAGAAGAAAGGCTTATGAATGTGAAACTTAAGCATAAATGTTGATATGGGCCAAATTTCTATTTCAAGATCAGATAGTACCTTGAACAGGCTAAAGGGTGCATTAATCTTTAAAATCTCATGGCGTGAGTTTGACACATCTAGAGAAGCTGGATTTGGAAAACATTCTGACTTCTGTCTTTAATTTTAGAGCAACATCAGCAGCAGCATGTGATGGATGTGTGCAGTTTCTTACCTACCAGTCAAGCTACTGTAATAAAATAATACTCAAGTACAGTATGTGTCAAAATATTATTAAAAGCCTTCTGTAGGCCAGCAGCACAATGGGAAACAGCTCTACATGTGAGACTTGTTTCCAGCATCTTTTTAAAAGATACTGAGGGGCTATTTCTTGGCAGGGTAAGATTTATGGACTGTTTTCAGATACACTAATGTAAAGTGATGTTGATTCAAAAAACCACAGTATTAGCTTTCATACTTAAAATCATAAATTCCTAGTACAGTAAAATACAACACATTTTTAAATTGTATCTTTAACTTCCAAATGACAAGCTTTCCTTTTTTAAATACTTAGGTTTCAAAACTACCATAAAGCATTCAGAGTAAATTTGATTCCACCTCTTCTGTGAGAAATTACCTGGTTTAGGTTCAGTCTTATTTTCATGAAACATTTGTGGGTGGCTGGAGAGATCTCAGTCTGCAGCCACTAAGTAAGCATTCCTGATCAGAGGACAGCCAGAGAATAGGAAGTGCCACTCTTTAAGTCAGATAATAGTACTGGCAGACAAGCTGAAGGAGTAAGGGAGTTCCTTGTAGAGGTTCCCAGTTAGAGTGTAGTGGTTATGTGGACCGTTAAGGATATTGGCCTTTGCCCATAAAGAAATCTGTTTCTATTGTTAGCAGTGGATGAGGAGTGTGGTAGCATATATGAAGTAATGTGAGAAGTAGTGTGTCTCTAGACCTACTATTTTTGCTCCCTTTCATTTTAAAATATCAGAAACTTGCACATATACATTTCCACCTCTACCCCCCCAATAAATTAGGTTAAACCATGTAAAGGTCTCTTTTCATTTGTAAAAGGGTAAGTCTGTGTATGGGCAATTGCCATGGCTTAGTTACATGCTATACCTAGCTGTTCCATGTTACCTTAATTGCGTATATTGAAAGCTGCACAAGTTTGACACAGACTTTGTGAACCAAGTTAGGGTAAAATACATAAAGACGGCAAATGGGGTTTTATCAGCATTTAAGCGTTATCTGATATTATCCTTTCGTGTTAGCTGTTCTGTCTCCATGTTGATATTATCAATAATAACTGCAAACTTAGTTTGCTTATCCCAATTGGTAGTATTGAAAACTCGGCTTTTGAAACATGCTTTCTTACTTTGCTGAAATTAATTCTGAGAAAAAACAGGAGAAAGACAGGCAGTATGAGCAGTAGGAATTTGATGTGCACTCTTCAAATCTCTAAAGAGTGCTATCAAAAAGGGCATGCTTTGATGTATTGAGTAGTGGGCTAAGGCAAATGTAATTTCTGAAAGTTCTGAGATGTGGGAAATCAATACAAAATGTTACATTGAAGGATACCGCTTCAGAGGACAGCCTGGCTTCAATAATTTAGATAGCTGCAATGGAAATGGATTTATTTCATATGTAAATAGAATAAATCATGGGTGGTGAGGGGTTTGGATAGGAATTTCTCAAATCTGTGGAGATTTGTGTTTGTTTTAATAATGTGAGGAGGAACGTAGGGCTTGATACAAAGCTACTTGATCATCTTATTCAGTACACTTGATTAAGAAAAACTGTAGGCTTTTTCCTTTGTGATTGATGTGTTTGCATTTTCTCTGTATAGTAAATAAACTTGAATGTCTGTAAGTATAAGGATATTAAAATATTTAACCTGTCTTCCCCCTTTAGCTATGCTCCTTGGTGTCCAGCTTGTCAACAGATTGAATTGACATGGGAGAGTTTTGCAAAGGAAAGCGAACGTCTAGATATCACTGTGGGAAAGGTGGATGTCACTCAAGAACCAGGTATAGTATGGAATAGACTGTTTTAATAAAAGGAATTATTCAATATAAGTACCACTTAGTATCTGGGAGTGTGCTTTATTTTACTGGAGTACCTGGGATACCAGCCAAGTCAGATAAGAGGTTTCTAAATAAAAATAACGTTATCCACATTTTGTTTGTCCTTATAGTTCATATCTGTGAGCCTGAGTTTATAAACTCAGTTTGAAGGATTAAAGAATTGGGGGAGTGATCTGGCTTAATACTGTATTAAAAAGGGCTTATTCTCTATTTTAATCTACTTTGCTGAAAGCTGTTGCCTGTCTCATTCCTCTCTGCTCCAAACTGTCTGCAGAAGAATCCAGTTCTGTAGCCTCCAGTTACGGAGAGTTTCAGGGTGTGGTAACATTACCGCAGTGTGAGCCTGCTTTAATAAGTTCTTAACTGTTTCCATGATGGTGCTGTTTTCTTGTCTTGTTTAATTGTAGTGGTGCTTTAAAGTGTAGATGTTATTGTTGTTTTCTGTTGGTGATGCACATATGCAAATGTGTTTACAAAAAGGGTTTCCTAACTATCCATAGAAGCATGAACACAATCTTATTTATTCCTTTAGTGACTCTCTTAAAAGTTTTGCATCTATGTTTGTGTAAGCAAGTACCAATATTGTTTAAACCTCTGCATCTCTTGGGAATGCTTCATGCTTGTTTTGGCTTCAAAGGGATAAAAGATTTTATCAGCAATATCAAAAGACTGAGAGAGTTAGGAAGATGTTACTAAAATAAAAAGGGCTAAGCTTTACTGATTGTCCATTTTATTATTTGAAAACATGCTGAAGAAGTTGGCTTTATCAAGTTAACAACAGGGAAATGACTTAAACTCTGGTCTCAGAGCAATTTAAGTTCACAGGAAAATGCCAGCTGTTCTAGACCTGTTGTAGGCTAATGTTTTGTTAAAAGTTTAGAAGTATACAAAAACTCTGATGCCAAAAAGCTGTTGATGTGGGGCCCTCCTTTAGTGCATATATTAATCATTTACAGTTTATTAAACAGATGAGTTTGAATATTAAAAATTTTTGCATAGATATAAACTTAAAGTCAGCTTCTGCACATAAACAAAGTAGTGGTTACTCTGGAGTTAAGGCTGCAAATGGGGATCCGTTATAATCCTATCTTGTTATTTTCTCCCAATTAGGGATTTTTTTGCCTATGCAGTGTTCAAAAAAAAAGGATTTCAGTCTTGATTGTGGCATTTGGATGTGACTGTAACTTAAAAAAGCACTTTCAGAAGGCTGTAAAAATTAAATACTTGAGATCTTGAATTATTCTTCCTGGTAAAGAACTTGAATGGAAGTATTGGGACCTGGAGGGGACAGGTACTTGATACTTTCTTTTGGTCTAAATTTTTCTGACTGCTGAGTGATGTCAGATTCTTAAGACCTTAGATGTGACTTTTAGCCAGAGATTCCTTAAATATTTGAATTTCTAATGTTGCTCAGAGTCTTGACCTCTGAGGATGTTTGACTTCTGCATGTCAAAGCACTGACCCAAAATGATGAATTTGTACTAGAGCATGCATAATATATCTACAATATCCAGTTCAGCACAAAGCATGAAAACCATAGCCACTTCTGAAACTAATGAATACTCAAACTGGAAAACAAAGATTTATTACAGATTTAACTTTTGGTGCTGATGTAATGTTGAATGTATATGAGCTCCTTTGGAAGCTCTCCAAAGTTATTGAGGTATTTTTACTATAGGCTTATGCTTCAGCCTTTCTTGGTGTGCTTAAGTGCTCTAGCTCCTGTTTTTGCTTGCTCAATGGTACCTTAATTAGCTTTAGTTATGTAACCCCTTCATCAAATTGAAAGTGGTCAAAATGCATTAAATTAGGGGAAAACCACTAGATGAGTGCAGAGTTGCGTAAAATTGCACTTCCAAAACCTTCAGGAGAAGGTAACCATTCATGGTGCTTAATTACAGGAGATGCCCAAAGAATAAATGCACCGGAGCCTTAATGGATTTACAGCATATTTCAGTCACTTGATGTGCTAGTCTTAAAGTGCTTATTCTTTCCTCATCTTTTCTATTGAAACATTCAGTATTTCAAGAGCAAGTAATAGAGGCACTTCTGGATCTCAAAGTTCTGTATATTTGTGGTGCCTTCTTAAGCTCCCAATCACAGCATTCACCTGTGATTTAAAACGAGACTTCTGGTGTCTTCTGTAATCTTTGAGTACTTGTTTGATGAAAGCAGCTTTATTTTTGGATGGCATCTATAGTCTCTGTATTTGGGGGGGGCGGGGTGCAAATACTGAAGTTTTTTTCCTGTTCCTGATTATATGTTGACTTTATAATCGATATATGTCACATTTTTATTTGCAAACAAAAACAGATGCTTAACTGTATTTCAAGTTAAAACTACTAGCCAGTTCAAGTTTGTATGAAACACGCACCAAAACAATTTACGGTCTGTTCTTAGCTTTTTGTAGCTGGCTCATGCCTGGTTTTACTGATCTAAGGAGGTGCCTTAGGTAAGCAATAAACCTCCAACTAAAGTTTTGGGGATGCTTAGATGCATTTTGGCAACAGATTTTATATTTTATAATTTATGGATTTCATTGTTCATTCTGAGACTGTTGGTACTTGCTCTAGGATAGGCTACTGGTAAGAGAGATTTAAGCTAGCTATTTTGTTTTCTGGGTGCCTGACTAGCATTTGTAAGAACTTCAGAGAGCCTTTCAGTGTTCTCATAATTTTTGCTGCTGTTAAGCTTATTGTGTTCTTTATGGCTCTCCACCTAGTTTTTCTTGTGCAGCTGTGCTTCTGCTTGATTAATTCTACTGTTACACTTGTGGTTTTGTTTACTTCACATCTCCCTGTGCTGGCACAGCTTTTAGCTGTTTTATGAAGTTTTCCACCACACTGCTTCTCATAGCAATAAAGGCAAAAAGCTGAAAAGTTGAAATAAAGATGACTTCCTTTTTGGAACTTTAAAGATGCTTGCACCTGGTTTGATTTAAGCATCTTAAAAAAAACCAAACAAAAAAAAAACCCAGACCAAAAAACCCCCCCAAACCCAAACAATAAAAACCCCACAACCCTTTTTTGCCTGTAGGGGAATTCACGCTAGAAAAAGCATTACTACTGAAACTTTTAAAAATACCTGGCTTAGTTCAGTCTGGCACATCTCTGCCTCCAACAGCAGAAACTCTTGCTGTAATGCTTTTCCATGGTTAGCTTCCTGATGCAGAAAGCTGTTTACTTTATTGAAAGCTGAATAAAGACTTAGTTCCCCAAAAGATTATCACAAACTTTATAAAAGCAAAAGTCAAATAACTGATTTGTACTCTTTACATTGGTACTTTATATGAATGGCAATTGCTAGCTAGAGGAATGTAGCCCTTACTAATGGAATTATCAACCCCTAGATATGCAGTCTAATCTCTGATGTCTGCTGTATTTTTTTTGCCAAAACAGACTGCATTAGTAGCACATTTTTCATTTCTGCAGTCTTTAAGTTGGATGTGTTGAGTAGTAAATAATATTACTAAGCGCTAAGGTGAGTTCTCCCTCTCACTTGCAGGTTTTCTGACTCTCAGGAGGTGGTAGTGTCAACTAGCCCTGACTTTCCTCAGATTTGGGAGCAGGGAGAGAGTGATATCTTCACCTGACAACTTAGCTGAGTCATACAGACAACCTGCTTATGAGATGTTCAGGAGCTTTATGCTTCTTGGCTGACTCTTGCAGTGAAGGCATACACTGGGACATCTTCATTGGTGTACCTAACAGAGCAGTGAAGCTGGAAGCACTTGCATCTGTTATTCTGTAGCAGTACTTAGTGCAAGGCCAGAGAAATTCAAACATCTTTTCCCCACAAGCTGCTTTTTGATGATTTGGATAATTTCTCTGTCCTATGAGTTGCATTATGTTGTCACTGTCTAGGGTGATACTTGTCAAAAGATTATTATGTATTTGCCAGTCAGTGGGGATCAATTCCAGTCAGCCTCTTGAAGTCCTACTTTAGCCTTTCTTTGTCCTTTCTGCTGTCTTCTGTCTGATGATCAAAATGCTGACATGACTCACCCTTCTGGATGGTGTAAAAAATTATTCTCATGGCTTAAATTTGCAATATTTTACAGAACAGAATGCTGAGACATCCCAAGCTTTATTATAAATGTGTTGGCATACCACTTGTGTTTACCTAGAGAGGAATAATGTATGGGAAGGAAGGAAAAGAACATAGAAACATTCAAAACATTGTCTTGCTACAGTCATGTTTGAGAGAGATTGAGCCTTCCTACAGAATATAAGAACAGATTCGTTGTGCAGTATATGTGCATTATATGTGCATTATTTGGAGGAAGCAAACAAGCAAATACAAAGATTAATTTATTTAATGACTTGAAGTACTTGACATCTGAAATGCGCAGCTCTAAATCATTTAAAATCAGCTAGAGGCTGAAAATCAGGGGGCCAGAGTTTGTAAGCCTTTGTTGTCACTGCTATCATTAGTGGCCCAACTTTCTAGATGAAACAAAGGTTGTCTGGATGAGACTATGCACAGACACAAGCACATAGCATCCTGGAATATAGGTGCATTTGTGTGGCTCTTTCTCTTGGTTGGAGGTGCACGCTGCTGGTCTGGCCAAAAACTTCAGCTGTGTGCAAATATTGATTAGGGAGATACGTGTAGAAAAATTACTTGTAGGAAACATTCTTCAAGGTATGCATTTTTTCCTAATTTGTCAACAGTATCTAGTCTCTGTTACTGTTTGTAGCATTTCTGAACACAAACTGTAAACCTGTATTTACAAAACAGTAGTAAAAGCTATGCAGTCTGCTGCTTTCTAGTCTACAAATACAGTTCTGTAGGTATTTATAGATAAGTCAGAATGCTGAGAAATTTCAGTTTTACTTAACCGTTTGATGTGGGTTTTTTCTTCCCTTTCTAGGCTTGAGTGGTCGTTTCTTTGTCACAACACTTCCTACAATTTACCAGTAAGTGTGTCATACTAGAAACAGTTGTCTGTTTCAGTATATGTTCTTTTTTCCTGTCCTGTTTGAACAGTGGCATGGAAGATGTACTGAACAACTGGCTTATTTCACTTTTGTCAATCCCTAAAACATTTTTCAGGAGCTCAGTGCACTAAATGAACATGAAGTATGTGTTTTTAACTTATGGTGGAAGGTTCTCCTATAAACAGTTTTGTACCTAGATAAGAGTGATGCTTTTTTCAGTCTGGAAACAATATTTAATAGCATTTGTAAAAACTGGTGCAGGTTTGCAGTATTGCCTTCTAGAAACCTGACTGTATGTGAGCAGATACACTTGACTGTATAGAAGTGTCACTAAAATTTCTCACTTGAATAATGGACTGCATAAGTTGCATGTAAAACAGTACAGAAATTTTCCACTGTTTGTTGTACTGCTTCTGTGTACTGCTTAGAATTCTTCATCTATTGACTTAGTACCAATATGTAGCTGTTGACTCCTACTTGCCACTTGTTTTAAACTGTAACTCTGAAACGCAGGGGAAAAAGAAGGAATACTGACTTTTGATTTCAGTTCAGGTTAGTGTTGGAGCTTTGATTGTATGATAAAGTCCTCACCTGAGGCTTTTCTTTAGTTTAAGTGACTTTACGAAGTTCCCCTGTTATCAATGCTGTTAAAAATGGATCAGAAGAGGTGTTTGCTGTATATCTTCTCCAATAAGAAGCTGTCATCCTTTAAATATTGAACCCTTTATTAAGTCATGGTATTACGAGTAGTGCATATATACACACACAGACACACACATATATATATATGCACACTTTTAATTCTGAGTTGTGTCTGAAAAATGGTTTGGTGGTTATCCTCATGTGCTTTGTATTTGCTGTAATGCAAGTGACTATTTAAGAAAAATAGTGGTTTTAATAAATGGCAAAAGCTCATGCATTTTAAAAACTGAGACCTTCCATCATGGATTACAGTTTTAAAACATACTGAAAATGCTTAGGTGTTCAACTTTCTGAGCAAGTCAAATCTATAATGTATATGGATTTTTGTTTGGTTTGTTTTTTTTTTTACCATAGATACAGTTTAAGGGATATCTGTGTTATTGTATATTTCTGGTTTTTTAGTGCAAATGATGGAGTATTTCGCAGATACCGAGGCTCACGGACATTGGAAGATCTTCAAGGTTATGTTTTAGAGAGAAAATGGGAAGCTGTGGAACCTGTAGCAGGATGGAAGTCTCCATCTTCTATAGTGTAATACTTTGTTTTTCTTAACAAGAAACATGTTTTGTAGCTCATTATTCATTAAGAGTGCTATGTTGACAGCTTCAAGACAAAAGGCTTTTATTCCCTAGACATGTAGGCTTTGCAGAAGCAATCTATATTGACAGCCTGCTTTCCAGTTTCTCACCTTTAAAAGCAGTTTATTTTCTGTATCCGCTTTTGTTTGTGCCTGCTAAGGCTTGTTTATATAATCTTTGAAAATATATAAAGAAAAAAAGTACAGCCACTGAGCATTATATAAGTGTCTTTTTCAATATCTGCTAAGTACTGGAACCAAATGCATGTTTATGTAAATTATTACTTCATGACTTCTGGCTACTCGGGGGAGGCAGCCTTTAGCTTTAAGGATTTCTTGTTTATTTGTTTAGAAGGAAGTCTTGTGTCCTCTCTTGGAATAGGAAACAGTGTAGTGCTTACACAGTATATTAGAATTGTTTTTCAGAGCATTGAATTTGCTTTGAAATAGCATCGAATGCTTGTGTGATATAAAGGATGAACCAAAGATGTGAATGGCCTGCATTTGATTCTGGCTAAAGCTATTATGTGTAAATTCATGTCAAACATCCAGTGAGTGTCCTTATTTTTCATCTGACAATGAGGAAGAGCTGTAGGATATTTAGTAATTGGGAGAGGAGCTACAGGGCTGCATGCTGCTGTGAGTTGGGGAGAAGGTGGTTACAGCTGCACAGGGTTAAGCTGTGGAATTGCTATTTCTTGATTATGCTCAGATGTCATCTTTCAAGTCACTGTTTCAATGCTTTGCATTGAGCTGTCTTAAATTAACATAATTTTGTTTGCAGTAGCCTCCTTCTGACAATTACTAGGGCCTGAATGGCTTTGAAAGTCTATAAATCTTTTTCTGGTTTCTGTGCAGTTTGTTGTGTATCTCAACTCCTGTCTGTCTTGTAACCTGTTCCTTCCATTTCTTTGTTTTTTAGGATGCATGGCATGGCAGGGCTATTTCACCTCTCTGGATGGATCAGGGTAAGTAACTATGTAGTAGTGTTTTCCATACCCCCTTTTTATGCTTAGAATAATCTGCTTAGAAGTCAAAACCTAACTGAATATTTTTATTAACCTTTTATCAGAGTTAAATTTTCCTTACATTTACTGTACATTGGGTGTATAGTATCTTTGCACTATAAATTTTGTGGTACTAATGGACTATGCCAAAAATGGCAGTTTGATTGTAAAGATTATCATCAATACTGAAAATACTTACTATTCTTGTTATCTTGGTATAGTTAAAATGTTCTACTGAAGTGTGCTAACAGGATAAATTAGTTTTTTGAGAGCTGCAGCAAAAATGGTTGTAAACATCAGGAATACATTTAGTATCTACCAGGTTCTCTCACTTAATACTATTACTAAAGATTATATCCAGGTTCATTTTCAGCATTGTGAATCGTGCTCTTCTGTAGTTTGTTTGCATCTAGGGTATTGTACAGGAGAAGAGAGGGTAATGGTTTTATTTTTTAGTAAGAATTTCTGCATCTGGATTTCAAACTGTCAATGCCATTCACACAGGAACACAACAAATTTGGACGAGTAATTATCAGAAGTAAAGGAGAAAGGCTTAGCATACACTGAAGTATGCTTTGAACTTAAAAATATTTCAAAACCCTTTCATTTGGGAGCTATCAAAGTTTTTCCTGTAGCATGCAAATACTGAGAATTTTCAGACCTTTCCAATTTTGGTCAGGAAACGTACTCTTTCTTAAAATCATCAAGTGTAACCGAGATTGAGAGACTGTCTTTGTAGCAAAAGGTCTTAATACTGTAACGTGCTACAAAAAATAAAGGTAGTAGAGGGTTTGAACAGAGTTGGTATTGCTTCCAGCAAGCATCTAACTAACCCAGAATCAAACAGAACTTTCAGTTGTTAGGTTTCCTCTGCAAACTGTCTGATTCTTTCTTTCACTGAATAGTATTAACTTTTTATAGCCTTCTGATGTTTCACTTCCATAGTTGCTGTGTAATGATGTTGTCTCTGTCTAGTTTCCTTCCTGAAAGATTAAATGCTCTGGGAAGAAACCTTCTCTAATTTGCTTTCTGCTTTGATGAGTATTTCGGCTGCATATTTCATCACTCTTCTTGCTGTGCTGTCCTTGTATATGCTATAATAAATGTTGGAAGCTGTTCTAACATTAAAAACAAACAAAAAAAACCACCCTGGAATTTCGATATTTAAACTTTTGTAAATGTAGATTGTGGTTTGTTTTCTAATGGATATACTCTTAGAAGAGATCTAATGTCATAATTTACTTCCTACCAGACAATCTGACTTGATGTGATGCTTGGTTCAGTCAATTGAATTTGTAGGTTTGAATAACAGACTTCAGTTTCAAAGAAATCTTAATATTGTATTTGGATTATTCTCTTTAAATTTATAAGTGAAATCACTTTTTCAGTGTCTGCTTAGAATGGGTGGCTTCTTTTAAGAACTAAAGAGCTTGAGTAAGAACTATATGGCTTAATTTTAGTTAATGAATGAATTCCCAAATTTAAATATGTATTTTCATCTTGTGCAATTTTTAAGTGTCTACCACTCTGCTTCCCAGATATAATTATGGGGATAAAGCTCTGCATGAAGTTAAATTTTTTTCACTTGGTGGTGTACTTGAGAGGTAGTTGTAAAAGGACACTTGCTTTTAACCTGATTTGATTCTTTTTTGGTTCTGAAATGTTTAAGTTACCTTTTTTAAATAATCAGCTTTGTAGACTTCTATGGGTGCTGTGGCTATCATTATTGGGCACGTTTACTGTATTGTCTCCTTCCTACAACAGAGGCCATAAGAACAAATGTACGGGTTCATGCCATGGGTTCATCTAGCCCAATAGTCTGTCTCTGACAGTTCCCACCTTCTTACAGAATATAATGATCAAGAATGTTGTGATACTTTCCGCTATGCTCTGAGGCTTCATACATTTATCTGCAGTAAGATTACATACGGCATCTCTAATGCTGAGTACCTTAGGAATAAGGAATTGTGCATCCTTTGCTTAAAAAGCCTTTTAATGTGAACAACTCTGTAAAGAACAACAAGGTTTAATGGTGTCAAAAGAATTACAGTATGACATTTAAGGATGACTAGGGCTTGAGGGGGAAGACTTTACTATAAATACTGTTAAATGAAAGGTCTTAATTGGATATCAATTTATGTAATGGCGACAGCAGTATCATAAGTGTTGTTAGGTATGAAGCTATTAAGTATCTTCTTCTCATTTCCAGCAAATTCATAGCTACCTCACTGGTGCTCTTGGGATTAATGTTTGGATTTCTTATGCCATCTTCATCTTAGCTACCTTATTGATTGGCCTGTTCCTGGGTTTGGTAAGAAAGCATATTACTTTATTTTTCTCAGGTACCTTGAACTTTTGCTTTGCATTAACTTGTGAAAAATAGAATAAACTTCACTGATAAGATGTACTGAAGTACCTTATTTTAATGACATATCTCTTCTCCCTGGTATCCAGTGATAAGACACACGGGGGTGGTTCAAAGCTGTGCCAAGGAGGTTTAGACTGGACATTAGGAAGCATCTCTTTACTGAGAGAGTGGTCAAACACTAGAATAGGCTTCCTAGAGAGGTGGTTGATGCCCCAAGCCTGTCAGTGTTTAGGAGGCATTTGGACAATGCCTGTAATAACATGCTTTGACTTGGTCAGCCCTGAATTGGTCAGGCAGTTGGACTAGATGATTGTTGTAGGTCCCTTCCAACCAAAATAGTCTACTCTCTTCTATTAAAATTCTTAAATATTCAGTACTGCAGATCCACTCTCCAGTGCTGTTACCTACTTCTGGTAAAGGTTAAGACTGGTTCACTCAAAGTTAACCTTTTTATGAAATTCATGCTTCAATTTAGATTTGTTTAGTCCATCCACTAAATAAGTGATTTTTATATTGGCCTTTTGTATCCAGACTTTTGTACTTAAGGACTGAATGGATGCGTGTGGTCAGAATTGTGTTAAGACTCCCAACTTTCTAAAAACACAGGCTTTGTGGAGAGATTTTTATTAGCTGGAATAGGATTGTATTTGTGGGAGTTAGCAACGTAAGTATGCTGCTGCACTGTTATTCAAAATGAAAGGATGAAATATTTTTTAAAGGCTTTGAAGATTTGGGGGTTTAATTGATTTACTCTATTCCAGGGCATAGCTTTGTGGTTACAGCTTGGTTTTAATAAAATCTGACTTAAATTCTTTCTCCCCTGTGATCTTTTGGTTTGAGTTCTCATTAGTAATTGAAAAATCTGACCTCTCTTGTTACAAACTAGAACTGGTGTGTTGATATATCAATTTCCAAAACATCAGGAAGGTTATTAAAACAAACCTGTTAGTTATATATGTGAATGTTAAGGACTATATCCTGAGCCCTGTGTTGTTTCATCAGTGGAAACAGTTCAAAGTTGCTTTACCTGTGGAGCTGGGATTATTTCCTCTCAGAATATTTGAATGATGTGGCTCTGTGACCTCTCCAATATCAGTATTAAATGAGAAACTGAGCTGGAAAAGGAGATATAGATGGGAATAGAAGTTCTTTCAGACTAGTTGCTTGGTCTACAAGCATGTTCTGCAACTGCAAAGACAGTTTAAAACAGTTATGCTGATAACTGGTTTAACTACCTGCTAAGTCACTATTCCACGTAGGAAGTGTAAAGGTTGTTTCTGGCACTTGGAACTCTGCCCTTCAGCCCAAATATTAGTGTTAGTGAAATGAAGAAAAATGGTGTAAGTATGTTTCTCAGTAGTATGGGGAAGTGATTTCAAAGCAGTGTGTGTATTTAGGCAAAACCACGTTTTTATACCTAATTGAATTGGTATATATGAGCAAATGTCTTTCACTGTACAATTTAAACAGCTGCATTTTTCTAGATGGTAGATTTTCATCCCCAAATGAGTGCAAATCAAGTTAGTGTAACTAGGAGCAAATGAATATGATAATTTAAAAAAAAAACTTCCCTTCTTCCTCCTTCACTAAAAAAACCCAAACATGAAAAAGCTGAAAAAACGTAAGGTTAATCTTTCAGCTTTTTCTAAAAAGCTTTTCAATGATTGAAATATATTTCTTTTAACATGGTATCATCTCTTTCTGCTGCGTTATTCTAGCACATGACAATAAGACATAAATATCTTCTTGCAGTTTGATTGTATGTGTTCGACACTAGGCTGCTTTGAATAACAGCAACAAAAAAACCTAAAAGACAAAATCAAGCACAAAAGGTGGACGTACACATCGTGGATTGGGGAGTCATGGGTAGGAATTGAATAACATCCCAAAATACAGAAAATTTTGACAAAGAAGGTTTCATAAGTTTTAAATAAATAAAAAAATCTTCAACTGTGTTCTGGGCCTCTCAAGATGCAAGCCATTTCAAAACTGAGTAAATTTAGGGAAGTAGGAGGCAGAAAATTTGGAGTAGAAAGCAGAGAATATTGGCTGGTATACACTGAGAATGCAGTTTTTCCTGTCTTTTTATTTAGCTCTTATCTCTGAGCAAGAAAATATAATTTTCTAACTTTTATTGTATGTCTATCTAAAAAGGATGAGTAGGAAAATACTTAATAGTGCAGGGGCTGCTGGGATGATTTGCTAATAAACGCTTTTTTTTCCTTTACACAGATACTGGTTTTGATTTCAGACTGCCTTTGCCCATCCAAGTCAAGATACAGAGCTGAAGCATCTGGTAAGAACTCTTAAGTGGCTGGGATACTGTAGGTTTAAATGTGAACTTGCAGGAGGGAGGGCAATACACTGTCAAGAACTTAGATGTGAGCCAATAATCCAGGTATTAATTTTAGTCACACTGACAAAGATTGGTATGTTGGGCTCTAAAATCCTGATGTCAAAGCATCCACCTGAATGGTAGCAAAGCAGACCAAAAAAAACCCACCGCAGACCAACAGTAATTTGTTCTAGCTTCCACAGCTGTGAAGAGGCTAAAGGCATTCAAAATGAGGAAGTCTTGAAGAAAGATACTGGAGTTTGTGTATTTTGTGCAGGTGCATATTCACTAGACTTGTTGCTTAAATATAGAAAGGAATTTGCTTTGGCAGGACACTTCCACATCCTAATATGCACTCTGTATATTGCATTAGGAGATGCAACATTCTGAATCTGTAAAATTCTCTACGTAATTTGTGGTTGGGGAAAGGAGGAGATAGAGGGAATCAAATTAATCTAGAGACTGCAGCTGTGGGGATGGGGGAAGGTGTTGCATCTCCTTCAAATAAAACAAGAAAACATATCTTCCTGATCCTTAGTGAAAGGGCTTCAGAATAGTATTCTGCTCCCTACAAACATGTGAGGCAAAAACTTGCACACGAAATAAAGTCTCTTGTCAGCACCATATGTGTGTTAAGCTCCAGAACACCTTTTGGTATGTTTGTGCTATTAAGTGGAGTCAAAACTCGACTGTAATTAAAAACTTATTTTTTAATTGCATACATTTGTGTGCATTGGTTTGCTGTTGAAGAGGAAGGTGCATTTGTGACACTGGCCAATAAGACTTTAGCCAAATCTAGAATTTGTAAGTGTGCAAAATTACCATCTTCAAAATCTTAGATGTTCATCACTATCAAAAGAAAAATGCATCTATGCATACTTGTGCAGTATGCTATCCAATTGCCTGGTTGACTCAACAGCAGCTGTTACCTGACAGAGCTTACCAGTATCTTATCACTTTCCCACTGATTTCTTTGATAATTATACCTCTTCAAGGAGTCGGGTAAAATTGATCTTTCTTTAGTTTGTAACTTGGTGGAACAAAATGGAAGCTATCTATGCCTGATATGCAAGAAAACCAAATGAAAATGGAGGAGAAATACTACTGACGATTTATTTGAAATAATTGAAAAATAAGGAAAATAGTCCTGTACAAGTTTTCAATAATAACGTTTATGAATATTTCAGAATACATACACAGTGATGTAACTTGAAAAGACATCGTTCTGAGATTCAGTCTAACTTCAGTATTTGAAACTCCTCTTTTCTTTAGAAGAAGCAATTACAAAGGATAATGTGGAGAATGCAGCATTAGAAGAACCGGAGGAGGCTGCAGAGCTTTCCGCAGATGATGCGGAAGAGACTGCAGATGTAAAAGATCTTTCAGATGGAGAAGATGCAGCAAATTCAAGTGCTGATGACTCAGAGGAGGATTTAGCACTTGGAAAAGAATCAGGGGAAGAAGAAATGGAAGACTTAAGTGAAAAACCTTTAGCTGATCCAGAGACTGAAAGCTCAGTAAGACAGCGTAAAAGTCAGGTGGCTGATAATGGACTATAGTTTTTTCGGTGGTGTATTTTGTACACTTGGACCAAAGAAGTATCAGACCCTGGGTCTGAAGTTGAAGCTTACACTTGATTTGTCATTTGTGTTTACGCAAAACCTCTGCTCTGTCAGCAGACTTCTCTTTTTTTAAACTAATACTTGCTTACTTTGTTTTATAAGCACATATGCTGTGTGTTGCATTAAGTTGCGTAACTTTAGCCATGACAATCAAAATAAGTGTATTTTATCTCTTTGAAGTCTTCTAAGAGAAAAGGAGTGTAACAGCCTCAGTTCACCAGCTGTAAAATGGTAATCTATGCTTGTGTTCCTTTAAGTATTAACCTAAGCAAGATCAGGAGTTTTAATTCTTTACAGTAGCTCGGCAGGACTGTGACTTTTCTGTCTGAATGTTTATTGTTTCCATATGCCACAGAAACACCAGAGAAGTGATACAGTAGTGAAAGAAGGCACCTTACTAGTCTTCTATTAAAAATGTTGTGTACGATGTGTTTATTTTTATCACTTTCAACTGAAGCACCTTTCTCTTTCATTTTTATTAATGTTTGCTCTGAAAGTTTATCATAGAGTATGCACCCAAATTTTTCAGTTTTTGGTAATTCAGAGGCATGTTGCACAGCTCAAGCTTGTCAGCTGAGTTTTTTGACCCAAGGAGTTTAAGTAATTGAAAACCTCAGGCCGAGAAAGAGTGGCAGCTAAATGTTTAAAATACGTTTGAACTTTTAAAAGGTTTAAAGGAAATTATTTTGGTCAGGGGGGATTTTTGCCAAAGCGTGACTCTATCTCCCCGCCCCCCGCCAAGAGATTTTAGCAAGAAGTATTCATTTTGCAGTCAGTAAGTTGTGTATTTCTTGCCAATACAAGCTTGTCATATGCAGTGCAGTTCTGCCATTTCCAACTCAAAATACTTTTAGCAGAACTCAAACTGCTTTAGTAATATTAACTGAAGAGGCACTTAAGGTTTTACCTTTGATTGCATTTCTACGTTTTGTCACTGGAATCGGCATGTTAAGAAAAGAGAGGGACATGAGTGGGTAGTGGGGAGAAGCTTTTGGTTTTGCTACTTATATCAGGATAAACATGGGTCTATTGAACTGTGTAAAGTGAAAATGGCTTGCCAGCTAGACAACATTAGGTATGATTAGAAGACTTAAGTCATTAGAGATATCAGTATTTCCCTCCTTTGACTTGGTTAATATATAAGGCTTTTTTTGGTAAGGAATCCCTACAGTGAGATCCTGTATGTTCCTACTTTGTTGATGTGTGATCATGTGCATAAGATGTCTTAATCTTGATTTTTTTTTTAAATGTGTGTATATATATATTTTGCATAAACCTTGATAACATGCATGAATTTCATCTTGTTCTTCAAGAATAAAGAGTAATCAGAGATGAAATCATCTCATCAGAAGAGAAGTTGCAAGTGCAAAATGCTGGTTTCCTTTGAGACTGAGATTAATAGGGCCAATTTGTGTTGAAAGTTGTTTTGGTTTGGGTGGTTTTGTTTTTGCTGGTTTTGTTTTTTTTATTTAATAAATGCTCATAAAGAGCATATTTACTATGAAAGCTTAACTTTTCCTGTCTGTGTCTTGTTGCATACTGTGTCTTGGAACTATATGGTAGAAACTTTGCATTTGTCTGTTACAGCTGTGTAAAGAACAAAATTACACTGCATAGATTGAATATGAATTTTCTTAAGGAACTTTCTCAGTCTGGAGCTTGAATTTCATATAGTGGACACATGTAAGTATGCTTTCACATTTGTGAAAACATATAGTTGATAATATATATAAATTGCACTATAATGAGAAGAATTTGTCTTGTGTTATTTGGGTGCTGTCCTATGTAACTGAGCAATTATAGAAGCTTACAGAAGAACTCAGTTGAGGTACATAGCAGCTTTTTTTTTTTCTCTGAAAAAAAACCCAAAACCAACCCAAAAACCAACGCCAAACTCAAGCTAAGCTTTTATTTGCAAAAATTAAGAAAACTTTGTGGCCACTGTAGTCTGTAGGGAAGAACTGTGTACCTAAAAGCTCAGAGTACAGATTAGTTGTTTCCACCATGTGTTTGCTTTTTTTCATTATCTGTGCATCAGGAGCTCATAAAAGTCTAAAAGAAAAACAAGACTTTAACCATATTCCATGAGACAAGCAGGAGTCAGTGTGTGTATATTCATTTACATGAACTTGCATAAGACAAGAATAGACATATCCCCTCAGTCACAGATCCAAAACTACCAGATGCTGAAAAATATATGGGACTGTATCCAGCACAGATTGAGGGCAATGATGGCTTTGATTGTGTACCAAAGAGGATATTTTATACTGCATAGGGTCTTGTGATACTCAGTGTGTAGGAGGGGGCATGTCAATATTAAATTTTGATTCAATTTCTCTTCACTTTTGTAATATCATGGAGCCAGTCATCTAATATCCTCTTCAGCTGTTTAAAGAGGTTTTAGCTTTAAAACATGCAGAATATCCTCATACCTCACAATGGCTTTGTTGTATGCTGTTGGAAATATGAAGTATTAAAAAGTCAAGTGTACCTCTTTTCAGTACTCAAGATATGAGGTATTTGGGCTTTTTGAATGTTCAAACAAGGTGTTCTCACAAGAGTTGCATTTCATTACAGTGTCTTTGAATTTAAAAAAAAAAACGAACAAAAACAAAAACCACAAATGATACTTTGTCCTGTAAGATACGTGGTTTATGAGATGCTGTGAGAAAGATCAGAAGCTCCTTTGCGTGGTGATTTTCTGAAGTATCTGCTTACATTTCCTCTGTTTTTCCATGTCACTGTTAAGTTTGGATTATTTACAATGAAGATATTAAGTATTTTCCATCATAAAAGACCTATCTGTAAGATCACTCACTGATGAGCAGGGATTAAGTAAGCAGGCAGCAAGTGACAGTAGTTCATCTCTTTATAGATCTGTCTTGTAAGTCTGGAAATGAGCTGTACTAGGCTTTTAAAGTTTTTTTGAACATAATATGTATGTCACTGCTCCTGTGTTTTCATTCATAAAGTAGGGAATATTAATGCTAACTTGGGTTTGACTGTATTTGACATGCATTGGAGTACTACGAAGATCACTAAATTGTGATTAAGACTAGAAGAACAGGTGCTGTGCAACCATTGATACCTCCAACTTAGTTTTATATTTGTAGGAAAAATATTGTAGCATGATACTGGAGATACTTAACTTTGATTAATGTTTATCTGGCAAACAACAAGTAGCAAACACTGTAAAGGCTAAATTTGTGTTTAACAGAAAGACCACTAGCTATGCAGTAGAAGTGTAATGTTAATATACTTTCCAGAATCAGGGCTTTTTCCACTAAAAAAATCATGCAAGTATAGTACTAATTAGACTATTATGATAATATTAAACTTGGTGTGTTTCCAAAAAAAAAAAAGTCAGTATCAACCTTTTGTGCAATCTGAGTGTTGTTATCTCTGTTCTGTTGTGATTAATTAAAAAAAAATGGAACGTGTTCTTGCAACCTCAGTATAGACAAAATGTCCTTGGAGAAGCTGCTGCTACCGCTGTTAAAAATGTTTTGATTAAGGATAGGGCTGCAAGGCTTGTAAACTAGAGCTGTATGTCAAAAATTACTTAAGGTTTTTGAGAACCAATTTAAATTTCAAATGGGATGCATGCCACTCTGAAAACCAGTCCCTGATGGATCTGAACATGAATGCTTAAAAGCAAGTAATTAAAAAAATCCAGTGGGTTACTTTTTAAAGAGGCCGGAAATACATACAGCTTTCAAAACTCTTGTCCTCGAGATCTGTGTAAAACTTGTATGTGTATCTTGGAATACTCTATATATGCTGCACCCGTGCTGGGCAACACTTGTTATGTGGGCTTTCTTCATGGAAATGTTGAACAGGATTGTCTTTTCTGTGAAAGTGTTGCAAATTTATACTGGAATTCCATATAAATTTTGTATTTATGATAATCTTGTAGTTAGTTTTTATTTTCTCAGTGTGTAGATGGCTCATCTGTGTACTTAAGGAAAGGTTATTTTTTTAATACTGATTTTCCAATTAATAATAGAGGTTGTGACTTGTGGATTTGTGAAGATTCCTTAAACTCTTTAAAACAAACCTGTACACTAATGAATTGCTTCCTTGTTACATGAGTGAAAAAATGCTTGGAAGAAGCATACCTAGATGGAGGGTTTTACTGTAGGAACTCTGGGCTGAGCAGTACACTCTTGAAGGTATAAAATGCAGCTGGGGTTCAAATGCAGGCTGCCAGGCAAAATAGTGTAACTCTGAATCCCTGAGGGCTTCACCTCAGTACCTCTACGTTAGGTTAGCTCTCCCCCCTCCCCCCTCCCGCCCTGAGAAATCCACTAACTCTGAAAATCGTGTGCGAACTCTGTCTGGGATTTGGAGGACAGCAGTACATTTCTCCCTACTGATGTGGTCAAAAAGAAGTGTATGGATCTAGACAGCACATCTCACTGTAGTTCACAGCAAGCAGTTGTTGCTAAAGATATAGGCCTTAGGGCCAGCTGTGCTGTGGAGGGAGAAGTGACTGCCAGGAACCATTGCTGCAGTGTATTTGAATGATGTGAACAACAGCTGGATCCAGTACATGGATTCATTCTCTTAGGGTGAGTTTCCTGAACTGCCTTTCACTGTGAACAGAACTGCTGCATGGGTTGGGTGATTTGCCATTCACTTCAGTTTTCTTCTTTTCCATTGCATTGATTTCCTGATGTAAAGTTGAAGGGGGAATGGTATCAAATGAAGCCCTTGCAAGCGTTTTGTTGTTTCACTATTTAATCAGCTACTTCTTGTTCTGCCTCATGATGTGAGAATATGAAATTTTCCCCATGAAAACAGGCAGGTGGAATACTACAGGCAAAATCTGGTTGGGCTTTGAAAATTGCTTTGTTTAAGCAATCAGACAAACATAAGCTCCATTTTTATAGAGGAAATATGAAGATAACTGATGGCTGTACTGGAGCAGTTAAAAAGCTTAAGTTTCTACCTTGGAATTTTGAACAGGACCAGTGGTAACTCCCGGCTCCAGCAATGGGGCTGCCGAGTAGCATGTGCTTCCTCCTAGGAGCTGATCACACATTGAAAATGAAAAGCTGCATGGCTTTGCAGCAGGTCTTTTGGCTGCAGTATGGTAGTGGGAAGCAAACAGATCCCCTCCTTTTCCCTCTTCTGAGTATTAACCCACCCCCCCCCACACACACAGAGGAAACACCAGGATGCTTGGCTGCAAAGGGCTGCCCGGGAGGAAACAGTGCATGTCCCTTGTGATGCTTTTGCAGCTTTTCTCAGGAGCTGCCTGCCTCTTCTCCAGTTTTCTGCTTATCCTTCTACTCCTAACCCATCACGCAACAGCGGTTCATTTGTAAGCTTGCTTACCAGGGAGCCGAGTCTGCTGATACCTTTCTTTCATTCCCTTCCCTACAGGGGAATAAAAAGTGTTGTGGTTTACTTTAATGAAGACTGTGGTGACTGCTTCTTTTGATGAAACATCTTTATTTCTTTCCCAGTAGAAAAACGCTTTAGAAACTGTGTACTCTTTTGTCTTTACTGAGAAGAAAGCTCTGTATTTAAACATATGGTGAACAAATGGGGATTTAGTAATCAAATATTTTCATTAAATTTCCGTTTTATATGGAAAGGCCATTTTTGTTGACTCGTTAGAATTTCTCGGAGCCTGCTAGTACTTCAGGCTTTTCTATCTGTTAATCTGAATCCCAGCGGGGTGTGAGAGCTGAACCTAGGCACCACTGATCATCTTGGCACAGGCTGTGCCAGTAGCTCACGCGCTTGTGGAGCATGCAGAAATGACAGTGGTCATTTAAAGTGTTTGACTGTCAGTCCTATGTCAAGGACATGAAAAGATCATGCTTGATAAGGGCACTTTTTTATGTCTGGTTATTGCTGTGCGGCTGGGTGGCCAAAAATAGCGCTGAGAACCTCTTTGTAGATCTCTGCTGGATTGTTTTCATTGTACTTGAAGTCATCCAGATTCTCCCAGGAGCACTGGTCCTCCGTTTGATGCTCCAGTCTCCCTCCACCCCAGTGGTTCCCAGCCTTCCCAGCTGACTTCCCAAAATAGACATTCAGAGGCTTGTTAGGGCCACCAGCTGAATGGCCAGGAAACTGTCCTCATCCGTGCAACAGGTCCATTGTTTTTGACTTGGTCTCATGCTGAAGTTGCAGATGGCTGCTGGGAAAAAAAAAAAACAAGTATTTTCTGTTGATTCTTCTGACTGACTTGGAGGGGCCAAAGTAAACTGGTTCAGTTCTAAATGATGTGAGATATTTGCTGAAAACCCTTCATCATCTGTAAATCGGTATTTTTTTGACTTTATTTGAAGAAATTTACAAATGTTCGTGGGGAATTTGGAAGTCAAAATAACCATTTACTTATGTAAGTTACTTGATAAAACAGCTTTACATAACAGTCTTAATAAATAGGTAATCACTGGGACGTTGAAATATTTTAATTATATACTGCAGTTAACTTTTCCAGTTAATCTTTACTGCAGTTAACTGAAGTGAGAAAATCCCAGCTGACACATCCTTCACCTATGGAGGTTTTTGCATGTTGACAGACCATTGACACTGCTCTCTGATCCTGTGGTAGGACACAGTGGTTCAGACTCAAATGCTGTGTAGCGATCTCCCTCTCCAGCAAATACATTAGGACAAGCATGTTGTGATATGTCTTAGAACACTTTTTCGGCTTTTAATTGGAGCACTTTCTAAGCCCAAAGTTGTATCTTGGTGTTCAATAGCCCTCTGTGGGGTTTTCCTTCCAGAATTTGCCAATACCCCTTTTTGAACTAAAGTGCAGAGTTTCCTTTGCAGAGCCTGGTTCAGTCGAGCTCCAGTTAAGTGACGCTGTTCTCTGTTGGTAAGTCTCCGGTAACCTGCCAAAGGAACAAGGGAGAAGCAGTAAATATGGGAAAGGATGGTAATGCTACCCTGATTGTGGTGTTTGTTTTGTGGTTTTTTTTCTCTTCCCTCTGCCCTAATCGCATCTGAACCTTTCAATTGAATTGCTCGTTGACTTTTATCAGTGAGGTTTGTCATGGCTGCTTGGGCACTCTCTTTGCTGTTAAGTCAGATGCTGTTCTTTTGCTTCAGAGTTAAAGTTCAGACAACCGATGTCTCATTAAGTGCCCTGAGGAAACCTTTGATCCAGAGAGATTCATTAAAACAAGGAGCCAAGTATTTGGAGGGAAGTGGTGTCAGATGTGCTGGGGAGATGTTGGCTGCACTCTCCTAGGGATTACACCCATCCTAGTTTAGCGGCAGATTAAATTTCTTGTTTTACTTTGTTTTGCTTCCTTTGTGCTGATACTGGTACCCTCCACTGCAGCCCAGCTCATAAACTGGCCAGCAGTGGGAAGGGGGGGGGGGGGGGCGGGGCGCTGTGGGACTAGAAGAGTTTCCAGCTCCTGGTGGGCTTCTGAGATCTGTGGAGCTTCCCAGGGCACATGGGCTGGGCAGCAGCAAGAAGTCGGTGACCCTGGTTGGGCTTTGGTGTGTGGTTGGCACGTTTGGGGGGATCTGCAAAGGGTGGCATGTGAGCAGCTCCATGGTAGGGGAGGGAAGAGGAACTTCTAGCCAGAGTGGCAAATAACGACCAGTAAAGTAAATCACTGATCTCGTGTGAATGTGGCAAATTAACATATAAGTGGAGAGAGAAGGATCAAGGTGGGAAGTGTTCTGAAGAGCTTAACTCTTTTTTTAAAGTGAATATAGACATTACAAAAGGGGGTGGGTGGCAAGACCAGTGGTGAAACTGTATTGTTACCTTCAGCAATTTTTGTGGAACTTTCCAACATTAAAATCTTTTGAATTCATTAAGGTTGAATTCAGCTGCATGTATTAAAATGTTTAGCTATTGTGCAATGCTTACTGTCTCATACTTGAGGATAAATAACTGTCTTTAGCATAGGCGATGTAAACTTTAAATAAATGAAAGCAGACGTGTCCCCAGTTTTGTGCTGGGAATGCAGAGAAACGTCCAGTTTGCATTTAAATTGTATCTGACATTGATGTGTGATAAATGCCTCATGGTGTAATTGTATGTACATTGATACTAATTTCCAGTAATTCATCCCATGAATATTATAACTGGTTAGAAAAATGACCCCCTACACACCCCATACAACTTAGTCTGAGATGCCCTCATCTAGGAAAGCAGTTAGAGAAATAGCTGCAAATCTCTCAGTGCCATCGTTCCTTCTAAATGATTCCTGAGCTGGCACCATCCTTCCTGCCTCAGCCCCCGAGATATCCCTCCAAATATATTTGACAATCTCCTTTGAATCTTAAGCATTTTTCTCGCTCTTTGCGGAATATTGCATTCCCAGTTGTTATTTATAAACCAGCCGCAAGGAAGATGGCTGTGGTTTTCACAGAGGTACATGTACAGTTAACTTGATGTTATCTGAATTCTTCAGCCTTGCTGAAGAATGAAAAACCAAGTCACTTAAAGCCCCAAATTATTGGAGGGAGTGAGGCACAGCTGTATATGTATTGCACTGCATCTCTTCGTCTCGGTGTACCACAAATAATGAACAGTGAGCAAAAATACAGGCTCTCTGGTTTGCTTGCACCAGAAAGAGGTGTGCAGTGAGCACAGTGCATGCTGCTTTGCTCCTGTGCACGCTGCAAAGTCTGCCACATCGTGCGCTATGCTTTGGGGGTTTGTTTCCAGTTAAGGTATCGATTTCTCCCTTCTTCCCAAAATCTGGGTTTAATAAAATGGCGTTGCTAACTGAAATGGATGGAAAACTGAATTATATACATGTGATAAACTTGTAAGTTTTCCTTGTCAAGTAAATACTATACACCTGTTGCAAATGATGTAATTTGTGAAAATTTAAGTCGAGATTCCATCAAGAAATCTTAACTGACTCTGTTACACTTTGGATGAGTGTCATCTCTTTGATGTGCTAGTTTTATCTCCAGCTGGTAAGTGCATCTGACTTTGTAACATTTTAAGAATAACTAGAGCTCTCTGGGTTGTGGAGGTGGAATTACCTTAAAATCAGGAGCCGTTTGCCTGAGGATGTATTAGATACCTGAGCTGCCTGGCAGCTGGGTCCCTGCAACTTGACTCGGTATCCAGGATTTTAATGGAAATAACTGGAAACTTGCTTGTGTTAGGTGTTGTCCTAAAATGTTCATGCTGGGACCTGCTTTTATAAATCACCTAAATCAAGATTTTGCTTTTTGGGCATAAACAGTATCTTTCTTGTTTGAGTCTCCTGGATATTTTGGATGATGAAGACATACACGAGAGACTGTACATTCCTGTTATTGCAGGTTTAAGTCATGCATGCTGCACCTACGTATTTCTTTCCTTGCCAATTCATTTCCTTTCTTTTTGCCATATTTTTCTCCATTATGTTCTAGGTTGGCCTTGACCACATGAAATAAAACACGGTGCTGAAGTCCAATATGACACAAGTTGGTGTATTTTTTTTGGTATGTAGGCAAGTTGAATCCTGATGAGGTCCTGTATTAATGATTTACAGACAAAAATACAGAGCTTAAAAGAGAGGGAAGTAGGAATAAACTAAACCTGTGAGATCTGCAAATATGTCTGGAAAACCAGTTTGCATTGCTGATTTTGAAGAGTATGCTAAAAAATTTCTCCCCAAATCAGTGTATGATTATTACCGATCTGGAGCAGATGACCAGGAAACGCTAGCAGATAATGTAGCAGCATTTTCAAGGTAGGAAGATGATGTAAGGCTGAGGTGGGAGGTAGGGGGTGTAAATTCTTCTTTGTTAGTAAATGTGGTGCAATATTAGATTTTTCTGTGTGAACAAAATTTGATTTTTCTGCAACTTCCTTTTTTAGCAAAGACTCTCAAATAATTCATTTTCAAAACAACTGCCTCTCCCCTTTCACTCCACCATTTTCTGTCAGAAAGCTGTCCCTAAAATCCATCAGCATCTTTTTAGCTTTACCTGCATTTTGTTTCTTTTGTTAACATAAATTCTCTAAAGAGTCCTTCAGCTTCAATATTTAATCAGCTGATGAAACTGTAATTTTTACATCTTAGGCTTAAATGCTGGCAAGGGATTCTTGTGGTGGGGTTGTACCTTTTAGGTCCTGAGTCAGTTTTGCCTTTTGCTCCTAAACTGAATCAGTTACGCAGCCTTCCCTGGTAAGTGCATGTGCAGCATTGCTAGATCAGAGCTGCATAGCCTAGCAGAAAGGAGTTGCGTATCCTAGCTCTGGAGCAAGCCATGGAAGGTAGGGCTCAGTACTGGGTGGCCAAGCCATGCTCGGGGGGGTCTCCAGCAGAAGGTCAGCACTTCACCGGGAATATTGTAAATGATGGCAATGATCATAAACCAGTTTTGACTTAAACTGGCTGCCTGAACTGTTGTCAAAACCTGGACTCAGGTCACCCTTTGTCTCAGAAGTACGAGGTCAACACAAAGTAAGTTGGTATTTGCTGTCAGATTTAGCGGAAAAGTGTCAGAACTCATGTGAAGTCAGATGATTCCCCATCTCCTGAATCTCTGCTGCTGCTCTGTCCCCAGACCATCAGCCCAAGTGCTGCAGAGGAAAGAAGGCAGCTGGAAGCTGATCGTCTCAGCCTGGCTGAGCCCAGTCAAACTGCTTAAAGAGCTGTCAGCTTCCCTTTCCTTTGGGTGCTGTGTTGGTGCAGACATTTAACCCCCTGCGCTTGTCTGCTATCTCTAAAGGCTTTGTCTTAAATCCCTTTGACTCTAACAAACCAAAACAAGATTTTGGGGCTTTATTTTTAGTCTTTCTCCCTCCCCACTTTGCTCTTCTGCTTTAGAGCAGCAATCCTACTTACTGCTCCAATTGCCTTTCCATAAGCTATGAGCAAGTCATCTGGAAATCCCACGCAACTTTAAGACTGTAGGAAACTCATTGGTAATTCATTTAGCAGGATCTCAAAGGTCAGATCACAGAAATCAACTCTGAATCTTAATTTTAGGGATGTGTATGGAAAAGTTTTGTAATGGCAGGAGAAGAAGAAAACTAAGCTTCACTGTGACCACTTATTCCAGACCTCTTAGCTCTGTGCAGAAGCCCCCATCACAGACTGGAAATCGCCTTGTGCTTGGGGCTGCTCAGACACAAGCCAAAGGACTGCTCTGGCTCTGAGGAGTAAATAGGAGCAGGACGGAATGTAGTAGCGCTCACCTATTTTTTATTTTATTTTATTTTTTTAATGCTTCCAGATGCTAGGATGTTATTTGCCCTCATAAAAACAAAATGAGATGTTAAGGAAAGGACACTCAAAGGAAGTGCTCAGAGGCAATAAACTGTAGTAGTAGTGAACTTTTCACTACTAACTGCTAGAGCTAATCATGATTAAGCAAAAGTTGGATCTAAAGTGCCCAGACACAGGCTGGCAAAAAGCTGGGTATGTCCACTTGCTGGTTTGGTATTAGCTAGACGTTAGCAGTGAGATAAGAGCAGCTCTGCTCTGAAGCTGTTTCCCACCGCAGGGGCAGACTCCTCTGATAAGACCATCTCTTTGCATTGGGCTGGTCACCTGTGGGGTTCAGGCTCAACTCCTCTTTCTTGGCATCTTCTATCACGTTCTCAAGAAGAGCCTCCAGTTTTAGGTGTTCAAAACTGCAGAGCTTGCAGGCAGCCTGGAACTGAAGGAGATAGTAAATAGTAGTGCCTTGAGCAGCCTGAGACCTTAAAAGGAAGTAAATGAAATTTCCCAGGTCCTGGTGTGGCTAAAAGGCCCTTGATGATGGGCTTCTGCTCCTCAGCAGTGAAGGTATGAAGGGGCTGGAAGCTGTGTTTCTGTCTTTGCTCCCCCTCCCTCTGTATATTTCTCTTAAAGAAAACAAGATCTAATTTCCGCAGTAGCTTTAGGCCACTTAAACGTCATCCAAAAAGGCAGTTAATAAAATCTAAAAGACTTGACAACGGGGTTACTCTATTAAATCGTCAAACAACAGAACTTATTGACAGCCAAAGAGAGGGGTCACGAGGCAGAAATGTTGAAGTTGCTTGTTACCTTTCCATCGCTCTGCATCTACGTCTCTTTCAGAGTATCCACCAAAGCACGGAGAGGTGTGGTGATGTGCTGATGGTCACCCAGCAGATCAGTGGGAGAGCTGGGGTCAAAGCCTGAAAGCCAGCTCCTCTGGTCACACGCACGGTCCTCTCCTTTCTGGTCACTGCAGCGCCAGCACAGCCCTTCCTGCAAGGGTGGGCATTGCACCTGAAGTCATCTGCTGGCACTTATCAGCTTTCCCTGTATGATATGGAAAGGATGCAGGGCTGGAGCGGGGATATATAGTGATTTACAGCTTCATGGGCAAACGTGCCCTTTTGTCTGCTCGCAGGGAGATGATAGTAAAGGCAGTCAGAGTTAAATCAGCCCTTAGATAGCACTGAAAAACGTAAGCTAAATTGTTTTCAACTTTCCTAGTGCCTTCCTGTACCTCTCTATTTGCAAACTGAAATATTTCCAGTACGCAGTGTGCCTTTGCTGCCTGCAGTTGGAGGGACCTTCCTCTCTGCAAAGGTGAGGCCCTTTAATGGGCTGTTGAAGCTTTGTGGAAGCCCGTTGAGCACAGGGCTCCAGGGGCTCCATCTTGATAGCTACAGCAGTCCCCACCTGTAGCTGCTGTGGGGCACCACGCATGCTGTGGTGGGTTTTCTTAGCACAGGGGATGCTAGGGTTAAGAGTTTATAAGACTGTGTTTACAATGGCTTCCTGGCAACGCACCTAGAAAAGGTAGAAAGAAACCTGGTATAAAGATTTCACAGTATTTGGGTTTATAAGACCTGTTTGACACCAGCAACTTTTAAAATCTTTCATTTTTTTCTTTGCTGTCGGAAGAAGCGTGGCCTAACCATTAAGGATGCAGGACTGCTTCTCACTCTGACTCTCACACAGTCCTTGTGTGTTTCTGAGCATATTACTAGTTTTCTCCCTGTTCCTGTGGGTAAATATGAAGTAAGATGGACTTTACACACCCCCCCCGTGCCACACAGTCGCATGACTTTGTGAAAGAAATGACTACGTTCAGCTTCATTTCCCACAGCCAGAGAACTCCTGTTGATATCCATTGTCAGAAACTTAGTTGCAGGGTTCAGCCTGATTAAAAATGTTTACAGTTTATTTAAGTATTTACAGATGTATGTTTAAATGGAAGAGAAGAAAGCACAAAACTGAACCAGAAGCATGAATTGGTAGCCCATACTTTTGTGGTGCAAGATTATTCGGGTAAGCAAGACTGCCAGCACGGATTGTATTTGGAGGAAAATCAGTGTTGTGTTTGTCTGTGAGCTCTCTATTTTTTGGCAACCGAGTAGTTGTATTTATGGAGAAATAAATAGATTATTATTAAGGACTAATCTAGCAAATGAATGGTTGTGTCGATAAATGCTGCAATACCTTTGGAATGGCCCATGCAATTTTTGGAGCAGCGCAATCCATACTCATTAAATTATAAAATGAATGTCCTGGCCTTTTGACAGCACAGGAGCTTAAAGTACTTTGGGCCTGTAATCAGATACCAGAGTACAAAATGCTTCCAAAAAGCCAGTGTTTAAGATAAGGTTAACACCAGCTACAGTAACTCTCCTCTAGCTTCCAGTTCTTCTGGGACTGAGGGAAGAACCAGAGCTCGCATATCAACATCAGTGTGTTCCTACTAAGACCAGACAATTATTTTTATTCATAGTTTTCAAATGATGTGGACATGGCTCTGGTATAAGTGAGGCATTAAGGCTGGAAAAGATGATTTGGGATGTCAGAGCATACATTACTCCCCATGGCATCTGACCATATTCACCTTGCATTTGCCCTGTGTCCCAAAACACCGTGTGTCCTTCCTGCTCCGTGCTGTCTGGCGGTTAAATTCACTCTCAAGTTGTTAAGGAACCAAGGGGCCTGAATGGTGAATAGGTTTTATGGCAAGGTCGGGATGCCTTTAGCTTGATGGTGTTCAAGAAATCAATCTGAAATCTCCCCTTTTGGCAATGTAATGAAGGGGGACATCTGCATGTGTAGGAACACGTTTCTGCTAATCTGTTGTGACACATTCCGACACTGATTCCCCGGCGGCCTTTGGAGGAGATGCGTTTTGTTGTCATGTACAAGGAACAGCAGTCACTTGCTTATCAGTGACAGCATCAATGCCTATTTTCTGCAAACCTATCGTCATCTTGTAGCTAGGTATTAAGGACGTTAAAATGACTGGGCACATAAATAATTTAAATACCAGTTAAAAAAGCAAAGCTGAGAATGTGATGGTGTCAGACAAGCATGTGAAGTTGGGGGGGGGGGGGGGGGAGAAAAGGAAAGGAATGCCTGTAATAAGTTGGTTACATTTCTGCGATGTCTTTCACCTTGGATTCGCAGAGTGCTGTGAAAAGAGTCACTGTGTAGACAGCAAGACACCCTGGGAGAGAAAACTGATTTTCCTCAAGCAAAAGTAGCTGTTGCTTCGCCTTGCACAGCACTAGCACCTGCCCCTCACAATGGGATGTGGAGCTGTAGGGGAGATTAAGGCAGCAAATTGGGTTGAAGTTGGAATGGAGACTTTGCCCGAGCAGTGCATCCTTTCCCAAGCGTGTTGCTTGTGATGCAGCACAGAGCGATTATTCAGTGTAGGCTCAGAAGGGAAACGAGGAGAGCTGCTTGAAAGTGTGTTGCAGTTTGAAAATTTCAGCATTTTCACAGCTGAAAATGAGTGGAGAAAGCGGTGAGTGCTTCCCTCTTACCCAAGTGCAAGATAATTTACATTCTGAAGTTTTTGAGCATGAAGGGAAAACAAAAACAACCAACCAACCAAACTAAACCACTAATCCCCCCTACTTCCCTTTCATCCTTCTTTCAAAATGGCATTTAGCTGAAGTGACCTAAATCAGGAATGCTTGCTGCCTTCCCCACTGTGGCATCTCCCCACTTCCAGCTAGGAAGAAAGATGTACTCACTTGCAATTGCTGGTTGCAGCACACAAATGTGGACTTGGCTGGAAAAAAACATGGGTGATGAGGAGATGGTGAATTAAAAAAATCAAGTTTTTTACAAAATATCCAGGAAATGTTTTCACTCAAAGACTAGGAGGAAGCAGGTGGTGTGTCGCAGCCTAATGAACGCATGCTCTGCATACTGGGAAGTACTGCTCTGGGGTTTTGCTTGCTGTTGTTAAGGGCATTTCCCTATGGCTTGTCCAGAAAATGTCTCACTTCAAGTGTCTGGCAAACTCATGGCTGAAAACACCCATGTTTCCACAGCAAGATCAGGTTTTGTCTAAGAAGTATAATACTTGAGGTAGTGATCCCTTTTGGTGTCTTTTGTGGGACCTAGTAAATACTCAGTTATGAGTATTGACTTGATGTTGGTCTAGAGGATGTGACCTGATAAGGTACAAGGGGAAGTGAAGCCACAGAAGATGTTGGAATAGACATTTATGTTTAAAGTCGGGGCTAATGAGCCTTAGGACCCCAAAAAGCTTATGGATGGAGTAATCTGATGGTACGTAAAGGTGAGTTGGAAGGATGCTGTTTATTGCTGCTTAAAGCAGCATCCTTTTTCTTGCATACGCGCTTGGGAGGATTTTTGCTCTTTCTGTTTCTTTTCCCAGCTAAAAGCACTATATAACTGTTGGTGTTTCAAGACTGATGCTTACGTGTGTGCTTTGAGATGGCAGTGGTTTGCATGAGGTAAAAATCTGACAGGTCTGGGACAGCAGAAAAACTAGGAGGCTGGGGAAGAGCAAGATACTTCACATACTTATGCTTTTGAGTTTGACCATAAAAATGAGCAAGGTTATTAAAAGATTTTTGTTTTCTCTATATTTGCTGGGAAAAGATGTCTCAGAGCTGGGAGAAAGCCTTCTGAAGGCTGATTAGGAAGAAAGGGGGAGAAAAAAAGTGATGTTTTCTTTGTCCCACCCTCAGCCCATCCTCCCCTGAAAAATAACAAACCAATACAATAGCATGAAAACAAGTCTGAGGAGACATACTTGCAGTATGTGTCTTGGCGTTGAATAATACAGCTGACTCCCACAACTACATGTCTCCTTCCAAGCATCATGACTATCTTGCTCCTCCCTGGGGAGCACTTCCTGGAGAGCTGGCATGGCCCTGTGCTCTAGGGCTTCAGAAATTTAGGTCTTGTCCTGGCTCTGTCCCAGGCTTCTTATGGAAATGTCTCTTCATCTTTCTATAAAACAAAGAGATTGTGTCTTTTCTTTTTCTTATAACCTGTCAGCTTAATATGCAAGCTTAAACTGACCACTACTTGCTGTCAGAGCATAGTCTGCGGGTAACAGTGGCTCTGGTTGCTATCTCCATGCTAGTAATAATAATATTATCACTCGGGCATTCTAGTGCTGAGCAGGTAGTCAGGTTCAGCAGTAGTAGAGCTTAAGCTTTTAATTATTTTCTGTAACTAAAATTCAATAGCCATCAGAGTCCTTTCAGAGGGAGGGGTTGCCTTAGTGAGAAGTAATGTGTATCTTACTACCTACCGCTTGCAGAAAGGGTTTGGCCTGGCTCAGTGCACAGCCCCTGCTGATGCACCCCCTCTTGTGGCTTGTAGTCAGAGTGGCTGCGCTGCAGCATCGCCTGCGTGGGCAGAAAAAGTCTAATTTCACAGGTTAGCCCCAGGAATGCGACCCTATTAAGATCAGTTTGGATACTGCTGTGTCATCTACTTGACCCCACCATGAGGGATCGCGATACTGTCGTGCTGCTGTTGTGGGGGGAAAAAAAGATACATCTCTGTGTGTGCAAGCATGTAGTGCCCAGCCTGACTGCAATAATTTGTAATTTCACATTAAGCGTGGTTTAGTTTGCTCTGTTTTGGAGTCAGGTTCCATTTGTACCCGAGCTGAAGAGCCCAGTGGAGAATAAAGCCCAGCTCTGGGCTGATGTGGTTTCTGGCGGACACGTTGAAGGCAAAGCAAGGTCGGGAACAGTTGAGCAGATGCTGGGCCACATCATTCAAGGACTAGACCATAATTTGCCCCATTGGGAAAACAGTTGTGCTACTCGGTCTTTTCCCGCACCAAATTACAGTGGCCATGTTTGGTCTTTTCCTGGAAGTCTGCAGTCCCTGCAGTACAACAGGCTGTCCCTGGGGTTGCAGCTGTAGTCTCACGGGCTACGTGTTGCACAGCAGCTGGTGACTACTGGGGACAGGACCTCTCTGAGCAAAGTGACTTGGTCTCTGTGCGAGCAGAGATGTGGTGCAGTGGATTTCCACACCCTGCCCGAGCTGATGAAAGCCAGGGCAGCCATCCTGCCTGCCCACTTCCCACATGGCAGCTCATTTCTGTGTAGTCTCACTGCAGAGACCTGTAGCACAGGGACAAGGAGGGCTAAGCATGCTGGCCAGGCTAGTTTTTTCCAAAAAATCCCATGTCTTTTGGTTCCCTAGTCCATACAAGGAATAACTGAGGGGGAGCTAATGACCTCTCCTGTTCCTGCAAACCCTCTGTTATCCAGTTCTGCCCCAAGGCTTTCGGGGAGGCTGAGACTCACTGTGAATCTTAATATTTTGCAGCTCCTGTCTTTTCTTTCAGATGATACCAGCCAATAATGTTCAAAGGCTCTTTGCCTCTTTCACCCTCCATGGACTTCAGCGCCTCCTTGCCCGCTCCCTCCTGGCTTTGTGCATTTTGTAGGTCCTGCTGCAGCTCTGGGTCACACAATGAGCTTCTGTTCCAGGCCCAAAACAGCTTTCACCATGTTTCTCCTGACGGGAGAAAAATCTGCTCTTGGCCGTTAAGAACTGTAAATAACCCCGATGATGCAGGGTTTTTATTCTCTTTATTTGTCTCTGTGTAGATGGAAGCTGTACCCCCGGGTGCTCAGAGACGTGTTGGTAATGGACCTGTCAACCTCAGTCTTGGGGCAGAAAATCAGCATGCCAGTCTGCGTTGGAGCGACCGCTATGCAGCGCATGGCTCATGCTGATGGAGAGACGGCTACTGCTAAAGGTAAACCGTGCAAAGTGCCTTCTGCAGTGAGGCAGAGATTGTTCATCAGTAATACTGTGCCTTCTGGTTGTGAAGCCTGGCTTGCTTTCTTGTTCCTGATGCTGTGGCCAGGATGGGCTTGAGCTGCTGCTCAATCTGGTTTATTTTTAGTTTTGTTTTTTACTGTTTTCCTTTGCCTGTTTTGTGTGCAGGTTCTCCCTCGCTATGAAACAAGGATGAGAAATGGAGTATGTAAGAGGGGAATAATTTGTAACAAATACAAAATTGAAAATGACATCTGTATACATATCTTTCTATATGTTCTATAAATATAACTATATATATTGTCACGGCAACATTCTTCCTGTTACAGAACTGCTTCTAGAAATTCAGAAGCCTTTGCTTGTTTGGGAAAAATACTTGCTTTGAAAAGAGCTCTTTGAGAGCATCCCAGGGAGCCAGTGAGATAAGGGCCCCTCTGGGCTAGATGCTGCACAAAGATGTTGCCAGCATGGAGGCTGAAGCCTAAAAGGCTATGAGAAATGAGACATTAACCAGAATTCAGATATGAAACTGTTCCCTACTCCTTTAACCCAAGCTGCAGAATGACACAAAATCTAAGAAAGAGGTCACGCTGTGCCTGTTGCATACAAACAGCATTGGGCTATGCATGTTGATGATCCAGCACCAAATGAAAAAGGATAGAAAACTTAAACAGGCAATATTAAAAAAAAAAAAAATCCTGTGCGTGGTTGAGCTATTCATATAACAGCATTTCCATGACCAATGCAGCAAACGCTAGTGTGAAGTGAGTCTAATTATCTGCCCTGCAGCATCAAGTCTCATTAAAAACCACGTTGCTGCGATGTGCACCGTGATCGGCTGCAGCACAACTCCAGCAGCAATTTCTAAAAAAGCGGATTTCTCCAATTTTATATATAGTATGTTTGGGGATACATTTTTCCCCTTCCCAAGAAATTTATTAGGAAGCCAAAGATTTTATGCCTATTGTATATGCTGGCACGTTCCACACGATGGAGCTCGAATACCTTGAATTGGTTTGCAAAGCAGAGTCCGGCGGGATGCCTTGGTGCTGTCCTGTCCTTTGGTAACTCTTGCAGATTACTTCTGGCCCAGGTTATGCTGGGAGGAAACTCTGGAGCATTATACTGTTCAGTGCAAACATATTAATGCAATGTTAAGAGTGAGATTTGAAACACAGAAAATTCAGGATGTTCCTTAGCAAAAATTCCCACCAGTGCTATAGCCTGGCCATGGTTTAAGGCATAAATTTATAATGGCCTGTAAAGTCGAGTGTTATAATAAGGCTGACTACCAGGGCTGAGTTATGATTGTGGTAGATAACTTAATGTTGGAGTTTCCTGACTTTTGTGCACTTACATTTTCAAACTTATGGCATATGATTATTGTATTTAATGTTCTTGGGTTTTCAAGCTAGGATAGCTTGGTGTACTCGAAACAGTTTGAATGTGCGTTCAGGTAAACATATCTATTGGAGTTGATAAATTTTTCATCACTTTCAAAGGAGAGCATAATTAAAATCACACTCTCTGTGTTGCATTAGCACTTCTTGTAGAAAAAATACAGCTTCAGTTTTGTGCTCTGTTAGAATTGGAGTGGGGCATTTGGTGCCAAGCTTTTCGTTTGACCTTATAAGATGACAGGGATTAGCTATAAAGTACACATTTGGCTTAAAGGTTCCCTTAAACTTGGGACATTTGGGATTGGGGGTTTGCCACATCCAACTTCTCTTAAATTCTGCCATACCTCTGAAATATAAGTAAGCAGATTTTTGCTTCAGCTGCACCAATTTATGCAAGGCAAGAAAGTCTGATCCATAGTCTTGCGGCTTTTGCAAACCTGGTGTGCTTCGTAAGCTTGACTTTTGGCTCAGGTGTGTAGGAAGCAACGTATGTGGTGGTGCCTCTGCTGTTGTGATGATCTTTGAAAAGCATGACGTGGTCTGAATCTTGCCCCTTCCTGGCCAGGGAAGTAGGTGGTGTGTGCTCTGGCTCATGTCGGGGGAGATGGCAGCTGCCCAAAGCAGCACTCAGTGTGCATGTGTGTGTGTGCCCAGGCACCGCTCAGCAGGTCGTAGAATCATTTAGGTTGGAAAAGATCTTAAAGGTCGAGTCCACTATGCCCAATAAACCATGTTCTGAAGTGCCTTGTCTACACATTTTTTAATATCTCCAGGGAATATGACTCAGCTACTTCCCCGGGCAGCCTGTTCCAACACCTGACAACCCTCTCAGTAAAGAAATTTCTCCTAATATCCAACCTAAACCTCCCTTGCCGCAACTTGAGGCCATTTCCTCTCGTGCCACAAGCCACACAGCTGCCTGGCTGGGGTTAAATCCCAAGAGATAATCTTGGGTTCACACCATCCTTACCTGCAGAGCAGGGCGGTGCAGGTATCAGTAACAACTCCTTCCCCTATGTTTTTGTATTTTGAGAACGATGCCTGATCCTGCCAAGGAATTTCCTTCAGTAACAGCATTTTGCTTTGAACTGCTCTGCTTTTCTAGCAGACCCGCACGTTGCAGCATAAATACCCTCTCTAGGGACAAGGGCATGTCATGGTGTCTCTTGTTAAGTAAAATTCCTTGCCCTCACAACCTCTTGCTTTCAGGCTTGTCAGGATTGTGGGAGCTGCTGCCCCTTGCTGCTGCTCCTCGAGGGATGCTCTCCCGCAGTGACCAAGCTGGTGGAGAGGAGCGTGCATGTTTCCCAAAACAGGGCAAAGTCTGGCAGCTTGCCTTAAAGACACCTTCACTGACAATTCTGCTTCATTATTAAAGGATCTTTTTGGGAAAAAAAAACGTTCAATTGCGATTTTAAAAGTTGCTGGTGACAGGCCATCCAACACAATGTAAGTTATTTCAAGGGTTAACTAACTCCACTCTGAGCAGAATAAACTGTAATAATGGTCAAAACTTGTACAGCTTCAAATCCAGATGTTGGATTTACTTATTGTTCTGTTAGCTAGACTTTAAAAAAAAAAAGAAAAAAAGAAAAAAGAAAAAAAAGTTGTCTATATAGGCTGTAATAAGTTTGCTCCTCAGTTTTCTTTGACATGTCTGAATGGACCTGGAGTCCTTCCTTATGGAGAAAGTTCTCTTGTCCTTGAAAGTATTACATGGACCTTGGCAGTTGTTCCAGTTTTTCCAGGTCCATCTTCAAGTATATTCGCTAGCATTTTAGTTGTAGTTCATCAGTGTATGTGGCAATTTTCCAAATAATGGATTTTCTGTTCAGTAGAAACTGAAAAACTGGGAGGAAAATTGTTTTGGATTAAATGAAATGTTTAATCAAAACCACGATGTTTTATTTCATTTTCCTAGTAGCTAATGCTTTTAGCCATTGTTCTGTTTTGAAATAAAAGTGTTAGCTCAGAAGAAAACATTTCCATTATGAAAATATCAATACATGACACTTTGACTGAAGTGAATTTTTGTCATCCTTCCCACTCCAATTTCAACCTCTTCTACTAAAAATATTTGCCAAATTTGATGAATAATCTTAGCCACCATTAAAGAGCAAAGGGCTGTTCTCTAAACACTTTTCAACAGAACTCTTCTGATTCTACATGATTTGTTTTCTTGCTTGTCCATCAAAAGAGTCACTATTCCTCCATGCAAAGATATTGATTTGCCATCCCGAATTCATGCTGTGCTTGCAAACCAATATGTTCCCCTGTCGTCTTCAGTTAGCACTCCCTACAAGTGCAGTAGTACTCAATGCTCCTGCAAATAGGTCCCACCTTCAAGTACACCAAAACAAAACCTTGTGCACCATCCAGCTGCTGAGCAAGAAATAGCAATTTTTTTGAAACCTTAATTAATAATAAACAGATACGTATCATTATTTTAAAGAGGTATGTATCATTATTTTATTGAGATTTCTATTCTGTTTATATTGCTGCTAATTACATAATGCTCTCTTACTGACCGATTACCTTATATTCTTGTGTTTTAGCCCAGAAAGGGTATTGCAATACCTGACTCTCTGACTTGCTGAAAATCAGGCTGAACAGCCTGACTCTGTTCTTGGCCAGATCTTTCGAAAACTTTGAGTGCTAGTTGCTCAGATCTGGTGATTTTATATTTACCCTCTGCAATTGCTCTCAAACAACTTTTAGTTACTGCTGACGCAAGAAGGGTTTCACCATCACCTGTGATGTGACTGCACCATTTGCTTTGCCAGACAGAGAATAGGAATACTGACTGAAAAGCCCCCCCTTCTTGTTGTAGTTGAATTACCAGCAGCTCTATCATTTCCACTGGAGAGGGAACACCACCTTTGTTCCTTCAGCTCTTAACAAACTTCTGCCGTGGTTTTTGTTTGCTTTGATGCTGCTGAGCATCTGAACTTAGGTTCCTTGTGCTCCTCTGATGTGCCCATGACTGTAAAGAAGAGATTTAGTGCTCTCTCGCTCTTTGTGCTGAGCCACAGTGAAAATAGCAGGACTTTGTAACCATCTTTCACCTGTTTCCTATGTGGTGTCTCTCCCAAAAATGTTAACTTTGAGGTATGGCTACTCCAGAGTCATTGAGAGGACAATATTCACGTGGGACAACATGGCTTGGACTGACCTGGCCCTGACTCCCTCTAGAGACCAGCATGGCCAGGGGACTTTCTGGTGCAAGTGTACGCAGGCAATCTGGCATGACAGCCCCCCTAGACCAGCCAGATCTATTTTGGCCACATTATTTTTCCCTGCTGCCTCCAGCCTTCCTGTGCAGCTGACAAAATGCATTGTGTCAACAAAATGATCGTAGGCACAACTCGCACACAGCGTTTTGTAAGGGGTAAGTGAGGTAAGGCTGGACAGGGGATTTCTCAGCCAAGTGTGTTTTGTCAAGAGAGTAATGTTAAGTACTTTAAACAACTCTGTTTCTTAGGATATGCAGCGCCAAGAACATAGGTACTTCTCTCGAGAAATACCACTGTGCCAAAAGGACATCATGTTGATCCCAAGTAATGTCCTCTGGCCCCTAACCTGGGGACAGTGGATTCACCAGTGGATTCAGGGAAAAATGACCACAGTGGGGCAGTTTGGCTGCCATGCTTCAGAGATGCCCCTAAAAGGGAAACGATGGGAATTTGCACAGCTAGAGAAAAATAGCAAGTTCCCATTCCCATACAAAGTAACCCTGACAAAATACGCAAGCTTAAACTGGGCTCTTCTCCAGTGTCCTCCCCTGAAGTACGTTGCCTCTGGGTTGCCCACAGGACAAACTCCATACCCTTCCCAAACCACTTAATGAAGTGATGCCCCATCAGAGGAGGGAAGGAGATTCTGAGGTTTCGGAATGAAAAAAGGGCTAAAAAACCTTATCGTTCTGTTTTCCTGTGGACTTCCCGAGTGGGTTCTGTCCCGTGGTCAGCCTTGATTTGTTGCTATGTAAAATCCTTCAGCTGAGTTCCCCAAGAATGAGGAAAGCCCCATTTTATTGAGGTTTATGTTCCCTGGTGAGAAGGCATGTCCTTGCTTGTGGCCTCCCTGGGCTAAGTACAAGCAGGCAGCAGTGGGGCTGAGAAACCTCTGCCCGCTCAAGGCAGCTGTGGAGCAAAGGCTGTGAGGCTTCCCTTTCCTAGGCACCCCACTATATCCCAATTCTAGTTGCATTTGGCCCTGAAACAAGAGTACAAATAACTCAAAGCTTAATTGTCCTGATGTCAAAAATTTCCCCTGCCTCCTGTGTGTGGCTATTGCCATGCTCTCTGCACTGTCATTGACCTCAGTGGGAGCTTGTGGAGTGTACAAAGGTAAACGTGTGCTTTGGGCAATGCTCGAGAGTAAAAGACGACCGGGGCGGGGGGGGGGTGGAAAAAAAAAAGACTAAAAGCAATCTGAAATGGCATGAGGAAAGGCTGGTTTACTAAAATCTGGTATTTAAACTCTGGCAAATGTCATATATTGCTGCAAGAGCATCCTGTGAGAATATGGATCTAGTAGTACTGATTTGTAATAATAAATAGAGATAGTTGCAGCACCCCAAAGCTGAATTGTAAAATATAGTTGTTGGAGGAAATGAATTGCCTCTGTTTTCTTCAACTGCAGCTAAATGTGCAAGGAGTGGGAGTATATCTTTAGCAAAACCTGATTTGAGGTAGAAAAAACCCAAAACCTGGCAGCACTGCAGGACTATGTATCATATGTTTTGGAAAGTCTAGAAAACTGTCAAAATAAGCTTTAAAATGATCAAGATAAAGTACAGATCAACCCAAACTGGAACTTGAAAAATTTTGTGTGTGTGAACTTTGAATTTGACTGTGCAGATCCAAAATATGCATGCTGAGCTGGTGCTTTACCAAAGAGTCATTAACTTTACAGGACAGACGAGAGGAATTTTGTGAATATGCTTTCGTGAAAATGCCATAACCCAGTCTGAGATAGTTGAACTTTGATTGAACCAAACTGCTTAAATCTAATCTTAAACAAGATGAAAGCATTATTTTCTCTATTGCTATGTATGCAGATAAGTTGAAAGGATATGGTGGTATTTTGTGTTTTAAATCTTCTATTGACCAAATATATTTTACTGTGCAGTTTCTATTTTAATTTGTGCTTTTGCAACTATTCTTGTGTCCTTAGGGCTGTAGAGGTAGACTTGAGAATAAAAGAAAGAATGGAAACAAATGATACTTAAAAGCAGATTGAACTATAACATTTACATTTTTCCTTTATCTGATCTGAGGGTTTTGCAATTGCTGGGTTAGCAACCCTCCCTCTCATTCATGAACTTGTATTTGACAGAGAAACAGGAATGCGGATCCCTTGTTTCTTAGCATTGCTTAATGGTCTTGATTGGGCAAATCACTTATTACAGGATTCACAATAACCCACCACAGCTGATTTTAGCAGGACTTTAGGTATTCAGTATGCATAGGTTCTTTAGAAGAAACTCATTTCTACGTACTTAATCTGTGAGAGGGAACTATTTTCAGTAATTTTAAGGGGAGGAATGAAATGGCTACAATGTAGAGAGTTTTGGGTCATAGCTACCATATTTCCAATGATTGAAAGCTGCCTGGTGGCCCTGGGAGGGTGTAACCAATTTGTTTGAATAAGCTGTTCATAAGTTTCCACTCTAAGAGACTTGTAATCCTTATTTAATAAAATGTTGTCGTAAAGACCCCTTTTTAATTCCTCAATGGGCTGGAGATGACGTTTTGAAACAGAGGTCCATTTACATTAAAAATATGCATACTGCGGTAGACCAAGAAAAATAAGGCTTTATATAATATTTTTGAGTTTTACAGTGTGTTTTCCTTTATTTTACATTAAGTGACAGATTACTCCAAAAAGAATAAGTAATAGATTCATAAAAATATAATTGTATGAGGTTAACTGGTTTGTAGTGCAGCCCAGGTTGGAAATCAGCCCCGGGGAGGCAGCCAGCACAGGGCCTCCGGCTGCTTGACCCCGTCTGGGGTTGTTCAATGACATTTAACCTCAGGGCTGCCCACACCTCAGGAGTGATTTCACTCCACAGCTTTCTGAAGGTAAAGGAGGAAAGGTCAAAACACATTGGGTGTGAGCACCCATCCCTTTGGCCTCAGCGGAGACTTCGGAGATCACTTGTCTGTTGTACCTGCTTGTCTTTGTATTTACTTTTGGGGTGTTCTGGTTGGGGACTGCCACTTGGCATGTGTTTCTCCTACTCTCAGTGAGGTCAGAAATTCTACATGTTATTGGCAGAAGTGTCAAGCTATATGAGTGGGATCACACAATGGATGTGGGGTTCTTCTCCTTCAGGCCATGAGACAGGCAGCGGAAGCGTTGAAGCAAAGAACAGTGGAGCTTCCCCCTCGAGGCTTTAAATGAAGTTGTCTGCTGGACTGTGTCCTTCTGTTTTATTATGCCACGAAATACCCTGTAGGGATGACAACAGGCATTTACTAGAAGAGCACTTCAAGAAATATAGGTTTAATGCTAGTGAACATTTTGAGGGTGGGAGAAAGCAGCCAAAATGCCATGATCAGAATGCTCAAGGGAGCATGTATGGCAGTGGTGAGGAGGACTGAAGAGCAATGTTGAGAATGACAGATCTAAGACACTGATCTGCAGCAATGTGGCAGTGTTCAAAAAGTTGGAAGCCTTAAATGCATTTTTTAAAAATAATTTAAAAATGTGCATGTTTGCGTATGTCCTTAAATGTATGTGCCAAAATCTCTGACAAGTGGTAGCCAGACGCTAGGGGCTTACAAACAGGGTCCCCATAGGATAAAGAATTATTAATATGGGTTAGGCTTAGTTTGATTATAATATCTTCTATTTCCAGTATTGGAGCAGGGATCATCCCAAACAGCATGCAGACAGCAGTCACCAGAATTTTTCCTACAAACACACAGAATAAGCCAGAGAGTGCTTGCAGCAGCCCACCACTGTTAGTAACTGCTATTAATGTAGCGTTCCCTGGAAGGCTGAAAATGCATTAACACTGAGGAAAGGAAGTGTGAAATTATGTGCACCTACACACTCTTGTGAGCCAAGTGCTCCTGTTTAGAGAAGCCTCTGTGTTTTGCATAATCTTGAATATATCTTTGTGTTTCTCCAGCCTGCCATGCAATGGGGACAGGGATGATGCTGAGCTCCTGGGCCACATCTTCCATTGAAGAAGTGGCTGAAGCAGCTCCAGGTGGCCTTCACTGGCTGCAGCTTTATGTGTACAAGGACCGGGAGGTTACCAAATCCCTTGTGAAGCGTGCAGAGAGAGCAGGCTACAAAGGGATCTTCGTGACAGTGGACACGCCGTTCCTCGGCAGGCGCATCGATGACGTGCGCAACAAGTTCCAGCTTCCTCCTCACCTCAGGTAGATGCCCGCTGGTGGGATGTGGGATGGGCATGTGGCAGTGCCACGGTCACTGTGAGATGCTGTGGGAGAAATTTGTCTCTGGCACAAGGAATTTCTTCCAGGTGCCACATGCTGCACTGGTTGGTAACACCAAAGAACTGAGCACATACCTCTTGCTGTGCTTGGGCTATGATCTGCTTTGGGTCAAAACTAAGCTTTCTTGGTTGTTTGCAGACTGTAAAAGATGCTGTGTGCTGGGCAACATGAGGCTGCAGACTGAGGAAGTTGGAGAGATGGGGCATTTCTTTGTACATCTGTCAATGTATTCTTGGATGTATTCGAAACTCAGCTGAACACAGCCCTGTGCAACCTGCTCTGACTTTGAAGTTGGATCCAGCTGCAGAGTTGGCTGTACTCTGAATGGGGGCCTGGACTAAGTGGACCAAACGTCCCTTCTGACCGACGTTGCGATCCCTTCTAACCTGTGTTATCCTATGATACTGCACTGGGTCCGGGGCCACATTACTACCAACCTCGGATCCCCTTTCCAAGCAACTTCAACTCTTCTTTTACTCAAATACAGAAACACATGGCTATCGGTCTTTCTAAATTCTCCATGAGAGTCAATATCTCTCTCCATGTGTGTTTTGGGACATTTTCTAAAACTCAGAAGAATTTGTGGCCTCATGATTGACTTCAGCACTATATTCTAGTTCCTCTCTACTGCAGGGTCTATGCAGCATTTAATTTTAACTGAATTATCCAGCAGTGTTGTAAGGGCACTGATTTCACTTGTCTTTTGCAAATATAAATCGGTACACTGTAGAGACCACCCTGATAAACATATGCTGAAGCGCTGGCACAGTGTTAGCAGCCAAGGACTGGCTGGAAGAGTATTTAGTGGATGGGATATCCAGGACTTGGGTTTGCAAAATGGAGCTAAAAATCTCACGAGAATCTTGCAAATAGGTCTTGGTAGTGACCCTGGTCTGCCATGGCATATATTAAGACTGCTGTGTTTGCTCTTATTCAGAGCCTGCAAATGAACACAAAAACGGAGAGGGGAAAAAAAATGAAAAAGGATAGGTGAACATATTTTGAAGCAGATTAGCTTTGATTTGAGTTCTGGGTGAAAGCTAGTTTTGAATATTATCCATGGATCTGAAGTGCTCTTCCTATGTCTTTTAAGACTGTTATGTTATACTATGTACATACCATACGTAACAAGTACATAGCAAGAAATATAATATCACATCCTGAGGTCTGTCTTCTTTTTCATAATATTCAAATTGAAGGTAAGCTGTGGGACTGTGCAATGAATCTGATTCTTTACCTCACAGGCCAAAAACCTCCAGAGCTTGAGGCGTTGGATCTCCCCCATACACTTGTACTTGGAGCGAATAGGTGATATGATGAAAGTTGACAGAACAACCTTAAGTCTGCCTGCGACTTCCGTGTTAAAGTACAATTTTAGGAGGGTACAATCTTATGACAAAAACACCAGAAAACAAAAAATCCCTGACACATCTAACATTAAAATGTAGTACACTTGTATGCATATGCCCCATATAGTAATCCTGCTATAGATCTGTGATTAACAAAATGTTATTGATACACATTGCCATTTTACCTAAAAAAAGAAATTTAAAAATTCTTTAAATAGCTTTTTCTTTAGGGGCAGTATTATTTTAAGGCCTGGGGTTAAAGAGTTTCTGAATGCGAGTCAACCCCAAAATATTTGAGGAAAGCAATAGAGCGTTTCTGAAACACTTTGATCCCACCTGACTGAACCGTAACAAGGTTTTGTCTGAGTAAACCATATGAAAGAATATGAAGTTGGAGTAATCTTTAAAGGTTTGAATTAATCACTTCAGATTTCAGAATGACACTTGGACAGTGTTTCGTTGCAGAGTTGGCGGTGAAACTCCCCTAGCGCGGGGCTCTGCTCAGTTATGTGATAACTTTTTCTTGGCTTCAGGTTTTCAACAAAGTTTCAAAGCAACAACAAGGTGCCATTGTGCTCAGAAACGTATGTAAGGCAACATTCATTCAAGTGTTGATCTGCATTTCACAGGCCAAGAAAAACAACGGTTATTTATATAATCTTATCCATGGTTCTGTTTTTCTCTGGGTACCCCACCCTCCACAAACCAACAGCTGAAAAGCTGGATCTTGCTGAGAGCCCACTCCTTTCTCATTTTCTTCTGGGCCTGGAGCTGAACAGAAAAGCCATGTGAAATGCTGCTTGTTGCAGGCGTGAAATCGGCAGTGAAACTAGCCAGTTTCCATGCAAAAACCCCTGTGCATTTCCCAAAATGTGGAATATGAGTATAAAATAGTGCAATGTGGAATGAGACAATTTCTGAAGAACTGAGCAATCAGCCTCGTGTCGCTGATGTTTTTTTAATGCTTGTGAGCACTCAGGGCTGCTGCAGCTTTTTAATACAAGCACAGCCTGAATTTCTCTATTTGCCCTCCTTTCCCCTTCTGCTTTGTCTGCTAAGTCTGTGAACTCTTTAGTGCAGGGGCTGTCACTTACCATTCAGTTCCTAGAACCTGTGAGACTGATTTGGTGCTAAACAGCGAATAATAGCTAATGTTTTCATAGGAACTTCATTTTCCGCCCCTACATTTTACAAGGAAACATACGAAAAAGACACAAGGTGAACTGGCTGGATGTTGGTCTTGTTGGACAGATGAAAATTCTGAATTCTTTGCAAGGCTTCGTGAAGATCCATCTAAATCATGGAGTTAACAAAATTTCCTTTCCTTCTCCCTGCACATCTACCTGATCCCCTATTCCTCCAGTAGCTGAATCCACTGGATTGGGGGGGGGGGGGAAGGAACACCAAAACCAAATTTGCTGTGTGAAAGCTAAGGGGATTTTTGCTGGTAAGTAGAGGTGCACCTCTTGACTTCAGTGAGTCCTGGGTTATGTAAAGCAAGATCGATGTTCTCTTCTCACATCCAGCCTGTACTGCTCTAGGGTCTGAATGTCTCACAGCCTCTGATGGATTTATCCTCACAGTGCTCCTGGCAGATACTGTTGTTCCTATTTTATGCTGGGAAACTGAGGCAAAAGGAGTGGCTAAGTGTCATGCCCAAAGTCACAGGGGAGGTCTATCAGAGGACAGATGCTTGAGCCCAAATTAGTGCTTTCACTGCTGGGTCTTCCTCCTGATGGTGGATTTGATGCTGAACCTTTAGATTTTGGACTTTATCCTATTTCTTTTGAAAGAACTAGGACTGTTGCCTTGGGCCAGAGAAACTTGCACCAATGCTATAAAATGCTTTGCCAGCCAAAGGTTTTGGCTTGCTAAGGACTGTGATCTGACATGCTGGGATAGTTTTTTTTTTTTTTTGCTCTTGCCTTGCAGTACAGCAAAGGTTTAACACAGGTATATCAAATACTAGCATTAGGGACTGATTCATGGCTACAATGAATCTTTCTCAGACTATTTTTCTATGTCTTTTGTTGTTTTAGATTAAAAAACTTTTCAAGCAGTGACCTGGCATTCTCCTCAGGGAAAGACTTTGGAGAAAATAGTGGACTGGCTGCGTACGTAGCTGAGGCGATTGATGCAAGCGTCAACTGGGAGGACATCAAATGGCTTCGAGGGCTGACCTCGCTGCCCATCATCATGAAAGGAATCCTCAGGGGTGTGTAGGTCTGCCACTTCCCATGGGGGAGGCGAGGTGTCCCTTCTCGCAGAGGCACCAGGGAAGGAAAAGTGTTTGTGTTGGGGAAATTTCTATAGAATTGCATAGAAGTGCATTACTTTTTAATGGCAAGCATCTGCTTTGCTGATATGGAATACGGTTGGATGCATGTTCATGTTTCTGTGCTGTGCTAAATAGGGAAGATTTGCCAAAACAGAGGCAAAAACAGTCAAAGGGAAAAAACCTTCTCTTCCTCATGCATGGTTAGGGAACCAGCAAGCAAGACACTTGCAGAAGCAGCTGCTTTAATAAGTACCTGGAGTTGTCAGATGATTTGCACAGCTGTGCTGCAAGATGCATTTACCTTGACATTCAATAGGTAGGGACCAGAGTGTCTGGTCACTAAACTAGTAAGTTGGTAGGCTTGTGTCATGTCAGTTCTATCTGAAATCAGATGCAGCCACGAAGATTGAACTTGCTCTGTTCGTTGTGCCTGTAAAGTTTAACTCTGATCTGAGTTGGATGCTACTTAAAGGAAAGCTGGATTTCCATTCTGTCAAAAGCACTGAGTACAGTGAAGTGGTTTCATTAAGTATGAATTATTGCTGTAATCATGCTGATAATTTTGGCTTGGAGAAAATAATTTAACAAAATAGTTTCTCAGTGACAAGTTGTGGGACATAGTAGAAAAAATAAAGGCTAGCAACCAAAGCAGCTGCTAATCCAAAGTGGTAAATTGTTCTGCTCCAACATTTCAAATGACTTTTCTGGTCTTACTGCTTAAAGATAAAACTCTTTTCTGTGTTGAGATGGGGCTTTGGAAGGGTAAAGCTCTCAGCTGGCTTTGCATTAGCTGGCCACATTTTAGTGATGCCACAGTTTCCCTCATCATGGTATCAATAAGCTCCCAGTTATGGAAGGGCATATCTTGTTTGTTTGTTTGTTTTTTTTTTTTTTTCTTTTTCTAGCTGATGATGCTAAAGAAGCTGTAAAGATTGGGGTAAATGGTATCCTGGTGTCAAATCATGGAGCACGACAGCTTGATGGGGTCCCTGCAACTGTAAGTACTGATGCCAACATGTACCAGTAGTCTCTGGTTTTCTCTACATTTTGGCTTCTTATTTGCCTTCTCTGAACACGTGGTAGCTGGAGGAAAAACCTGTAAATATGTGTGTTATATGCCCTAACGCATGAGTAGTAATCTCTCTCCACTTCTCTATGTATGTCACATCACACTGAGTTAGACACAGCCTCCCCTTCGTCAGATCAAATAAAAAAACACGGGAAGGTTTACGTGAGGCTGTTTCTTCAAGCTACCTTGTCTGCAGTACCCTGCATGGAAATGTAGAAGAGCAATTTCAAACAGTGTATTATTTCAGTTAAAGGTTTAGAAATTGGGAAGTTTTTAAGAAATTTTTTTCAGTATTCTCTTTTATTTCTCCTTTCTCATCCTTTTTTGACCCCCCCCCCCCGTTGCCATTTGCAGTTCACTGAAGGTCATACTAGAGTTGTTTTTCCCTTTTAATACTCTTCAGGGAGTTCTGAAAAATTACAGTTACAGAACAGCTAAAGGCAGAATGAAACTCTCCCTTTTTCTCCTTTCAAACATTTTCAACTTTGGAAAAGGTACACAGTGGTTAAATTACAGTTTTTTTCTTTTTTCCTTTTCCTTGTCGTGCTACCCTGTGCCTTTTCCAAAGGTGAAAGGGATTTGAGAAGTTCTCAACTGGCAAAAAAGAAAGAAGGAAAATGAAAAAGTATGTGTTCAGGGTGAAGGAAACCCCTCAAAATTCCAGTCATCACTCATCTTGCTTCATTTGGTGTGGGAAAGCTACGCAAGTAAAAAGAGAATGAAAGGGAGGAGAATCAAAGCCCAGTTGTGACTGTTTCAGTATTCCTAATGTGTCCTTGATGAAAAACCTCCTGTTTTGCATGATGATTTTCTGAAGGGAGAAGGGGACAGGTAAGCCTTTTTTCACTGCAGGGTGTTTTGCACATGAAGTCTTATCTGCTTGGCTCTGCTGTTCCACTGGCATCCCCCCCACCTGCCCTGGAGCACTTCTGCTGTCTGCTTCTCTCCTGAAGGGCAGCTATGGATTTCCCCAGCCAATTTCCTTCACCTTCTGATTTTCAGAGGTCTTCACATGCACCCAGTGATTGCCTGGTTGTGTTGGCTGGTTCTTCACCAGCCAAACCCTGCGCTGGGGAGCCAAATGCCAGCACAGATGGTTTTCTAAATGGTTAATGAAGTTGAGGCATCGTCCTCTGAGTTGAGGTATTATCCTCTGAGATGCTCTTGCCTGACTGTCTCCAGATACTCCTGGGAACTGGTAGGAAAATGACCTCCTGATCTCAGGACTTCTCCAGTTTCAAAAAAGAGACTGAGGTTTTTCTTTTTTCAAATATGATTTTATGTTGCTAGAGAGTGTGCAGCTATTCAGTTTTAGACACCTTAAGGGGAACTGAATTTTCAGAGTGTGGGTGCCCAATACTTCTGAAATGAATTTTTCTTCTTTAACTTCTGTCCTCTTTATCTTCTTGTCACCTTTTGAGAATGTATTCCACAATTTCACTAAGAGTATTTGAAAATCTTGGGCAAGTCTATGTGTGAGGTAATCAACAGTAAGAATGTATGAGGATACTAAAAACATCATTTTGAGAAATGAGAAAGCTCAAGAAATATGAATTAATTTTTTGCCAACTGCAATAGAACAGAAATTAAACTTGCAAACTACTTGCTATGAGTTATTCCTTTGCAACCGCACAGTGCAGAGGAGAAGGCACTATTAAAGCTGATGTATTCACTGAATTTCATTGTACAAAGGACTACATTTCACAATGCCGTTTTCATAATGTAAATATCTGTATCAGATCATGATAAATGTTTCTGGTTTAGAAACATAATGATTTGCTTTAATTTCATGGGTTTTCAGAACGTGAGCTGAACCCAAGCTGGTCAATATTTCTAGTGTCTAGTTACACGTTGAGGAAATCTATGTTTTAATTATGGTTTGCATCATACTTTAGTTATTATAGCACTTTAATGTTGGTACAGTTTGTCAGGATGTAGAAAGTGGTCTCTGTATATGGAAATAGATCCAATATATGTTTGGCAAGAGAGCAAAACCAAAGGGAGGGGAAAAAATCACAGCAAGTGCCAAACTTCAAGAAAATTTTAATCCAAACCTAAAAACAAACTGCACTTTCAAGTTTTTTTCCCCTCATCTCCTAGTCATTTTTTATCCATTAGAAAGGAAATAAATTACATCTGTATTTGAAAGACATGAATTTGTGTGCCTTTTGTCTTGCTACCACGCACTGTTTCCAGTCTCCTTAGTACTTGGCTTCCAGTTTTGTCTTTCCTGATTTTCATGAATAGGAACTACTTAGGTGTTATAGGAACAGTTGCCCTATAATTAACACTTGAGGCTTGAATTCAGGAGGCTCATCTCTTCACTGGGACCTCTTGCATGGTGTGGACATGTTACTTAACTCCCTGGTTGGTTACTTATAATTTGGGAGCAGTCAAAATCCTTTTCCCCCTTACCCTTTATCAATGGTGTAGGGGATAAGTAGAGCTTGGTGAAAGTAACGTAGACGCACATTAAAGGAAAGCATTTCCTGCCTTGCTCAAAACTCAGAGGAAAGCTAGTTTTTTTCTTATATGAAGAAATTTCTTCTACAATTATTCCTACAATCAAGATGTATTTTTAAAAAGAAAAATATATTCATTAAAACTTTTCAGCCAACTCTTAAGTTCCTCAGGGCACATCTTTCTCTTACTCCATGTCTATAAGTACAATGCCTGCCTCTGGGCTTCTGGATGCTAGCTGGTCCTTAGTAAAAATGAATACTAAATTTAAACAAGAAAGTGAAGACAATTATTTAAAAAGTGACAGTGATTCGGTTTCTTCCCCAAACTAGTGAACACTGGAAGTTTTGGGGGTAATATCAAGGAAAGGCCTCCTCTGTGCTTGCTGTTTCTTCTTATATTCTTCCAAAGCATCTGATACTGGCTTATGTCAGATACATGGCATTGGATCAGATGGACATTTTGTGTGACCCTGCTGATTCTCATTCTACTTATGTGACTCTTCAAATAAATTTGACCTTTGTATACATCTGCTAACATGCTAAGTCACTAGTGTTTTTCAGTACAAAGCTGTGTTATTCGTGCATATGGTTAGGCATGCAATTGCTCATTTTGCTTCTTTAAAGCTTGGATCCTGTACATAAGAGTTCATTCAAAAATTAAATAGGGTTACAGAAATAGACAAGCTGTATTTCTGGTTTCACTCTTTTAGATTGATGTCTTGCCTGAAATTGTTGAGGCTGTGGAAGGGAAGGTGGAGGTGTTCCTAGATGGTGGTGTAAGAAAAGGCACAGATGTTCTCAAAGCATTAGCTCTTGGTGCCAAAGCTGTATTTATCGGAAGACCTCTCGTCTGGGGCTTGGTTTATCAAGTAAGTTAGAAAAAGCTCAAATTTCTGTTAGATATCTAGACTCACTCTTTAGGCTTAGTGTATGCATGTATATGTGTGCACACAGGGGTGCTTATGTGATGGTGGCTGTGTGTATCCAGACCATCTAATCTAAAATTTGCTATGACAAGTATTCGGGAGTTACAGTTGTGCATAAAACTTTGGCACATGTATACGTGTCTGTATCTACATGTGAGCTATGTGTACACATAATAGTACATATTGTCTCCTAATCTAGGGTGAAGAAGGAGCAAAAGAAGTTCTTCAGATGCTGAAGGAAGAGTTTCGCCTAGCAATGGCACTGACAGGTGAGACATCAACGCTTCCTCTCAATAATAACCACCTCTGTCTCACATTTCCTCATAGCTTTCATCTGCCCTGGGCAAGATGTTGTTGTAACCGACAGAAAGGAGATGGAAATGTTTGCAATATAAACAGATAAGGCCATAGAGAGATGGGGAAAGGACTTGTTATCTCTGTCTTATAGATGGGAAACTGAGTAGATTAAGTAAAAACAAGTAAAAATGTTTTTCAGAAGGAGAGCAATAAATCCGCAAAAAGGTAGTAGCAAATCCTTGGTCACTAAGGGGTGGATTTCATCTGACAGAATGTAGATTTCTATGGGATAGAAAAAGAAAAGGCTTAGAGTGGGATAAAAAAGCAGGGTTTTCAACTGATATGTAACTTCTCCTCCAGGATGCCAGAGAGTAGAAGAAATTGGCAGGACACTGATACGAAGACATCAAGTATTGCTTTCCAAGATTTAGGTCTGAAGACTATTGCCTCATGTGTTGCCTGTACAGAAAGTGCGCTACCAGACAAAAAGCAACTGCGTTCACTCTTTGGGCCTCATCCTGCAATCCTGACTGAGAAGGGGTGGTCTGTAGGAGATCACTTGTTGACGAAAGTACTTGAAGCCAATTTTACAGGTGTTTCCATATTCTCCTAGGCTCTTCAGGAAAGCCGCTCTACTGGGAGCTGTGATTAGAGATGGGCCTTTATACAAGACCAACATAGAAACTTCGAGGTGTTTTGCAACAAATGCTAATATTAACTTACATGCCTGGAAGTAACTTAGCTGTTAAAATGAAACTACAAACAGAAATGCTTTGATAGCAAACAGCTATCAAAATGCAGAAATTTAAATTTTAAAAGATACTTTTTGCTCACTGTTTAGAGAAATCACATTGTAGATCATAGAGATTAAATCTTGCTTCCTTATGAACATAGTGTCATTTCCCTAGCGACTATGTGCTATTACTTTATAAGCCTGTGGGCTTGTAGCATGTAGCTCAGAGGACTCTTCGTTGTGAAGAAATGAACAGCAAAGTGAAATTGGGGAAGTTCTGCTGTTTAAGTGACAAAAATCCCTTTGCAATCAGACAACCATTAGGTACGTGCATCAGGTATAGGTTAGATCCTTGGCTGGTGCAAATCCTTGTAGCCCTATTGCCTTCACCAAACTGCCAACTGCACCCAGCTGGAGCCCTGAGTCACCTTTTTCACCTGGCTTCACTTGCTGACAGTGGCAAGTGAAGGCTGATGCTACCTGGGAGAGTTTGTAGGATTTGCAGCCATGTGCAAAAGAGAAGCTTGAATAATTGAGGTATTAACCCATGACTTGGGAAGATCCTGGTGGCTCTATTCAGTTTCCATGAATACCCCTCAGACAGATAAATCTTAGTGTTACCCACTCTGCTTATGATGAGGATAGAGACATACAGGATCTGCTCCTCTATTCTCTGAACAATCCAAATACTCACTGAATTCAGGAGAAATTTTACAACTGCAAAGAACAAAGGAATAGCTTCATAACACAAAAGTGACCTTTCCCAAAGTGAGCAGACAGTAAGGCTCTACTAATCTCATCTTGGGTAAAACTAAGGGTGGCTCTTCATATGTCTCACTTCTGTTGCAGGTATAGCAATGTTACTGGGAGCAGGGAGAGGCCACTGCAGAAAGGTTTTGAAAATCTTGTGGAAATTTAGTGTTCATTTTTAAGGAGGCTTTAAAAAACCAAAAAGCCTTGATTTCATTGTTCCACTGTCACTGACATCACTGGCTCCACCATTTGTTTCCCAGCAGTGTCAGGAGGACTCGTGCATTCTGACTCTCCCTTTTTGCTCTGTTTGAATTATCCCTTATTGAGCTTTAGAGGCAGCTTTGTAATAAAATGATGGCATATTACAATGTGAACTAAATCTGGGGCTGGAACTCAAAATGGGGAGAAAACCCAAAAGGCCACATGCTTGCCCTTCAGTTGTAAAATTTGTACTCTTATTTACTGCAGAATGTAGTGTGTTGTGTGAGGGTTGCGTAGCAACAAAATAAAGTTTATCTGTGTAAGGAAATATGAACGTTTCTCAGAGCACAGAGAAGCATAATTTCTGCTGTTTACTGCACTTATATCTGTTGCAATGTGGACTGTGTCAGATGTCAATTACAGACTAACTTCAGAAAGACTGTTTATTTTAGATAATATAAATGTTACTTAAAAGATAGGGGCATAATATCTTATGTTTACATGCTTAAGATCTATTTCTAAAGTTTAGAAGATGCAGTTTCCTGTCTTTTGCCCCAGCCAGATTCAAGGAAAGTTCTGTAACTCTGTCGTCCAGGATAAATTCTGATGGCAAGGAAACTGTTTTGTTACTTGTGTGTAATTAACTATTTCTAGTTCCTCTGGGATAATGAGTTTACATTGTTTTTTTTCCTGCTTGTTATCTGAGAATTGTCTGACTGCCTTCCACTTCAACCCTAATAAGAATAGACATGCATTAAAAACCAAAATTAGAGCCAAATACTGAAAGGCTGTGAGATAGTGTTAACAGAAATGAAATTAATTTGGCTGGTAGACTTCTGTTTTTAAAATATTTCACAGTGAAGAGAAATTCCCTTGATTTTGAGACAAACACACACAACTGCTTCTGGAAATTATTGAAAAGAAAAAGAAAAGGTAGGAGTTCTGTTTGGTTTTGGTTTCAGGTTAGAAAGCAGAAAGACTGAGTGCCCTTGACCATGTTAAAAGGTGAACAATGCCTAGGCTAAGAAAAAAAAAAAAAATCTACCTCACAGTTGCTTCACCTGGAGAAGCTGAGGAGAAAACAGTACATGTAACAGATGGTGGCAGTAGATATTTCTGCAGTTTGTGAGGGGAATATAAGCAATATAACAGAAGAAAATAGCAGGTGTTTGTGAGATATGTTAAGTAGAAAAATACAATATTTGCTTCTAAAGTAACAAGTGAACCCAGCTCTTAGGAACAATTACTCACAGTCCTCAGATCAAGGCATAGAAGTAGGGCAGAACAGAAGGTGTATTTTGCATTTGTGATACTTTAGTATATCTGCCTATCTGTATGTCAAATAACAAACATAGTGTCTTGATAGTTTTAACTGTGGAATTATTTTCTGACTTTACCTTGACTCCATATTAAGTCATAGATACCAAGAAAAAATGTCTGCAAAGAAAAAAATCTAATAAAAGAGGAACAGTGAGTGATATTTATGTACCCAGAAAGACAGCACTCAACTGGTGTGCCGGGTGCCTGGAAAAAACCAACCCATTTGGGAGGCTGGTGACTGAACAGTAACTGAATGGGGTACCACCTCCAACCACCTCTGAGGTAGACCAGGAACATTCCCTGGAAAAGGACATTGCAGCTCTTAATGAGAGAATAATTACCAGATCTTTTGTGGAGAGAGAAGAGACCAAAAGCAAAACCTAAGAGTATGAAAGAGGAGGAGGATCCTGTACTTTTTAGGAGAAAGTGGTACCTCCCAAGAGGCTAAGATGTGAGGCAGGCTTTTTCATACTGATGTTTCATATTCAGCCTACATGTGGATTTCTCTGGTGCTATCAGTTTAGAAGATCCCTTTTCTGGACCCATCCCCACCAAGCTGTCTCCTTGGCTCCAGTGAGCCAATAGAGGATTAAACACACTGAAGAGAATATGGAAGAGCATGGCACTCTACAGAGGATGTGCAGAAACCACTTGGGAGATTTGGAGATGCTTCAGCCCTGGTTTGGGATCTCAACAACTGAACTTGAGAGACCCGTTTCTAGCAAGAAGTTCTAAACAAGACAGTCTGTTTCAAAGTGACAAGGTCAGTGAAAGAGCCTGTAACGTTGTCTGGACATCTGATAGAGCACATCAAGGCTGGACATGCAGGGAGCAAGGCCCTCCTAGGAAAAAACAATACACTTCTGCAAAAGACCACCTTGAGCTGCAACACATGAGTGGTTTGTGCCCAGAGGACAGGTTTGGCTGTGTTGGGAACATATTTGCCATAAGACCCTGGCAGTTTAATAAAGCAGAGGAGAGTGCAGAGGTGCAGGACTGCAGGCGTGGCAGCCTGGTGAGCAGAAGATGGTAGAAGTCAGCCGAGGGTTGTGAGACCATCTGACCTTTCAGATAAAAAGTGGAGGAGGAGGTTAATGTAGCTTCGGGACAGATTTTACTCTCTCGCTTAGCCTGTTAGTTCTTTGAAGCAGAGACCTGCTGCTTTTTGAATGCTTGGAGCCTGCGCACAGGGTGGAGAATCCAATAAGTAAATAATAGAAGTCATAATTCAGTGCACTGAAGCTGAAGAGCTGTGAAAGACATGATCTGTTTTCTTGTGACCTCCACTTCTCGCTGTGACTCTGGGACATGTTATTGTGTTTTATTTTTACTAGTGGCCAAGTCAAACAAATAGTTCTGGAACTGGTAAGGACTCCACCTCCATCCCCAATTTTTCAGGTTAAGCATGAAACTTGTCTGTCTTACTGGGAATTTCTGAACACAAACAAACAGACACTTAGAGTAACTTGCTTTGATAAATGGGCAGTGTAGGTCAGGGCCTGTTGGATATGCAGGCGATTCAAAGATGAAGCAGAGTTGGGGAAGTAGGCAGGAATGGCTCTGCTTTTCTTGGCTTCTCAAATGGTTTTCAGGCTGAAATCAAATACTTGAGAGCATGAGGAAAGCTGGCTTCTGAAGTCATGATTTTGCACTGAACCTCACTGTAAGGATATCTCTTATAAAGCTACTTTTGATGTGGAAATTTGGCTCCAAACCACACTGAAGGCCATTATAAATAACCATTTCATCACAGGACACACAGAAGTTGGCTTCCTTGAACACTCCTAGAAAGCAAGTCTAACCTTATTGAGCCATAGTGTAAATCAGAGAAGCTCCATTGACTGCATTAGTTTATACTGATTTACACCAGCTGTGACTGTGGCCCACAATGCAGCAAGATATGTCAGCTTTTAAATTCTGTCACTGAGTGTTGAACAAAACTTTTTAAAACAAGACTGGCAATCCCAGATTTAGATACTAATGAGACACAGCGCTGTAATTGTTTCACGATGCCTATATGCTCCATTTTGTTTTCATTTTTGTCTTGCTTCTGTTTTTCTTATCTCCTGCCAAACAGAGGGACAGTACCACATATGTTACATTCATAACAAAGATGTTTTGCTGCTTTTAGAACGTGTCCTCCAGATGCAAAATGCCTTTGTGTTGTAGTTCAGCTTCTTCCTTTGCATAAGTTTGTTGTTTATGTGCCAATATAAGAATGCCCTTGAGGGCCAGCCCCATGTTTCTCCAGGGCCTGGAGCTCTTGAAGGGGCACCCAGAGGCTGCCCCAGCTGAACTTCAAAGATCTGATTCCCCCTTAGGGATTTCCATCTCCTAAGTCGTCATTTCAGATGGGCAGGATGAATTGTGTCCAGGAGCACCCTGATAGGAATGCCCTGAGACCATCAATACATCTCCTCTGTCACAATCCTGCAGGGTGCTCATGTAGTTAACCATACTGAGTAATCAAATGCACTGGCAGCACCTTTGTGCTATGGAAGGCTGGTACATACATACAGATGGTTTGTTCAGCCAAGGGGAAGACATTCATGTAAGTAGACTGACAATGATTAATATTGATTATTATTTTATGACAACAGCAGCTCTAAGTTCCTGTCAAGGTCAAGACAGCATTGTGCACTGCAAAGATGCTTTTCTGCAAGCAGCAGTCTGTATCAACACAGTCAGAAGTGTAAATTGACAGGCACAGGAGGAGAAAGTCTCTCTATAAAATGGGCGTGGAAGTAAACTGATTTCCCCAGTTACCTCCCTTAAATTTCCATTCTACTGCCTTAATTATAAATCATGCTGTTCTCCCTAAGGCAGATAACTCTGGGGTGGACATCACATATCACAAATACTCAACAACCATGGGGAAGGTCCACAGATGAACTATAGAGCAGAGGTAGAGCTGGGCCATGGCAGAGCCTTTAACCTGTGTATTTTTCCTTGCAGAAGGTGGAGCTCCTTATACACCTGGGACTATATCTTACACCCTGCCAGTTTGCCAAGCAAAATCTGATTGTGGTGGCTTTGCAGTATGGGAATGGAAAACCTCTTATTTCTTGCTGGTTATCTATGATTCAATAGCATAGCATGATTTTGCTTGGGTTGTCCCCAAGCCCCTCAGTATACTAACCCCTTTAATTCTGTATACTGTGGTTTATTAGATTTTCCTGTTAGAAGAACTGAAAGTAGTAGGATTTAAAATACTTAGTTGTCATTAAAAAGGTTCCTGCAGATCAAGTACTCATGGTTAGGTTCATTTCACATGAGATTTGTCTAATTTTCAAGAATGGTCATGAAGACTTCAAAGGAAGGTACAAGGATCCTACAAAAAGGCAACGTGGCATAAATTTAGCTCTTATAGAAATTCAGGATGCGTATTGTACCCATTTCTACTTGGTATAGTTAGCAAGTAAGTTCAGTATGTATCATTACTGGACCCAGAAATCTAGCATGGAAGTGAGATAAACAGTCTCCATAACAGGTGAGACCTGAATGCTGATCAGCGATGGGAATTTGAATAGTAAGATCATCTCACATGCCTAAGCTTTCCTCTGGGTCTGTATGTGTGCTCTATCTAAGATAAGCTAGCCTGGTCTGTTGAAGAGCATAGGTGGGGTCTCTTTTATAATTTCAGTACAAACTGTCACTGACTCTGGAGTTACACATCTGTAGCCTTCCCATCAGGTAGCTAAGAGCAGCAAAAAATACTGAATTTTGTATAAGCAAATTCCCTTTGACAAGCTTACATCTACCCAGGAACCTGGAAAAACTAAAAATGCACCCTTCGTACGAGAAACTCCACTGGCAAGCTCTTTTAAAAGAGTTACAAACAGAGAAATTTATATTAGGAAAAGAGAACTCTGTCACAGTCTTAGGAAAGCACAACAACAGAATATACCTGCAAATAAAGAATAAGAGTTGGCAATAATCCACCTCATTTCCTTACTGCCTACTTGTGAGTTTGTTCCACAGCTTCTAATCCATGGTTGCATGTTCAGAGGTGCCAGCATCCATCTCTGTTTTGTTGTGCCATTGCATCTCATTGCATCCTGCATTGCATATTGCTGCCATGTCTGCATCAGCCTTTGCTGTGAAGTCCTTGGTTTTGATCTCACAGGGAAGCTGGAATAATAGAGATGCCTGGGACCTTTGGGCAGAGTCTTTGCTCTTTGGAAATACTTTGAAATGAGGTATGGACAAGTGGTGCCCTCTACTCAGGATTAATGTCGAAGTCTACTTATAGTGGTTTGCCAGATGGGACAAGGGAACCTGCATAAGTGAGAGTTTGGTGTAAGCCATAGGTGGCCTATGGTGCTTCAGCAGCACTTTACGTCAGTAGAGAAAGCACCGAGTGCCTCCTTGAGGCAGAGGAACCCAGTCCCTGGCTCCCAGGCTACACACCACCTATAGCCATGGTAAAGTTAAAAAGGAGGCTAGCAAAGACCTTATAGTACTCTTGCCTACATCATGTTACTCGGTCAGTAGTGTTGTCCCGCGGCCAGGAGATGTTAGGGCTTGCTGCTACAGAACTTCTGCTGTAAGGGTCATGCATTTGACTAAATAATCAAAAGCCCACCACCATTGCAACACTCTTTCCACTTCATCTGTTTAGATGCTGATATGATCTTTGTCCAAAATGTTCAGGGCCAAATTGTGAGCTAGCATAGCTCTGTTGCAATCTGTGGAGTTGTACTCATCTGTGTTGGCTAAGAATCTGAACTACAAGCTCATCTCTCCCTATCCTTCCAAGAGGCACCAAAGTTTTCATTGGTTTCACTGGAAGTTTTGTGTACATCCCATCCAGCCCATAGTATTTGAATTTGTGGGACTTGCAGCTGTCACGCGAGGTGCATGATTGTCGCTTTTATGAGGAATTTTGAGACAAGAGCTGGAGGAAAGCAGCAAGCTCTGTGGCAAGGCTGTGATGATTGTTCTTAGTTTGGCAAGGCTTGTAGTTACCTTCTCAATGCTGCTCACGTTTCCCAGCCAAAGTTGCCCTGTTACAGAGCTGATACTGAATATCAGACCATCTTGTGTGAATGGAAAAACAAAGACACCTGGTGCATGTCGTGCATACTTTAACGTATAAATAAACAAGTACCTTATGACTTCTGTCCTTCACTCACCATGTTATCTATCCATAGACTATACCCTAACCGGATTCAGTCTCCCAACCTTTGCTTTTTATGTGCTTATTGTTAACTTGGAAGACTGCCACAGCTGTACAGCAGGCCTGAAAGATATCTCTGATAGTTCTAGCTCCAGCTTATTTTCTGGTTATTCAGTGGTGCCAGAGAAACTCAGAAGACCTTGTGGTGCATCATTAGCACTGTCTTCTCATGTTAGTCTATGGAGAGTCACTTGCAAATAGTTATGTGTTGGTTCATAACTTCTGCGTAACAGACTACAAAACCACACACAACCTAAATAATTTGCTGGCATGCTAATGAGCAGTAAACCCAGACAGTTCAACCATCTGCACACTCTGCTTTTTATCAGTTTCAAGTGTGTTGGGTTTGGGTGTATGTGTCCCCCCAGCAAGCATAAAAATATACTTTTGATCTATCACAGAAAGGCCCTTTTACCGTAAAGATAAAAAGATAAATAAAAAAGTATTCCTTTTGATTCTCAATCCTTTTTCCATTATTGCTTTGATACAGATGGGAGTTGTATTGTCAATTATTATAGAGCATGTAGAGTGCATTCAAAGAACAAGGAACCATAGAGTATATCCAGCTCACAAGCTCGTTTATTAATTTGTGTTGCTGTTTACTGATGTGTTTGGAAATATTCAGTACTGTATGATGAGCAAAGATGTTGGTTGCAACATAAAGCATCTCTAAGCCAACACTGTGCACTGCTGCCATGATCTCTAGAGCTGTGATTGCAGCACAGTCATGGAGAATGTTTCCTTTCTGACTGAATCTTCCCTGCAATGCACTGAATAATTTAGCTTGGAGGATTTTTATTGCCTCCGTCAGAACCTTTTTGGTTATTAATACAGGAGAAGTAATATATGTATTACTGCATATATTAATACATGGGAACCCAGAAGAGAATATCCTGACCTTTGCTGCTTTAGGTGGTTAGAAAAGTGCAGTGACTGATTGACATTTTTGAAAGACAATGACATTTTCTCCATTTTTAAAAAGGGAAAAAAGGAAGACCTGGGGAACTACAGGCCACTCAGTCTCAACTTTGTGCCTGGCAAGATCATGGAGTGGATCCTCTTGGAAACTATGCTAAGGCACATGGAAAATAAGGAGGTGATTGGTGACAGCTGACATGGCTTCGCTAAGGGCAAATCTTGCCTGAAAAATTTGGTGGCCTTTTATGACAGGGTTACAGTGTTGGTGGATGAGGGAAGAGCAACTGATGTCATCCGCCTGGACTTGTGCAAAGCATTTGACACTGTTCTGCATGATGTCCTTGCCTCTAAATTGGAGAGACATGGATTTGATGGACAGACCTCTTGGTGGATAAGGAATTGGCTGGATGGTCTCACTCAGAGTTGTGGTCAACAGCTTGATGTCCAAGTAGAGAGCGGTGACAAGTGGCGTTACTCAGAGGTCAGTATTGGGACCAGTGCTGTTTAACATCTTTGTTGGCGACATGGACAGTGGGATTGAGTGCACCCTCAGCAAGTTTGCCAGTGACACCAAGCTGTGTGGTGTGGTCAACACACTGGAGGGAAGTGATGCCATCCAGAGGGTCCTTGACAGGCTTGAGAGGTGGGCCTGTGTGAACCTCATGAAGTTCAACAAGGCCAAGTGCCAGGCTCTGCAAGTGGGTTGGGGCAATCTTAAGCACAAGTACAGACTGGGCAGTGAGTGGATTGAGAGCAGCCCTGAGGAGAAGGACTTGAGGGTGTTGGTTGATGAGAAGCTCAACATGACACAGCAATGTGTGTTTGCAGCCCAGAAAGCCAACCGTATCCTGGGCTGCATCAAAAGAAGCGTAACCAGCAGGTCAAGGGAAGTGATTCTGCCCCTGTACTCCATTCTTGTGAGACCCCACCTGGAGTACTGCATTCAACTCTGGGGCCACCAACATAAGAAGGACATGGACCTGTTGGAGTGAGTCCAGAGGAGGGCCACAAAGGTGATCAGAGGACTGGAGCACCTTTCCTATGAAGACAGGCTGAGAGAGTTGGGCTTGTTCAGCCTGGAGAAGAGAAGGCTCCAGAAAGACCTTACAGCAGCCTTCCAGTACCTTACAGGGGCCTATGGGAAAGCCAGAGAGGGACTTTTTACAAGGGCACGTAGTGCTAGGACAAGGGTAATGGCTTAAAACCAAAAGAGGGTAGATTTAGATTAAATGTGAGGAAGCAGTTCTTCACTGTGGGGTGGTAAGGCACTGGAACAGGTTGCCCAAAGAGGTTGCAAATGCCCCATCCCTGGAAGGGGGGGCAGGTTGGATGGGGCTTTGAGCAACTTGGTCTAGTGGAAGGTGTCCCTGCCCATGGCAGGGTGGTTGGAACTAGATGACCTTTAAGGCCCCTTCCAACCCAAACCATTCTATGATTCTATGATCTTTATAAAAGCAAAGTGTCTGTAAGCCGTATAACATGGTGCATCAAAGTAAAGGTGTCTTTGCAGAGAAGTCAGCCCTATTAAGTGGTATTCCTTTCTTCATAGCTAGCCTTTTTCAGTTTCACCTTCCCACCTTCTTGAGAAAATGGCTAAGGAGAAATTCTTTGAAGTTTCTCTTTCCTTTTCTACTTGGAATTGGAGTACAGTCCCTTCCCCACTGCCTCATTGGCTGTGGGAAGGTGTTGCTGTGATTAATTATTTTTATCTTGTTGTTGTTTCTAGTGCTGGCAATAGTTAGACCATTCTGTGGTGCAGTGTCATCATGGTAAATGCCAGAAGAGCTCATCTCAATATTACTGTGTTCAGTGAAGTGTGTCAATTAATTACTGTTCACTTATGCTGTCGCAAAGACACTTCGATTGCCCCAATAAGATGCTTTTAAACAGCATGATAGTACATAAACAGTTGATATTTTTTAAAATGAGGTCAGCAGCCTAGTAAGAACTTTGAATTTTTGGATGTAGTGTAATTTGCTGCAGGGAATAGTCAGTATGTAACTTTACAGGGCATTTAGTGTCAAAAGCAGCAATTCCTGATACATTATTTTTTCTTTGTCAATTAAAATCTTCCAAATCAAATGATCCTAAGTTAATTCCAGCAGGTGATGTAGGTCTGCAAAACAAAACTTTGCACGTGTATCTGGCTAAGGGGCTGCCTTTTGATCTTACATGTATAAATACATCCCAGATATGTGGACTTACAAAGTGGTTACTTGTATGCAGAAGCAGAGAAGCTATGCTAAGGCGTGTATCTAACATCTGCCTTGTAATTTTTCCTGCCCTGATCATGACTTTTTGGAATTCATTTATGTCCATAGCTGAGTGGCTCTAAAGAATAAAGCCCTAGCCAATGTGCAGGTCCCTGGGCTTATTGGTTTTACAGTTCTTGAGATGTTAGCTAAAGGCTACCTGAGGTCCTCACTGAACCTGCTGGTGAACTTGGGTCTGATTTCACAGAGACGAAGCCTGCTTTTTGCCTGTAGGTGGAAGCCATGCAGGACCTAACTAACACCTTTGCAGCCTTTGCATCAGTGCAAATATACTGAGAAGTGTACATAGCTGATTATTAAGACTGTGGAGATAGTACATGATCTTGGTTTGGAGGTACTAGCGAGATGATTTGGGGCTCTTTCATCTCAGAATAAAGACATACAGGATCCAATGGCTGAAAGCTGAAGGTATTAAAAACAAAGTGTGGGGTTGTTTTTTAGCAGCAAGGGTTATTAGAGTTGGAATGTTTCCAAGGGATGTGGTAAATTGTCCTTTGTAGTATTTAAATGAAAAATAGATGGGTTTTGAGAAGATATACTCTATTTCAGCCACAAAATATTGGAGAGATGTTGGGTAAAATGTTCTGGCTTTTTCATGGTGAAAATCAAATTAGATGATTGCAACATCCCTAAAACATACTAAACCTATCATTTTCCTTTTGATGTTTTTGGTGTTTGTTTTTTTTATTTGTGGCTGAACCTACATGAATCAGGCAAGATAGGATAGTTTGCATGATAGATTTGTGCAATCCAAGCTACAAAGAGGTGTACCGGTTCCCTGATCCTGAATGGTGCTGAGCCTCTTTATCAGAACTTCCCAATGACTGGGCATTTAGGATTTTAAGCCTTTAAGATCCAGTGATGCTTTGGCTTAAGGTCCCTGTCTGGGTATATCAGTACAGCTCTTTTGGCTGGAATGGTACCTTGCTGAATTAGACTTGTTAAGGCTCTGCATGGTCTTCTTGTTTCTCTGACATCTCTGCTTTTGATTTTGCTGGTGTGGATACATCAAATGTCTCGCTGTCTTGCTAACCGATGGTAGGTTTGAGAGCATAATTCCAGGGTTTGTGAGAACGGAACATTTGTAAAGCAGCAGCCCCTCGATAACCTGCAGAGAGAAAGCACATATGACAGGCAGCGGGGATACCATTTTTCAGGATCCAGGGTTTAAGACAGGCTTAAAGGAGTCTTATTAAAAGTGTTTTCCAGCACATGTGGCTCCTTCTGACAGCACCCAGGTGGTTAAGAAACCAGCATTAAGAATAAAAGCTGTTTCTCTTTTCTGCACAACAAATGGTTCAAGTGTCTGGTGTTCGATTCAGAAAGGAAACCTGCAGCAGTCATGTCCCCTGAAATAAACCAACCAACATTTTGAGCTGCCAACACTTCTGTCTATTACGTCAAGGCATCACAAAGTTTAAAGTGCAGCAAAGTAATGTATATATTTTTTTCAGTAATCCCAGGGTAAATATTAGGTAGACAGCATTTCTGCTTTGTGCATTAAAAACCCGACTGAATTTGAAAAGCCTGCAAGTGCACTTTGGGGATTTCGGAAAGTGTCGTTTGACCATGAGCTAAGACCAGAAGCTGCCATTTTGCAGATGGGGCAGGAGGGAAGGCATTTGGCCTCATTCATAACTTCACAGCTACTGCAAATATCAGCTGATGAATATTTATGTTATGACTGGCAGAGACCCGAAAGGCAAACAGGGGGAGGAGTGGAGGGGAAAGCTTAAGTTAGGAAAATGGTTGTCTGAACTCTGTGGGATTTCTTTACCAACACTTTCCATGCTTGAACAGTAGCTGCTGAATGAAATCATTATGTACTGAGCCCCTGTGCCGGAAAACAAGGTTTGTCAAGACTGTTTGTTAGCACCTCGTACTTTGTTTGAACCTTGGACATTTGCTGGGCCCTATAAAGGGAAACTTTTTTTCTTCAAATCAAATATGCTATAAAGCTAGCTGGTTTTCTTTTGTTTAGCCATTGCTGCAATGGCACTAATTGTAAAACAGGGTCTCATCGTTAGGAAAAGAGGGGGCCAGACAGGAATGTGAAGTGCTACAGGGTGGTGTGGGTACTGAGGAGGTGATGCTGCAAGGCAGACTAAGATTGCAGATATGGAAAGGGTTAAATTAGAGGTGACATTATTGAACAGACCTGTAGTGCTTGACTGGGCCCAGCTGTGTTGGAGTCTGTAGGCTCATCCACTGTGCCAGAAACACACCTGAAACTGGACCTGTGTCCTGCAAGCTGCTGCAGAGCTATTGATAAGCAGAGGAGATGAGGGGAAATGCAAATTTAATTATTTGGGTACAGAGCTGGGAGAGACTAAAAGCCAGCTATGCTTTCCTCTTTCCACAAATCCTCAGCACACTGTGTTGCATTTAACTGCTGCAAGCAGTAAATGTTTGGTTAAAATGAAAGTTATGTTGCTTTTTGCAAGACAGTGGTTCCCCAATAATTCCTGCGTGTATCAGCAGTCTCCAGTGTTACTGGTTTAGTTAGTATTGCACTTGAATTTTAAGGAAGCGAAAGAGGTGAGCGTCCTTTGTCTATACAACATAATTTCAAAGTAATGTATTTCTTCATATCTGTATTATCTCAAGTCAATCATTGAGAGGGGAAAAAATCCAAATTTCTTCCTTCTGCCTTCACCAGGCTGTAAATTAACAGCAAGGAGCGACTTTCAATAAAGTTCACAAACGTAACTTCACTGTTGGGATGAATCAAGCCCAGAAAGGAAACCAGCTGAAATAAATAAGTAACTGCTGAAAGTCAGCTAGGGCTTACTGAAGTGACAGTCGGCTGGGGGTGGCCAGGCTGAGCCCCCTTTAGAGGACCACAGGGTGAAAAAGCAGCAGCTTGGGACTTCATGAAATGCAAGTGCCTTTAAAGGCAGGCAGCCTGAGTTAGATATACAGAAAAAATAGAAGTGCCCAGAATCAGTCAGTGACTTTAGAAAATCATTCCCCAAGGGTTCTGCAAAATTTACCGGGCTCTGCTTTAGAGGAATAGGGAAAAGCCTAGATTTTGCTTATTGTACTTCTTCAGTGAAATCCTTAAACTCACCACTAATTTGCCTGTTGTTTCTCCAGGAGGTGGCTTTTCTTAGACTGCTTATTTAGAAGTACCTTAATTCCTTTACAAGGAGGAAAATCTTCAGGAAATGCCCACGTGCAGAAAACCACAGGGGCCTTGCACTCCACCACAACCACCCGCAAAGCCCTTCTGCTCCTTCCCGCCCTGTGGGGAGATGCCCAATTTTAAGAAACCAGCAGGTGGTGCTGCAATACATCAAGTATTTATTTCCCTGCACAGGGAAAACGGGACAGATGTACTAGGGGCTGCCTCTGACCACCCCCAACCCCTGAGGAAAACCGCTCCCCGCCTCGCACCCGACAGCCTTGTGCAATTGCAAATGCAGACCGTGCAGCTCTGTCTCCCGCCCCGGCGGACGGATGTCCCGCTCTTTGCTATTTCCAAACATGTGAAGCAATTTCTGATGGGGAGAGAGAGGCCTTTTGGATTGATCTTGCCTCACACAGCAGCGAGACGGGGCAGTCATCAGGGTGCCGAGGGCAGTTGGGTGAGGGGATGGTGCATGCCTCTCCTCAGAGGTGGTTGGTGAGGGGTGTGGAGACGGCAAGTCCACCATGATCTCCCAGCACTTTGCCCAGCTCGGCCTTCCTCACAGTGACAGGTTCACCTGGCAGTGCAGGTCTCAATTTGGCTGGCACCCCTCAGACAGGGCAGCCATGGCTCCCTCCCTCCCTGGCGTTTTCGTTGGTGCTGGGTTTCTGCCCACAGCTTGGAGTGGCTTGGGGCATAGAGAAAGGCTTGTTTTTCCTCAAAAATTTTAAAAATACCTCAAAACCCCCAAGAAACAATGGTGATTTTGTGCCTAGCACTGCAGCCCTGCTGCCAGCCTGCCCCACAACCTTCTGGGACCTTCTGGTGCCTTCCGGAACCTTCTGGTGCTTCCCCTGTCAGGGCAGTGGGGGTGACCCAATTGCTGCCTCCACCACCTGCCTCCAGCTAGTGTGGTGAAAATTGTGAGGAGCCCCCCCCTCAAAAAAAAAAAAGGGCAGCAGAGTTACAGGGGGACTTTGGAGCAAGGCACCGGAACACACGCAAGGCACCGGAACACACGCAAGGCACCATGAGCAAGCCGGGCATGTTTATGTGCAGGGGGAGCTCTGCAAAACATGGCAGTGTAAAACAGGACTGGCGTGGATGCCCTGCATTATTTTTCCTCTCCCTTGTGGAAAAAAGGAAAGTTCTCAAAATGTTTGCCATTTATTTGTGAGATTGTCCCTGCCTGCCAGCCAGCACCTGGTGCCCTGTGAACCGATGGCATGCCACGAGGAGAAGGGGTCGAGCTGCTGCTAATCGGCAGGCAGCAACAGTGAGGACAGGGAGAAATATGCTCAGGGAGGGACCCAACAACGCTGCGCAGCTGTTTTTGTTATACCACCGAGCTGTAAAGTTGAAAAATGATTTGAAAAGCAAGGGATGTGCTGGGAGTACTGGCGTGTCCCGCTTATGGGCGCTTGGGGCATTCTGTGTAAATTGAACTTTTTTCCCTTGTTTTTTTGGATGGCTTAATATCGCAGCAGTGGAAGGGAAGAGCAACAACACACTTGGAGTTCAGAGCCTCTTGCCTGATCCCTCTGGCACCGAACTGCACCAGAGTGAGCTGAGGACAGAGGCAAAGCCTGGCTGCTCCCTGTCTTTTCATTGCTGTAATCCAAAACGTGGAGGTTATTTCAGTGCGGAGGTTGCACGTGAGAAGGCCCTCAGTTTCTTTTATTAAAAAGAAAAATATAAAAAAAAAATCAACTGGGACGAGAAGGATAACTCCTGCATGATTTACCGGACAGCAGGGGAGCAAGCAGAAGGACCTGGCATGGACTAGAGTGGCCTTGCTGGAGATGGAGTCATTTGCACTGGGGGAATATCTGGCCCATCAGCTGTACCCATCGGTTTGTACACTGATGCTCTGCAGACTGGGGTCACAGGCCCTGGGAGCAAGACCGCCTGCATTGCCTTTGCAAGTAAATAGCAACATGCAACTTTTATTTTTTTCTGCAGGATTGTTTGATAATTGTGAGTCAGGAGTGTGTGTGGATGTTTCTGGGCTTCTTTTGGTCTGCTCGGGAGCCTGTTTGGAAGGCGACCCCTTTGTTTCTGACCAAAAGCACCTAGGAAAACCTGCCCCTTAAGAGGAGTTATTCATCTCAGTGAGGGAAAAGGGATGGAAAGACAATTACTGTATCTTGTGACTAACACAATATGTGACTCAAAATGTTAGGCAAGACTGCTGACGTCATAGCCTCTTCCCCACAACTTGAAATCAGTGTGAGAGGCATCAGGTTGAAATGTGAAGTAGTTCCCCTGAAGCCAGGTTGCTCTGGCTTTGCATCCAAAGCCAGTCTGTAACTTAAAGAAAATGGAACTAGCAGGCTTATTCCTATTACAAACACAAAATTTAGAGGTCTCTGCTGTAGTCTTTGTGTTTTGATTTAGCAGGGAGCAGGTGGATTTCATGCAAGAAACCAAGAGGGTGCTGTGAAGGTTAAGGAGCCTCATGGCATCAGGGCCTGCAGCCCTACTGCAGGGTCCTGCTATGGCTTGGGCAAAACCTCGGAAGTAATGTCATTTTTTCCTCCTCACCAGACTCTCTTCTGACATTCCTGGATTTGTTGTACAATGCAGATTTGGGTTTCATCTTGGTGTAGGAATGGGTGCTGGTGTTCTTTTTGCAGGATAAGATGGCTGTGAGGTCTTTTTTTCTGTCCTCTTCTGATGTGCCTGTTCATGTCTCTGTTCCAAAAGGTTTGAGGAGCTTTGAATTGGACTGTGAAAGGATGGTTCTTTCAAGGGGCTCCTCACATGCAGGGTCTGGAGAAGCTGAGCTCTGTGCAAAGGACAAATAATTTGTTTAACTTGGCATTTTCAGCTTTCAGAATATGGCTTTAGGCCGAGTCTGAGTGACAATAAAAATAATTACTCTGAAAAGTGGAGAGTTATGGGAAATTCAGTAAGTCTTCTAGAAAACTGAAGTTTATTTTGACAAAATGAAAAATAAAAAGGGGATTGTGCTTTTTTACCTTTGTGTTGAAATTATTAAAAAAAAAAAAGAAACAAAAAGTTACTATGATGACTAAATTTTTGATGCATTTTCCTCTGGGAAATATCAATATAGAGAATTCATATGCTACTAGGGGAATCTTATCTTCCTGTCTGCACATGAGCAGTCTTGATTAAGCTTTCTTGTTCTGTTAGGAAATTCTGCTGTTAGTGTTGCTGCTGGAGAGCAATGGCCTGCTGTGTTTTGCTGGGTACTTCTTGAGAAAATCAATGCTGTAGTCCTGCTGAGGCAGGGGCCTATTACTATTTAACTATAGAGCTATCAATTGGAAAAGGACGTGCACTGAGAAAAGAAAATGCACTAATGCTGTTATTAAAGTTTTGAGTCCATATTCTTGTTCAGGAGTGGCTTAGCTTGTTCCAGTCCATACGGGGATGCCTCACTTAAGCATTATTAACAATTTTATTGGCAGTGTGTACTGAAGTGATCTTGCTCTTGGAACTGTCTGCATGTACTTGGTTTCTCTCCCTTGTGTGCAATGATGCACTAATCTGGAGTGATGCTCCTGATAGTTTACATATAAAAAGTAAAGCTGTTGCAAATACTTCCTGCAACACATAAGGTTTTTCAGAATTACACGTTGCAAATATTAGTTTAAAAGAGGTAAGAATTTACCTTTTTCTCCCTTCAAACCATGCACTTATGGTTTTGGTCTCTGAGCTTGAGCACAGAGTTGTTTCGTTTCTTCAGGTAGCAGATACGGAAGGAAGCGAAGCTTTAGGTAGATAAACATCCATTTTGTTGTGGAAACCATGTGCTGCCTTGTGGCAGCACGTTGCAGAAAGTGCCTTCGAAGGGTGTTGACTACATCATCCTGCCTGTGGGAGAGCTGCCAAGAGGCAGAGCTCCTCAGTGCGGGGGTAAAGGGATTTTGGTCTGACTCAAGACAAACCAAAGGTGAGTGAGCCCATCTGTAAGCTGGTGTCCCATAGAAAAGAGTGTGCTTCCTTCTGCTCCCAAAATGTTTTGTGACTGTTTTCACACTTACTTCAGAGCCAGTCACAGAATGTAGCACATTCATGTGACTCCTGTTGCATTGTACTGCCCTAGACAATGTTTTTTTAATGAAGAATCATTTCCTAAAATACGTTGTACTGTGTTTTGCAATAGGGTGGCAACTACTGCTTTGTTTGTCAACTATGGGATATACTGTGAATGGCAAATGAATCATTGCCTAACAGGCAAGAATTTCATTTGTAAGAAATGTCTTTAGTTTGGCTTTAAGATATCTGTATTTTTTGTACAGAAGTCCTGTGAGAATGATTAGCATTTGGATGAGCTTTCACAAAGGTAAGTGGGAGATTAAGCATCTAAAACCTTGGCAGATTTGGCCATAATTTTGTGCAGTCACTTAAAAAAAAATAAAATTGTAGCTGTGATTTTATTTCTGACTTGATGGAAACTTAATTTTATACCTTTTTTGGGGACTTGACATGTGCAGTTGTTATCCCTGAAATTGGACAAAAGCAAAGCAGATAGATCTACTTTGGAAAGGATTTCAGTTTTCTTCTGGAAGTCTGTGAAGTTTAGCAGATCATAATATACTCCCATCCAGGAAAGTGTTGTGTGGTTTGAGGTTTTATTATAGACTTTTTCTACAGCTCCACTCAGGGTAGATTCATGCTTAAATGGAAGCCCAGCAAGGCAAAAGGCAGGTGTTTAGGATGTGGCGTTGGTGACTCAGTAGGTGGTACACTTCCTTCTTCCGTCAACATTAAACAAGTGCCCTTGTGTGGTAACAGGGATGGGTTATTCCCTGGCTAACATGAAAAAAACCAAGGTGACTACTAAGACTTTGGGACTTGTACAGGAAGGTCTTCTGTTTTCTGTAGTGAATGGGAAATTAGCCTCAGGATCACTTCAACTGAAAAAACCTGACATCCTTTAAAAATGAAAGCTGTAAGTGTTGTATTGCAATAGAAACAAGAAAACCCAGCTGATGTCAGGGTCCCATCATGTCTCATGTAAAAAGAATGGGTAAATGGGGAATTCTCTGTGTTCATGTTTAGACAGAAACATGATTGAGTGAGCACCAGAGTTACCTGAAAGGGCATGGGTGGACTTGAAGCCAGGATGTCAGTGGGGTGCATTAGCAGAGCTTTACCTTTCCTGTCTCTGAGCAGGTATGTGAACAGTTTGTCTGCGCAGTTACCCATCACTTATATGTTTGAACTTAAATTCATTGGATTTGATGCTGCCTCTGCAACTTGCTATTGCTACTGATTTGGGGACTGATTTGCCTGCCAGAAGGATAAGGGAAGGACAGACACTATGCTGGCTGTTCAGTTGTGGCATGACTGGGCATGGTGTGTCTGGGAAGTGAGAACTGGATTTAATTGTACCTCTGAGCCGTGCCTTTGGGCTGAGAAGGGCCAATCTTGATGGTGCTGCCGTTTGAAGTCCCCTGGTGCTGCAGTGCTGGACCCTGTAGTGAGGCACAGGAGAGGTCCCATCAGCTCTCAGAGGTCTCCCTGCAGCAAGCCTGCAGATGCAGCAATAAAACTGTATGTCCCACAGTTTCAAAACTCTCTGAAACCTGCCAGGGCTCACAAATGACCAAAGCATGCATGACCCTTGTTCTGCTTTAAAAAAAAAGAAAGTAAAAATCACATCTTGGAGCCGTAATTTTTTTTTTTCACCTTAAAGATTGTTACTTCAAAGGATATTTTCTTAGTGACGGAAAAAGGAACTGGAAATCCTATATTATTTCTCCTTCCCTCCCTCAGCCAGGTCCCTTCTGTGCCCATAATTTTATCTGGTGTGAGCAAAAGGTCCCTGGATAGACTGTGAGATTTTTGAAGACAGAGCGTTTAGGTGGTGTTTGCCACCTGGCCTGAGCATAGCTGGATGGCTGCTGAGATAGCATATCCATTGCAGATGGCACAGTTTGGGGTTTTCTTTTCCAAACTCTGCTTTAAAGGACAGGGGGGGAAATCTTAATAGATTTTAATTGTAAAACTGAGAGAACAGTACTTCTGAAGTAAGCACTTCAGATACAGAAAAATACAGAGTTAGCTCACTGCTCTGTGCATGTTTCCACAGACAGTAAGATACACCATTGTTTCTCTTCGGATACAACTGGACCTAGAACATGGAATTAAACAGCAAAAATTGGAGTCCTGGCAAAATGAAAAACTTTTCTGAGCTCAGTTTACATTTAAAATCTGCTTCACTGTGGCCACATAAACTAAAAACCATTATCATAAACTCCAATTCTACAGCACAGTTTTACAGCAAATACCACCTTCTGTATCTGCAGAGTTACAACTTGCATAGGCTTTTAGCCTTGTGAGAAAGATCACAGTACACCTTTTCAGTGTAAAGTTTTGAGCATCATTGCTTGTCAAGGTTACAGTAGATATATGTTTCTTCTTCCTATGGAAATGGCATCTATGTTATTTTTTAAACTACATTAAATCATTAGATGGGATTAGGTAGCATTACATTAAGCAGTTTCAGGAAAAGGTATATGTCTCTCTGAATGCTTTCATGGCCTCGCTGGTGTTTCAGCAGAAATCTAGATGTCCTAAATGTTTGTATTACCAAAGGGAGTTAGATCCTTAACCTCTGTAGAGACCTTTGAAAACCCTATTAAGTGCCTATCTGTGCTTAAGTAATTTTGAAAAGCTGATCTTTAATCTCTCTCTGCCTCATTTACATTGTTCTGTAGTAACATAAAGAAATACCCAGGCTAATATTGTTTTGTTCTTTCTTAGAGTTAGCCATCTTCTTGATTTCCATGAAATTGCCCACAGAGAAATATTTCCTGATTAGTGGAAGTAAACTTGGCACTTTCCCCCCTGTATTTTGTAAACAAAATGCAGTAGGTGTGCAGCATGAAAATATTTATAAAAATGCATGAAAATATTTATAAAAATACATGAAATATTTTTTTCCTACTTTCAGACAGCCATATAAGAAGCAATAGTATCAGTGAAAGGTTGCAGGTGAATATTATGGAGCTCACTTTTAAGAAAGAGGAGTGGTGAATTGCTAATCTTGGGGGTTTTGCCCTCCCAGGTGGTGGGGGTTAAAAGGTCATACTCTGATTTACTGGGACATGAAAATCCATGTCATGGTGCACATGGAAGCAAGGCTCATTTGAAAGGCAGACCAGGAAAACAGGCCATGGAAGAAGGTAATACAAAATTAGGAAATGCTGGTTGTGATGATGCTTTTGTCAGTTTTTAGTTCATAGCTGGAAGCAGCTCTTCTGTAAGCACTAAATAATCAGTAGCACCTGCCAGTAAGCTGGTACGTTGAGGATAGATAGGAGGAAAGGAGCATGTGTGTCTTTACTGTTAAGGGCAGTTGCTGGAGTAATGTTTCCACTATACTGTAACTGTCTGTACTGCCTATATTTTAAAAAGGGAGGGTAGGAAAAATACCTGGAATTATGTCCTGATTTGTCATGTATAAGGGAACAAATGCTGAGGAAAGTTTTCACTGAACTACAATGCTTACTCATGGTGGGTGTTATGTTATGATTTCTTAGCTGGAGGCTCAGCTGGGGATTAGTGCTACAAAGAGACATCTGGGGAATGACTGCAGAGGGAAACAGCGGCCCAATTAGTCTGGGGCTTCCAGGCAATTTGTACCTGGTGCTGATGTTGGAAGCACTTTCTTTTTCTAGGGAACTTCTGTCATTTTGAGAAGCTGAAAATCTTTTTGCTGGGTGGATTTTAGCTCTTCTGATGAAAAATTGCAGTTTTCTATGGAAAGCAAAGCCTCCATTTAGAGGTAACTGTTCTGATGGATGTACAGATGGCTTTAGATGGAAAAATTTCCTACTAGTTCCACACATTCGAAAGAAACTGTTTCTAAACAAGCTTCCCTAGTGACAGTGAAGCTATTCCAGTCAGTCTCGTGCAGGCAGAATGTCCTGGGATTGGCATGTGGCTGTGTTCATTGCAAGCCATCCACCTTCAAGTTACTTTTAAGACAAGTAATTTTTGTTCCAAGACTCTTTGCATTGTGCAGAAGCAGCCACAAAACACCTTGTTTTCAGTAATAAATTTACTGTTATCTATAGTAACTCCTGTAATGTGATACATTATATTGAGCTATGTGATCTAACAGCTACAATTGCTAGGACCTGCAGTAAAAAAAGCGCTAGTGTTTTTTTGCAAAGAATGAAACTGATTCATAGCAAAGTCATATGAGTTTCTGCATGTGTTACTGGTGATGATTTGAAGGTACTTTGTGGGCTTTCACTCTCACTTATATTTAAATGGTTCCCAAATTTCCAGCAGAACAATTTTTTACATTTGAGTTCTGATAAAGATGCAGCTCTTTAAAGCTTACAGAAGCTAGGTAGTTTGAGTGGCAGCTGAACCTCTCTTCAGCATAGAAAGAGAAAGGTGAACTCCAGTGGATGTGAAAGTAATGTAAGATACTGGCAAGCAGTAAGTACATGGCAGGAAAATCTTCTCTCAGGTTGGTCTGGCTGTCTGTGGAAGTGTTGGAGTACAAATGAGGAAAGATGTAAAGATCTTAAAAGATGGGGATCTGCAGGAAAAAAAAAGGTTGGAAGGTGAGAGGCAGGGAAGAAGCCAGTCCATCAGGGAAGTCTGGCTGTCATAATCATGGCTGTTTTCTCCTTATGCTCTTTCCTTGCCATCACTCAAAGCAGATGTGTGTTTTTCTCATGGCCTACTCCCTTTTTCTCCTGAAACTACTAGGGTGACAGTTAAAGTGCTTTTCCAGGCATGACTGTTACTCAGGATGTGCTATCTGTACTGGGCTCCAATCCCAGCCCCTACTGATGACAAAGGGCCTCATGGCAATCACATTTATATTACCATCAACAGAGAGAGCAGTGGTCAAATGAATGCCTGGATTAACCCAAAAGGATCTCACAGGGAAGCACCAAAAGTGGTGTCCTGGTATGTTGTGAACCTGGACTTACTCTTAAATTTGCCAGTGCTGCATGAGCTTAGTATTGAGGTAGTGCTTACCTTAGAGTGCACAGTAAGTCCATTCAGTGGAGGTGAGGAGCATTGGGTGGAGAAGGGGGAGAAGGCATGGGAGCCTGTAGCTGACAGACCCCATGCAGCTGCAGGTTTTCATATCTTTGTCTCAATCATCTATTTGTGGTGTTGGTGATTCCCATGACCTTGGGATTTTGCTGTGGAATGAAAGTTTTAAATATTACCATCATTTATTTATAATTATAAATAGTAATAAAAACAGAGACAGTTTCTGGGCTCAGTAATTTCCTCGCAGCAGGATTCCCCCTTGACACCGATCTTTCTTCCAGGCTGCCCTCCGTTCCCTTTCTGCACTAAACTTTCCCTCCTCTGAACAGTAACCCTGCGTTATTCCCAGTAGCTCAGTTGCACCATAGTGCACCATGGTGTCGGTCCCACTGTCTCTCCCACCCCAAGGCCTCCTGCACTATTGCTGTGGTCTGATGGGGAAGGATTTTAAGCAAGAACAAGTCCAGGATATTTAAGTTAATCTTTAAATTAGGCTCAGAGAAGTGACACCCAAGTATGCTATTTCTACATGTTTCCAAACAAACTGTGTATTTTCTCAGAGATTTTAAAGCAGCTTTGTAGGCTGAGTGTGGCAAAAATCAGTGGAATCAGCAAATACTGACATTTATGATAGAACAGGATATTAGCTTTAGTAATTGTGGCCCAAGTTGGGTATCTAGATCTGTGAAGAAAATAAAGTTAATTTGCCTCTTAATGTGATCTGATATTTAGTAACATCTAATATCTAGGAATAAATGTCATGTCATAAAACCACAAAGTTATGAACAGAAAATTAGCATGGAAGTTTTAAAATAAAAATTTTTTTTTCTTTTTTTCACTTGGGCCAAAATCTTGTGATCTTTTTAAAATTTAAAAAAAAAAATTGTAAGCATGTAGTAATATGGATCTAATAACTGTCTGGAATAAGGAATCTGTTCTCAAATGCCTTCTACCTGAGCTGTTGTTACTTTAAAAAGCATACAGTCGGTACATGTGTTTGAGCTATACTGATCCACACCAGAAGAGAATTTGGTGATTTAGTGGTTTGGGCTTTTTGACTGAGTTTTGTTACAAGTGTGAAAGTTAAATAGTAATATTGACTCAGTCAAGGCATTGTATAAGCCTTTTTGGCCTTCCCCTGGTCCCCAGATTTGTTAATATCTGTTAGTCTGAACTTCCTGGTAGTGACTGAAATGTCTCTTTTTTATGTTAGTCTGGATTTAGATAGGACTAGATTCTTTGAATTCAAGTAACTCGTTTCTATCTTACAAAGAGAGCAGACCTGGGATTCTTGCATCATGGTCATGAGAAGCCTTAGCAGTGAAAGTCTACCAGTATTCAGAGCAGGTTTACCCAAAACAGAAAGGGTGGGGAAGACTCTCCTCCCTGAAATGAATGTCTCTTGAGTTTTATCAACTTTCATTTTAAAAAATTTGTTCTTTAACCTGAACACCCTCACTATTAATTGAAATTAACATTCTTTTAAACATCAGGCAGCTCTGTCAGCCGGCACAAGAGGCTGCCTCTAGATAGATTTTGGCCTCAAGCATGTCATCAAGTTGCCAGTCATCAGCTGAGCTGTAGCAACTGATCACACACGTTTTCTTAGACAAATGCTTACAATTAATATGAATGGGAACTGCATGTAGTTTCCCTAGTGAGATTTGGACTTTTTGTCCACATTTAAAATATTTTTTATTTTCTTCATTTTACTCTGGAGACATCTGTTTGCTTTTATTCCACTGGAAATTAAAGAGCTAACCTTGGTCAAAGTTTAAATTTGTAATTTAAATAATAATAATAATAATATATTATATTTTCAGAAATTTAATCAAGCCTAAGTTCACTCAAGGAAATCAGCTCATCTTATTAGCCTAGCCTCCTTTTACTCTAAGCTCTTCATTGACAAGTTGTGCTGCATTTTATTGGGCAGAATTAAAATTAACCTCCTATTCACCTGATTCCAAGACAATACTGAAGATAAGGCAACACAACCTCATGCAGTCTTAGAACTAGCTTTGGGAATATACATTTCTAAGCCATTTCACTTATTGCCCCTTAATATTTGTCAGCGATAGAAACTCATGCTTATATGGGATGTTCCAGTTTTAAGGCCCTTTCTGAAGAATGGGGAAATATTGGATTGGATTGATTTTATTTCTACTGAAATGCTTTGCCATTTTTAAATTGTCAGCATCTGGATGTTTCTGGAGTTGTCACTGATGGAAAAAGAAGTTTTTTCTATGGCTGCACAGAAAAAGTGATTTTGACAGAGGACTGAACTGAATTGTTTTAAGTATTGTACATCCGGGGCCTTCCAGAAATTCCATTAAATTCCCTGGGCAAATAGATGAGCTGAACGTTAAACCAGCTTCCATGGAATAATAAATACTGTTTTTTGAAATTAAGGAAGTCAGTCAGTTGATAGAGCCCATGAATGGAAGAAGGGGAAGTCACTCAGTATAGCTGTGTAAACACTGATCTTGCTGTATATAACTCAAAATAAGACTGCAGCCTAACATGTGCACTTCTGAATTCTTACATCATACATCTTCAGCGTTTCCTCTATAAAAGGATCAGAAACTTCTGTTAGAGTTGTTTGCTTTGAAATAGGTTATTCAGTACTGCATCCATCTAATCCAAAGCTTTTCCATCAACACTAGACTGAAAGTTTCCTGTTCTTTGGTTTTCTGTGGTCTACCTTCTTACTCACCATAACCTCTTGACTGCCAGGTCATACATGACTTGTAAGTTCAGACTTGTATTTGATTATAATATGAGCTCCTAAACCCCTTAATTTGGTTACTAATTCCATTGGGAAAGACTGAAATGTGAGTCTGAAAACAAAAAGTTATCTATTAAAAAGCCTGTTTTGCTAGTATGTAAAAAATGTCCTGTTCCATCTAAACCCAGCTTTTTTTGTCTTGGGATATAACACTCTGGTGACATCAGAGACACACTTACTATATTATTTTTGGCCCATTCACAATGGCTTTAACTCTCTGTCTTGTCTCAGCCAAAATTGTGTCAAAAGGGGTCAAAAAGGAGGATATGGTAGCCACACTAAGAAGGTCATTTTTGCTTAATATGTTGGGTGTGCTCACTTAAACCCTGGGGCTTAATATCTGAAGAACATTTGATTAGCTTGGATCAAGTACAAGTGCTTCTATACTGGAAACTAATCCTGATAGATTTCACAGGATGTTTCAAGTTACTAAAACACAAAACTCTGGACGACGGCAAGTTAGACGGAAGGAGGACCCTGCTGGGCTTGCCTCTGGAAGAAACGTCAGATGCATAACGACTCATTTACTTTAAGGAGGATGAGTGAAAGGGCGTTGGGACACTGACTAAGGTTGACAGACCCTTGATGGCTGGGGAGATTGGAGTTACACACCATTTCCATTATGCTAACATCAACTTAAAAACACAAATGTCTATCTTTGTAACTCTTTCTGCTCCATATAGCCTTCTAGCAGCTAAATACAAATAACAGCCTAGCTGTTGTGTTCCCCCTCCCTCTGCGTGGTACTGTGCTCTTAGTTATGTTTTCTAAGGTGGGTGCACACCCGTAGATGGTAGTGAACATTACGGGCAGTAGGGCACATATTCTTCATGCAAAATAATGTGAAATATTGGCAGAGGCTATGAAAAAGTTCCTCTGACTCCCAGTGAGAGTTTCTTGAGACTGGGAGTGATTGCTGAAGGGGAGATGTTAGAAACAATGTGATATACAAGGGAGAATCTTTAGGTTTATGAGAGGGGAAGAGAACTGTGTTTGTACATGTGATTAAACAACACCAGAGATGGAGTGAGAAAAAGACATGTGTAGAGAAGGAGCCTGGTCCTGAGATGCCACTTGAACTGTATTTTCTCCACATAGTTCTTTTTTGGGAACCTGCATGTGCTTCTCTGCCTCTGGGGCATTGAGAAGGGAGAAAAGTGCTGCTGTGCACCCAAGAGTCCATGCTGCTTGCAGAAAAAGCAGTGGGTGGCAAAGATACCCTGTCTGTTTTTAAATATGATCAGTGATGAGATCACAACCTATTGAATAATCCACTTCAGCCTTATTTTAGATCTACTTTAAAATCATTGAAAATCTGATGTTCACTGGTATATTTCTACTAAAATTTTTCCTTCGTCCTGACCTTTTTTGCTGTAGTATTATCCCTACATGTATATTTAAGAAATTATGTAACAAAATATTAGGACTCTTAACTATCAAAATTTGCTAGAATTTGAATTATGCTAGAAAAGGATGAACAATATATTTCATATTACTAGCTGCCTACTAACTATTTGCTTGTTCATCATTCTGGACTGTATTTAGATAAAATTTGGAATTAAACTATAATGCACAAAAAGACCACCACAACGTTTTGTTACTTGTTTAAAATATCTTAATGTTCCTGATTACATAGGAAAAAAGAATTTATTGGAAGATATTTTGCACGTAAAACTAACTTTTTACACACAAAAGTAAAGAAATTAGAAGGTCAGCTTCTGCTTATCATGTTCTTCAACATTTCAGAATTATCAGGCATCATCCTTTCATAACTATCTTTTATTTATAGCTAAGAGGAAACCAGGCTTTCCTGTTCATGCATAGATTATAAGAAGAGACTTTCCTTCTTTTTCAAATCCCAATCTCTTTACCAATTCTGAATGAACTAGTCATTTTAGAGAACTGATTAAATTGACAAGAATTAAGACAATATTTCTTCTGTTTTTTACAGAAGAGGTCCTGCTATCAGAAGTTAGCTATTGGTTCAGTAAGTGTTGGTTACAGTGACATTGATCTACTCAGTGCTTTAACTTTCTATATGAGTTTGACAATAAATACATGTATCTCTTAATACTATTTAAAAATGTAATTTAAAATTTTTTAATAATTTTTGGGTTTAGGCTTTAGCATGGATTTGTCATTGTTGGATAAATATTTCTTTTTAAGCAGGAAAAATATCTCACTGACATTTAAAATGGCTGAATTTTTCTTATTTTATTTTTAAATGGCTTTCAAGTCATAAAGGACAGAATCAAAACTGGTCTTGAGTTAATGTAGGGCACTTCATCATACAAGGAAGTCAGAGCTAAACTCACAGGCTTTTTCTGCCAGTGTGAATGTCAAATGTAGCAGCCTGCAGTGATTCTGATGTCTGTGCAATGGTCTTTTCACCAGGGTTCCTCTGAATCTGCTGCGGCATTCATGGCTGCTGTCATAAGCCTCAATGGTCTTCCAATCTGTGTGCATTTTGGTGTGAGAATGGAAGCCTGGGATGTTGTGGGTTGACCTCTTGAAGCAGAAATTCAGATCTTGCTTCTAACAGTCTTTGGATGACCCCCCAAGCAGGCAGGTAGGTTTTTGAAAAATTTGAGAAATGTATTCTTTTCTGCTTAGCTTTTGTTATCAGTAACTGATGGTTTCAACACCAGTGATTTCATGAGCTCTCATGTTACTGATGCTCTGTTTGCCAAATGGTCAGATTTGGGTGCTATTTTATTTGTAATAATTCACCATTAAAAATAACTTGGCTCGTGGTCCCCAGATAGTGAACCAAATGCTTATTCAGAGACTTTTCTGTAAAGGTCCTTCTACTCCCACTATTTCTGTGGTATTGCCTCAGCTGAACAGATAGGAGAAACATGATTTTTAAAAAATTATTTCTATTTCTGTTAGTCCTAGATCTGAAAAGAACAAAGAGCTATCAGATCTCTAATTTGTGAAGTGGGAGTCAATGAAGCTGAAATCTTGTGTGAAAGATTATGTTCACATTATAGGCTTGGAAAAAACCTTAACAGCCCCCTCCCCTGAAAAAGCTGGTATGATTTCTGTTGTCTTTTTGCATTGAAACAGTTATGTCTAAGACCTTATACTGAATTTGTTCAAGCTGGTTGCAAGTCTTGCACTGATCTCAGTCGAAGAATTAGGCCATAGTGAAATTAACAACATAAACAATGTGTCTAGGAATAAATGCCAAAGAAACAGGAAAAGTGGCCTAAATTTCTGTGTCTTTGACTTCAGTCAGGAAGAAAGAAAACAACAGGGACAGTGTTCTTTTCACAGAGAAATGGACAGGAAGCACGAAGTGTGAAATAAGTCAATTATGTATTTCCACTGCTGTTTATTGGAAAGCAGTGAGAACCTTTTTCTTGCCTACTTCACCATGAGGAAGGAAGGGCTGCACTAATAAAAACTGAGTTTTAAATTCTAGCTTTTCTACTAACCTTTTATGTGACCTTGAGCAAGTGACTTCATTTTTTTAGCCTCATTTGCAAAATGAGGATAGGAAGTTGTCTTCTGTTAGCCTTAAATATGGGATTTTTCTTATCTAGCACTAGTCATCACTAAACCACTAAAAAACTAAAAAACGTTAACCTTTTTGTTTAAGTTACTCTCTTCCCAGAGAGCAAAGAGAAATGAGCACCTACAGAGCGATCCCATCCCATCCCATCCCATGGATGGGATGAGTTGTCATTTGAATGTGCCCATCTCCTTTGACTGTATGAGGAGACTTTATGACCAGTTCTTAGTCAGTGCCTCATTTTTACACAGGGGACAGTATGCATGGACTCTCTCTGTACAACACCTAGCATGTCTGGTGCCCCACTCTTTTTGGTTTTATTTGTACTAAGAAATATGATCTGAAAGCAGTAATACCATGGGAGGGGTAAAAAGACCCTATCTAAGTAGCTCCTAAGACTTTTCTGACTTCCTGGGATCAGTAAGACAAGATAACTTGTTGTATGATACCCTCATTAGAAAATGAATTCAAATGTTCACCCATAGGATTTGCAGACACTTGGACAAAAGAAGGTTAGTAAAAAAGCATTTCTGGAAACAGACTTGTTCTCAAAACACTTTTTTAGGCCAGTTTTACCCAGCATAATTCTGCAGGTAATTTGCACCTCTGTGTGCGTGTGCAGTGTGACATGTTTCCACTAAGCCCAGACCCATTTCTGTGCAGAAATCATGTCAGACACGTGGTTTGGCACAAGTCAAACTGAAAGCATGAAGTGGGTAACCAATTGGCATTCATACCTTGTAGGTTTATTCAACTGGAGATGAATAGACTTGCTGTTTTCAGAAGACTGCTTTTCTGAAGAGAGCACTTGTGTAAGAGTTGTAATGAAAAAGAAAAAAGATTTAAGCCCTCAGCTTTGCTTGAAATAATAGGAATTAGACTATAGAGTCACCACCAGCAGCTTTATTGACCAGGAATGCTGGGTGACACGGTGGGCCTGCAGGAGTCCAAATATCCTGTGTTTAGTGGTGCAGGATTTCATCCACCTCAGACCGCGTAGCTGCAATATTGAATCAGCTTTTGTTGTCTTGAGAATATTTATGACTGTGAGAGCAGAAATCTTAAAACCAAACCAAAACAAAACCCCCCGAAACCCAAGCTGGGATTTTCTTCTGTGTGTGTATGTGTATTATTTCTGGCTACCATGGCATTTTTCCTATGAAATTTGGCTTTGTTCAGTTGATACTATCACTTTGGTCAAACCAACTACATTTCCAGACCTGGGCTGCACAGACCATTACTGAGGTGAACAGAGGGGTTTTTAACAAATAACCTCATTAAACTGTTATGCTTTTTGCTCAGCAAGAAAATGTTCAATGTGCAGTGTCACAGTTCTCTGGGCTCCCCAAACCAATTGGAAGTTGCCCACCTTTTCATGAGGTGCTTTTTTTCTCTTGTCACATGTTCTGTGCTGTTTACCACACATGAGTTACAGATGGTAATTTTGATTTAAAAACCCAAATGTAATAAATTCAACAGATTAGTATTTGGCCAGGATTGAGTGCTGAGATTGTTCAATTGACTATTATGGAAAACACATCAGCCAACCTCATCCCTGACCAGAGAGCAGTGGTTCCATCCCCTTACAAACAAAGCTTTTGTTATGTCTTCCTTGTGCTGTGACTCTAGTCTCTACTGTGCATTTGTTTCCAAAGCAAAACAAAGAATTCACAATCCTTGGCAGTTTGAATATTTCAACTTGGATTTTCCTGTTATACAGTTTACCTACTAGCTGACTGAATATGAGATGACCTCACTGCTGAGGAACAGTATGTTTTCAGATACCTTCAGTCCTATTTTTTTTCTAGTGCAGCTTTAACCAAGAGTGAACTGTAAAGCAGAGTCTAAGCATCAGGGTGCTAGTGCTGCTACCCCACACTTTATGCTATAGAAGGACTCAAGCCTGCTCATTTGGATATAGTTTTCAATAGATCCCAGAGTTTGGCACTCTGTGATTAAGGTTTGGGTTATATCATTGTTACACATTGAAGAAACAAGAGCTGCTTTTTTCTTGGTAGGTTTGGAAAAATTTACTAGTTATTTTTATTTGGAGTTTTCAAACATAAATAAGATAATATATTTACTCACAAATATTTATTACTAGATACATTATAGTCTGTATTAATTATATTTTACAAACATGAACATACACAAATGCATTATTTATATTTGCTGTGATGAAAGTGTATAAAGGTAGGGATAATCAACGTGCATCATACAGCTTTTGACCGTTTTACCTGTATTCTGTCTATTGCTTTCCTCCTCGTTATTTATAACATGTCTAGACTTCTATCAGATTAATTGAAAAAAATCATAATGGCAACAAAGATTTCATTTTTCCTACAAATGTGCACCAAACTGACCCTGACTTGGAGTGCAGGATGAACACCTTCCTGCAGTGCAGACAGTCTGGAAGTCCTGTCATGTTGCAGGGTATGTACTGGGGACAGATTTGAGCTTTTCAGTGTAACCCTCACAAAACTAATTTTCCAGTGAGTCATGTGATATCACTTCCTTATTATTTAGGCCATTCTGTTTAGACAGGTTTTCATTTTTTTATTCCCAGGAATTGAAAACAAGATCCAAAGAAGCATAACAGAGGAAATTAGGAGAATAACACATAAAAGGCTATAAGGTACTGGGCTGCTTGCTCTCTTTTTTTTTTGTGTCCTTTGTCAGTGTAAACTGCATGATCTCTTAACCATTGGTCATGATGGGGTCTTCAGAAAAGCAACCATTAATTTAGAAAGTGGATAGACTACCCAAGTAAGGACTGCACCAGTATTAAGCCTGAAAGATGAGCAATGAATGACTCCTACTTTTTGGATGAATATTTGTAGGATTAACATATAAAGTTGAAAGTTGAACAAGAGAGAGGAAGTGAAAATGGAAAGAATGACACTTCTGTACAGGCTCCTCTGCCAACCATTTGGTTTTTCTGAGAGCGCATTTTTTTACAGTTAGTAACAATTATTTGATTTATTTTAGTATTTGAGGATGTCGAGGCCCTGACCAAGACTGGGGTTTTGTTATGCATTACACCCTGCACATGTAGGAACAGCTCTGCTCATAGGACTTGCAAAGTGTAGGAACAGAAATAAAGACACACAAAGGTGCTATTTGTATCCATGGGGTGATGGAAAAGGTCAAACAGCAGGTCACTGGCATAGCCAAGAGTAAAGCCCAAGTGTGCTGACTCCTGGTCTTGGGTCCTGCTTACTAAACTTTGCCTCCTTTAGCAGGAAAATGGCAGCCAAAATGCTGCAATAGTCTGGGATAGGAACAGGGGTGGGAAAGATACAGAGAAAAAAACATTTTCAGCTTTTTATGAAGCTGCCATAATCACGATTTGTCACTAGCAGTGACAAAACTGCCTATGCAGTTTTTGCCTATTGAGTTGTGCTTTTCACCCAAATTTGTTAGTGGATGTCAACTTCTCATACTCCCTCTATTTCAACATTTCTTTCTGCATAGTGTCTATACAGTCTGATACTTCATTTGATTGTTTTATAACTTTCCAGTGATGAATAGCATATACACCCAATAGCAACATATGAAATTAGGCATCTTTATGTGGTGAAGTGATGGAAATTTGAAGTCTGGCAAATCATCTCTTCAGGAAGAGTTGGACAAATGTTCTGTCCATTCTCCTGAAGCCTTTATACAGTGGCACATGACATGTACAGTGGTTGCCATAATCTTTTATTAGAAATGTTTTTCCATTTCTGACAGTGAACAATACTGTGGTATCTGCAGCAGTCATTGTGTTCATTGTAGGAAATGGATAAAGCATACTACGCATACAGTAGTAAAGCTAAGTGCCTGCTGGCTCCAAAGACATATCTGATAAGTACTGCATGGGTAAGAATTAACACGCTCAGAGCATGATAGGAGTGTTGGGCTCGGAGTCATTCTCCTGAACAATGAGTTGATTTAACTTTTACCATTTACCACTGAGACCTAGATTTATGTGTTTATAGTAATTTCTATGCCAATACATCAGTGCTTAATGCAGATCAGTTCCCTCTGAAGTAGACAGGAATGATCAGATTTCCTCTTTACTGATGGGTGAACTGGAGCCACAGAAAGACTTCATGATTTGTTCACACAGCCAGCCAAGACAAAACAAGGGATTCCCAATTCCCAGTTTGTTGTGCTAGTGATTGGTGGAGTCTGTTTCCATTCCCAAGAAGTAACGTCTGTCCTAAACCCATTAAGAATGCTCCTTCCTATTCTATATTCCAAACTAGAACAAACTGTACTGGTCTGACCCCAGTTGTGAAGCTATAAATTTAATTTACAAGGTCATTTATATGGGAGAAGTAGTGTCAAAATACAAGAATCTATGCAAGGAGAAAACAGAAGAGGCATAGATAACATAACCCCTATAAAATGTCTCCACATGTGATTTGTGTGGAAACAGTTGCTCTGAGATCAGAAGGAAATCTGTTGCTTTTGGCAAAACTGGTAATTCTACAGCTCAGTAGTTGTTAGGGCCTCTGTGTGATACTTTCTGAGCTACGGACTTATCTTAAAGACTTCCTGTTTTGTAGCTTTCACTCCTGTCAAGATGTATGCCTTAGCGTGATTCAGTTCTGTTATAATGATATCAAGATTTACAATGAACTGGTAAAAGATTAAAAGAAAGTATGACAGCAAGAATAAAGATGAACATAGTCTGGAATGGAAAGTAGAAGAGTACAGAAGAAAATTTCAGACTGGATGTTGATTTAGCAGCATTTTAGGCACTCCGTGTTTTCTATAACTTCATCAGTCCAGTGAGCCTATCCTCACTGTAACACTCACTAGCACTAAAAAACCCTTTTCTTCCCCTGTCAGCTAGCTGTTGTAATGCAACATGGTCAAAAACATTTGCAGAAGGAGATGGAAATTACCAAACTAAATTTATCAGATTTGAAAAATATTAATGATGTAATTACAGAAGTAACTAGAGGATATGATATCTGAAGTCCTTCTGTGCTAGGGTCCAACAGAGTTAAGTATGCGCACAGAGGTGGTCTGTTCATTGGTAGCTACTCTAAGTGATGTTAAAATAGGGAACAACCATCTCTGTTTTAAGTTGTGGACCCAAAGGGCTCATTTTGAAGCTAATAAAGACAATTATAGCTGCATTCCTGTGGAACTGTGGAGACACAGCTGAAAAAGAAACTATTATTTGGCAAAAGGATCTGACCATGCAAGGTCTTCTAAAGGCAGTAAAGGGTCATCATTGGGAAACACTACAAAATCTTCCCATTTGAAAAACTTGTGAAAGTAATACCATACTGACAGTGTCCTATCTTAAGACTCTCCAACCCTGCCAAAACCCAATCTACCTCATATTAAATAACAACAAAAAGCCTTGAAATAAATTGATCTTAAAATCACAAATCAATGCACTTGGCAAAAAATTACGTCAAAGCAGAGTTCTTAACTCCCAAAGACAGGGCAGGTAGAAACCCATTTTCTATGGACACTGTGTGTGCTCTCAATTTTGGTCAATTTTATGCATCCTGGTACTCAGGTGCTACTGAAATGTGGTACCATAAAATAGAGAGATCAAGAAAATAGCATTAAAAAGCACAGCACAACCACGTATTTTTTACCAGCTGCACTTGAGGTGTTGGACAGCACTTTGTCTACAGGTTCAGCTTTCTTTCCTAAGTAATGTAGCATGCATCCCAAGGAAATAGATCCAGGCATGAATAGAGTTCTCATTTGAGATTTATCCACACTCTGAAGAAAATATTGCCAAGCTAGGGAGAGAATGGGCAATTCCCACCGATCTGCAAGGCAAACCGGGAGGCACATGTCACACTTGTACAAACTGTGTTAGAACTAACAGAAATGTTAAAACATGAGACTGTTTCTGGTGAAACGCACACAGAACAGAACACTCAAAGCAAGAAAACTGGAAGAGATCTGCCCTTCCATACAGCATCTCACTCTGTAATTAACTTGCAATGCAGCACAACTCTAGTACTAACCTAAGCTGCATGTGGGCAGGTGTTTTCTTAAGAGCCACAAGTGATAACTAGAGCAGTTGATCTAAATTAATGATTTACTATTCCTTGTTAGGCTGCAGCTTCTAGTCTGCCTGGCTATGTTTTTGGTAAAAGAGACAGGGTCCAAAATTAAGACTTCTAACGCCTCTAAGTGACAACAATTATGCTGTCTTACCTGTCTGTAGAAAGAAAAAAACCCCAAACTCAGAACTGCTGCTTTTCTAGGCTTCCTTTCCTTAGCTAGGACATATGAGGAGGGAAACCTTGGTTCTGATGAAATTAGTGGGAATTTTGCTTTTGTCTTCCAAGGGGACAAGATTTTACCCAAGCCTCAACAGCAGGTAAGTGTGAAAGAGACGCTAAAGTGCCTCTTGTTCAACTGTGTAGGCAAACATTGGGCTAAGCTGGGTGATCTGGGCATACTTCAGTATTTCTTCACCAGCCACTGGAAAGATGAGGGAGCTTCAGGCTGTTTTGGAAAGTGGAGTTCTGACTTAAATGTCAGAAATAAAAAATAAAAAAGTGTGAATGGATGAATGAATGGAATGAAATGATGGACCAGCTCATAAACTTACTTACCTGGTCTCCTCCACAGTATAAAGTCACCTTCTTCCTTGTCACATGTAGTCAACAGTCTAATTAAATAAACACAGATTTGACATGAAATTTATGCTGGCCTCTCTCTCACGTGCATGGAGTAAGTGAAGAGATACCTATCTGACCTGGCCCTGTGACACATGGGACCAATCAGTCAAAGCGTTTGCTTTATAGAACAGTTGTTTAGATAGCAATTCACAAGATTTACAGAGGAGATAAATTAGACTGGACTCCAAACTACACCATCTCCTCTGCTTGTCTTAAGGTTGAAAGGGGAAAAAAAACATTTACTAAGGGATAGAGGACTGGATGGGAGCTGAGCTCTCACTCCCATTCTGACACAGAAGTACTTTTATGTATAGCTGGTTTAGGCTGCATTTACATATATAGGAATCGGAGACTTCTGACTGTGCTACTGAATTTGATGCAGGCATGGGCACTCGGAAAGGTGCTGATTTAATAATTCTTGAACTCCGTAGAGGTTCTTCAAGGTATGATGAAGCAGCTTTGGAAAAAACCAGTTTATTTCTGTTGGTTTTGGGAGAAGAGAATTTCAGTGGCAGCAAACATTCTGTAACAGACTGGATTTTTTTGTATTGTGTTTAAAAAAAATCTCTGTTTTGAGCTGTTATTAATTGTCACTGTGCAATCGAAAGGTCAAACCTGATGATCTTGCTCAAGCAAAACCCTTCTCAAAGCCAATGGAGTTTTGCCTGAGAAAATACTGGATAGAAGCATGCACAAATGTCAGCATTGGGACTGGATTTGAACTGTATTCAGGCACTAGTTAAGAGAGTTCCAGAAAAAGCTCTAAATGTAGAAAGAATGCTGTCTTTAAAGGGTACTTCTACATAAGAAATACGAGGTGATATCCTCAATTTACAAACTCTTAGGAAGGAGAAGCAAGTGGCTGTACATCATGGCTCTGTTCCCTTGGTCCTAGAGGTGCCAGTTATCAAAGTCTTATTAAATAAGTCTAAGGTCAGACTAAATGCTGCTCCAAAAAGTGCCAGCTGGCTGTCCACATCCTGACCCCATTCTCCACTCCTAAGCAGGTGGTAAAAGGCTGACTTTCAATTCAGGCCTGTGCAAAATGCCTTTGCAAATATTTTTTCCTGAATGTAAAATTAACAATATATGATGCAGCAACCAGGAAGGTGCTGGAAGAATCAGGATTTCATTTGTTTAGCAGCTGTGTATGAAGCTCTACTTGTCTTTTTTCATCCTGAACTTATGGTCCCACACCAAAACATGTGCCTCCTGCTGTCTGATCTCTTCTCCTGTGATACTTATTCTGTAACATTCACAAGAAGACCATTTTATGTGTGACTACTAAAGCACTGGCTGAAACATTTCTTACTTCTGTGTAAAGTTCCTAATTTGACCTTTGCAAATTTAGTCTAAATAACCAATCACGGGACAGAAAAAGTAATGCCTAATTTTTGTAAACAACTTACACAATGCAGTGTACTAAATTAAATAATGAAATGTTAACAGCAAACTTCTCGTAAGTTATTTTGGGAGGGAAATGGCAAAGAAGCTCACAAGTTCTTTCAAATAAATCTGAGAATATCTCAAGCTACTCACAAACAAAAGAAAAGAGATGGAGATTTTCCAAGAAATTTATTTTACTGCTCAGCTCTGTTCCTGTCCAAAAGGTTGGGAAAATGAACAGTCACTTCTTGCTTTCACAATTTTAATTTCTGAACAGGATGGGGTACAGAATATTGAGTAGATTGTGGGCATTCCTGCATTGAATGATTTCTCCTGGAAGTAGGATCAAATATTTGCAAGTTTCGTATCATTCTGATATCTATGAATGAGACATTCATGCTGACTGTTCATATGGGTATTTCATCTGCTTCAGTTATGTTGGAAGGCATGATGGAGGGGTTCTTGACTCTTAAAATAATATTAACAGTAATGATAATATTAAAGGCTAGAAAGACTAAACAAGATATTGGCTATCCTTGTGGTAAAGCATGACATAGTCTCTGTATACAGGCTATTTCCATACACTGACTATTTAAAGGGCAAGATAAAGTAGAGTAAATAAATAACACTCCTTTGCATGAAAAGATGAAAGTAGTTCAGGCTCTTCACTTTATTTAGAAGTGCCTTGTTCACAGTGCACAATTTTCTAACGATCAGAAGATTGTAATTGTGGAGTTTTCTCTACTCTAACAGATGAAGGTGTAACAAGAGCCAACAAATAGAAAAAGGAGGATCCATTCAAAGTAGGAGTAAGGCTGCATTTTTAACAATGATGTTATTTAACAAGTTTGGAAAAATTGATCCAGGAACATAGTGGATCTCCATCACTGGAAGTCTTTAAATCAAGAATGGATGTCTTTCTGATGACCGTGCTTGTTGCTGTAGCCGGAGTTATAGGCTTTGAAATTCCATGGCTTGTGTCATCCAGGAAGCCAGAGTAGATGATTGTGTTTAGTCTCTACTGGCCTTCCAGTTCCCGCAAAGCATTCAGCTGGATTGCTACTTGCAGCTTGTGTGGAAGAGGAAAAGTAACATTTCTCGTATCTAGACAATAGATGACAAGTGGTTTCCACTGGAGTTACAGATCAGGTTTCCTTTAATTTTCCAGGCAGTGCATTAATTTTTCAGGGAATAAGGAAACTGCCAAAGGACCTTTTGGTTATTTTAAATTAAATTATAGCAGCCCTTCTTCCACTTGTCCTCCCCTACAAACTCAGTGTAGAGGTAAACAATGTATAGAAGTGGTGGCCTGGTCCAAATATGAAAACACTGGCACTGAATAGCTGTGTTTACCTTGGTCATCCTTTAAATGATATTAATAAAAAGTTGACTGAATTCCTCTGAGTACTCTGAAATGAGTTTTGAAAGAAAACAGCTTTCAGCAATTTGAAAAAAGAAAATATATTTCGTTTGCAAATGGCATATATTGACTGAGGTTGGCCATAATATTTATGAATAACCATAGAAACATGATGAACAGGATCTACACAGTTGCTTCCAAACTTCATCGCCAGAATCAGTATATTCATATAACACTCCTAATCTGATATACCAGGTAATGGCAAATATTACCTACATGAAAGAGAAGAAACAGAGGCATTCCTTAGTGGTGGTGTTCTGCAAATAGACCAACATTATGCACACACTTTGAGCAGACCATAGCCAATTAATTAAACCACAGAATATCTGCAAATATTTACTTGATGGCTGCGGTTTGCAAAAGCTATAGCAGTACATAAAACAGATTTGCTTTACATTTCAACAGACTTGTTGGTGAGAGTAAATGACAGGAAAAAAAAGAGGAAAAAACTAAAATGAAAACTATGTTTCCAAAATCCTACCAAATATGTGATCCACTGAAATTATCAGACTGTTAACTGCTTGTAAATCTGCCTAGACTGGGGTTGTGAAATTATTTTCGGTATGACAGCAGAAACCTTTCTAATGCTACCATTGTGGCATGGCGTCAGCTGTGTAAGAGGCAGCAAGAATGGCTTAAGTGTTAGCTGGGCAACCTGAGAACAAGGCAGTTTAGCAATACAAAATTTTCTTTCCCAATAGAGGAAGAAGTATACTGATGTAATTGTATTTATAGCCTGTGAACTTCTGAAATCCTAGGGAGAGTACATCTGAGGACAATGCTGTGGCTTTACATAGTCCAAATAGCAGCTACGTAGTTTTTGAAGAAGAGCATCAAGAACTCTTGCTCAGCTGCTTAATAGAGTGTGTTAGAGCTCTGCTGTCCTGGAAATGGTGACTTCTCAGCATGACAGTTTTGCATCCATTATTGCCAAGCACAGTATCCCCTTCCCAGTCATATCTTATGCTTCCATAAATTGTAAACTTGGTTTAAAATGAAAGAGCTTCAAATAAATCTTTCAGTTGTTTTTATTTCCTGTCTGGTTTGAGAGTTTTGTATTGGTAGGGAATAAGGTTTCTGTGGTCTCTGAAGCATACTTCCTCCTGTAGGACTTTTTGCATAGTCCATGCGTCAGGCTGGGGCATGGTGGAGGCAAGGAGGACTTTCTTTTTGGAAGAGGAAGGCGGCAGAAGAAGATGCCGTTGGGGAGATATTCTGGAGATTAGGAGAGCTTTACTGCTTTCAGCTGTCTTTTGTGTTTTCAGTTCCCATTGTGCTATAAATTGTATGAACTTCTCTGCTGTTTCCAATGAGCTGTACAGACAGATACTGGATACATATTATGATTGTAGGGGCGGGGCACTTTATGGCAGAGGAAAAAAAAAAGGGAGACTGCAGAAGTTCAGCTGAGCATTTCTGCTGACATCCTTAGCTATGGAAGAGGTAACAAGGTTGACGCAGACTGTCATCTTCTGGTTTCAGATTTACTCCACTAGGATGAGAGACAGGAGTTCACATCCCTCAGATGTATTGTTTCAAGCTATCTACAGACTGGAGAATATAACAGTGCATCAGCTTACATTTTTTCCTTGTAGTCACAGAAAACGAAGATGGAATTTTTGAGTGTTGATTTCATTGGGAGCAGAAATGCAGAGGCACTTTTGAAAATCCTGTCTGCAATTTATTTTAAAATTAAAACTAGGTTTTTAATCTCAGTTCTGCGAAAAATGTCAAAGATGGAAAAAATGTATTAGGCCCTGCATGTGGGCAGAAATAGATATGACAGTTCTACCTGATTAATTCTGAAGAAAACCAGCATAGCTTTATGCAAATGAAATTGCTCAGGAGTATATGAAGGTCTGAAAAATTAAACTAAGGGAGGGGAAAACTGGCTTTTGAATAGCAAACGAAAAAGAACCTCTTAACTTTGTAAATCATAATTCCATTCCTCCAAGCTACTCAAAACAAATTGAGCTTTGTCTTCCAGGCCAATGGAAATATATTATACAGTGCTGTTGCAAAGTAGAATGGCTTCAGCGACTATATGGAAAGGGGGAAGTTTCCCGGGCTTTCTGTTCCCAATCCAGTTTAATTTCAAGTCTCATGCTCAGTTTCACTTTTAGAGTGCCCTAAGAGAAAATGTAATTTAGACTAGAGCTGCATTCACAAGTTAATGGCACTGACTGTAATCCTTCAAAATGATGGATACTGGAATTTCCCCCCCTCTACAGGAGGAATCGCATTTCTTAATGTCAGATCAGGAAAAGAAACAAACATACAGAAACAGCAAATGGCCCTCAAATCTTTGAAGATACATTTGTGTTTCCAAAGCTGAAGTAATTTTCCTTCCAGAAATCATTGTGACCTAAAGTTAGAACTCCTGTATCTGTGCCCTTTGTATTGTGTTGACCTTGTTAAAGATAGAATTCTATGTATTATGGAAAAAATGGGAAATTGTGGGGGAAGCAGAAAGATCATCAAGCAGGCTAGGGTTTGTCTCTTGAGGTAAAGGAAAAACTTAGACACAAAGCCCGGCTTCTGTTGTCTGTCTCCTGAGTTCTGCAAGTTGCAGGCTATCAGCAAATGTTTGAACAAAATCATTTATCAGTTTTGACTGGTTTTGCAGTATTGTATCTGCTCTTGCTTTATTTTGCATGGGCTGATTTACTGCTGTTGCTTTGCTACATATTCACACCTGTGCTATGCATACGAGGAGGTCCTTGCTGAAAGGCGATATCCTTAAAATGTTGTTCTTCAAGATCCTTTGAAGATAAGAAATTGATGGTTTTGCCTGAAACAGGTGGGTGGAAGGATGATACAGAGCCTTTCTGGTCTCTTCCTTCAGTAGTACAAACACTAGTAGCAAGAAAAGAGACTGAAGAGGGATCTACTTTTCACAGACAATACAGGGAAGGTTATTTCACTTAGACTAATCAAATTACAGACCCAAACTCTACATCTCTGCAAAACTATCCACTTCCTCTATTGGAGCTAGATGGGGAAGGCAATTCTATCACTTTGAGACTATCAGTTGTGCACAGTCCTCATACCTCAAGCTCAGCACCATCAAACACAGCAAAGGTTAGAAACCGCTAAAAGCATTGAAAGCAACAGCTGGTAGAACAACAGCATGTCTCTCCTGGCTAATAAAAGTTGGTGGAAACAACTGTGTGTGCTGCTAATGGAACTACTCAGTGTCTCCTTCAAGGAAAGTGCACATCAAACTCACGGATAAATATAAGGTTTTAGCCACTCAGACAATCGGCACTCAACCCTGAGGGTCTACGAATCATTAAGTCTTTGCACAACAAGACATAACTCAGCATTGATTGGATGTATGTTGTACTCAGAACTAGCTGTTAGAGTCTTCACCAGGTTATTTCTCTTCTAGATGACGGTTATCCACTCAGTGTTAATGGAAGCAGCATGTGCAGAGACGGTTTTATGTCACTATACAGTGTCTTTTGGCCACAGAGAGTTGAAACCTCTGTGCTTACGTTGCTGGACTTTGCTGCAGCTTCGTTGGAGTGAAGTACAAGATATTACTATTATGATATAGTAGGGGCAGCATCCCCAAGAATCTGGACAAGAATATTAACTGGAATAATATTTGTAGCTTCTCATGCCCCTTTAGTTCTGGTGTATGTAGTCTGAGGCATATCCCATGATACTAAAATATTGCAGTGTTGGGTAGAGATCTGGTGTTGTCCATGTATTTCTCTTATATGTGACTGCCATGCTGTGGAGGGGACAGAAGGGGTGAAATAATCAGGTGATTTTCCTGGGCAGTAACAGGCATTGGGTCTTGTCAATATTTGTGTTCTCTGCTCTTCTCTGGTGCCCCCCTCCAGAAATCTTCCCTTACCAGTAGGTTTGTTCCCTTTAAACAGGCAGGGAATAATACCAGGAAAAAATGTAATAAAAGGAAGGCTACTTCTTTGTTGGTGTTTTAGGGAACATTTTTGTGCAAAGACTTTTAACATTTGCTTTTGCAAATAGATACTTACCTTAAAACACAGACAATTGACAAACAAGCTGGAGTGGGTTACTGTATTGTATCAAGACTGTTTGATGATGCATTGATGTTTGGTGTCGTTACTCCATTAATCAAATATATTTTGGAGGAAATTCTTCCTGGTTCATTCATCCACAAATCATTTACACTGGGAGCAGTGGGTCTAAACCATTTTGGCAGACTGAAATCAAGGAGCATGATGAACAGCTAGCGTGGCTCCTGAGTGACCAGACACCCACTGCTTACCAGGGGTCTTGGTTTTTTTTAGGCATGCAGTTAGTCTGTTGTGCCTGGAGGGACCTCACAGTAGATATTTGTGAACGATAAAATAAAAAGGGGCTGAGGGCCCAGAGACTCAACAGAGACAGAGGATCTTAGGTGAAAGAAAGCACAGTTGTTAAACTTCCTGTGTCTGATATGTGGTTTGTCAATTAGGCAGCAGAAGCTGAGTTGGTTGTATATTGACCTACAAGCATTAAACAACTGGCTGGGAGCCATATCCTGTGAAGACTGTACTATCCTTTTGATTTGAAAAGCAGCATCACAGTTGTGGTTCCACTTAGGATTTTTGAAACACATGCTTTAATAAAAAGAAAAAAAGAAAAAAAGAGAAAGAAAAGTATCTTTCACCAGGTGCACTTTGGCTATTTGGAAAAATTAAAAAGGATTTTGCACAGAAGCAGCCATAGTTTTCCAAGGGTTATTAACATGCAAAGCCATGCCTGGCTTGACTGTGCAGTATGCTACTAGACAGAATGACAAAGCTGGAAAAATGAAGTCAAGGAAATATGAGCTGATTTATTTTTTATGCGTAACAAGCTAAACCTTGATCCAGTGCATCTGTGGAGCAAAAGAATATTTATTCAGTTCCACCATGAAAACACTGAGAAACGCATGAAGTGAGTGTGAATTGTCTCAGCTGAACTCATGTATTCTCCAGACATAATTAAACACTGGCCCAATTTTTAATGTGGGCTACTTAATTGGATGTCAGATATTCCACATTTGGAGGTTCAGTTTGACCTTTAGTTACATAAAAGAAGCATTTAAGAGTCTCCAGTGAGTGTCAGTGTCTCAATGCAGATGCCTTATTTGAAAACTGTGCTCCTTTACAATGATGCATTCCCAGAGGAGAAAGCCCTGATCCTGCAAACAGTTTGAAGCAGGCTTCAGCTTGCTGCCACTGACAGCAGCTTGCTGGAATCCACTCATTCCAGGGAATGGTACACTAGTAAAGACAAGCACATGTGGAAGCAGTTGCAGGGTTTGGGTCTACATTAGCATGAGATTTTTCTCCTATATAAATACATTATAAGTTTGAGAATATACTTTGATTTCAAGGTGAAGATTCAAAAATGAAAGTGCTCAGATAACCAGCTTTCTCAAATGCCAGAGGATTTATAGAGAAAAAACCCAAATCAATTACAGTGAGACTTTCAGTAAGCGGTAGATCTTGTTAAAGCTGGTGTGACCAGGTGAAAAATGGGACTTTGATATAGACACAGGGTCATTTTCAATCGAGCCAGCCTGTAGGAGATAAATAGCGCTGAAACCTGGCAAGATCACCTGTAGCTCACAGCATCCACCTAGCAAAGGAGCAGGGGATGTAGACAGGTATTCTTGCTCATAGCTATTGCAGAAGTCAGTAATCCCTAGTGAAGTGTCCTGAAGGAACACTTCTGGAACAAGAAAGTGTTAAAGCGTCTGAAGCCGTTTGCTCAACAAAGGTTTATCTATGCTGCAAGACCTGGAAAGACTCTTGCATCTCCTGCTACCTCAGGCTTGACTCCTGTCAGTACATGGCACATCAGAGTTAAAGCTAAGTGAAGCAGATTATCTGTACACTGCAAACACCGCTCCAGTAGATAGGCTTATATAGCTGTGGCTCTCATCAGCTACCTTTGCACACAGTCTGTGATTCCCTTTCTGTAGTTTAAAAAAATAGTCTTATTACAACACCAGAAAGTTAACTCATAAAGGGAAATGATTTGCTCACTAGTTTTTAAATGCTGTGAGCTGCTTACAGGGTTTAGGAATGATGTGACAATCTCCAGACTTAGCTTTGGTTTCTAATATTGCTTGGATCTGTATGTACAGGTCCCTGTTCACTATGACATTATTGTTCCTGTATTGATTTGTTTGGTCAGTTAAATTAATGTAAAAAAATGTAGCTTTAAGGGTAAAAATGTCATCAGTAAAAGGCATTGCTCTCTGAAGTGTGTTCCTCGCTTGCCAACTACTACTTGGCAGGAATGAACAGGCAAGGTCATTAGTTTGGTACTTTCTGGAGAAGGATGCAATAGACTTCATACAAACTGCAAAATCCGGGGGGATGACAAACTACCAATGTAGAGTTATTTTGTTTGCTGAGCGACAGGGGATGTTAAAAATCTGTAGATAACTTCTCTACTTTAAACAAACGTTCTTACTGTGTATGGCTTACAATTCACACAGGACAGATGTCCATGAGAAAATAAAACTAGGTGAAAACTGGACTGTCAGTCAATCATCGCTGAGTGTGCTTCTCTTGAGCACACTTGAATTACATCCACAGTACTTGCTAGTGCAACTGTATACATGTAAGACAGTTTGAATTGGCTGGTCTAAGTGTATAAAGTACTCCAGCAAACAGGGAACTCCCCAGGAGAATTACATTGGTCTTTAGAAGTAATTTTTTTTCCTCATTGTATCTGTTTAAAAAGAAAAAGTTGCACAGATAAAGAAATGGGAAGTTCTTTCCAGGCAGAAAAAATATTGCATAATAAATATGTGGATTGGATAATTCTAGTGATTTGATCGTAA